>NC_067198.1:3251300-3851300 GCF_000699445.3 Schistosoma haematobium
AACCAGCACACGTCGTTGACAGTGCCCTATCTGACAACCTGAGATTCAATGCTAGACCTATCAAACCTACTAGCGGGATCCTCAAACCATCTTCGGGTCCCAAGCTAGATGCATCTGAGACCTCATTCTCACGTCCCGGTCAACAGCACGCGTCATCTGCACCGTCTACGGACGAGACGACAGTCTCACGTCCAGATCAGCAGACCACGCCGCCCTTGACTTCGGATGAGATTGCAGGCTCACGTGACGCAAACGAGACAACCGTCTCACGTTCCGGTCGCCGAGTACGGTTGCCCGTACGCTTCCGCGACTAGTCGCACAGTCAACAGCCCATACAAAGTAGGAATATTCCTATGCTACACGCATGCTACATTCTTCTCTTTTTTGATTATCTTTTTGTTTCCTGAGCCCACGCCTTCGACCACCTCCGTTTGGTTCCGTCGACTTTAGTCAACTTTGGCGAAAGCTGGATTGGCCACCCACGCGCTTGTCAACGCACTCACTCGATATATTGGTTTGAAATGCTTGGCAGACGCTTGGTCTCGAACTTGGTCGTTACGGTCGCTTCCGGTCTTTTAGCTCAACGTGGTTTCGTCCTTCGTCTGCAGCGTTTCTGGTCCGCATTCCCTACGAACGCAATCTTCAGATTCTGGATACAAACCACTCGAGTGTGGCATGCCGACTCAAGAAATAAATACAGCACATCGCTCCTGGTACCGTTCTCCGAAAAATTTTAAAAATTTCACTTCGGATCGTGCAGTTTCACCGGAATGATACCAAAACAAACCTTCGACGAGTTCCAAACGTCAACTACGTTCTTACTTACATACTGACTTACTTACTTACTTACCCACTTAATTACTCAGTTATTTACGTCTGTTACCCCCAATGGAGCATGGGACGCCGAGCAGCATTCTCCAACCCACTCTGTCCTGGGCCTTCCTTTCTAGTTCTATCCTATTCTTGTGCCTTTTTCTCATGTCTGCTCCACTTCTCGGCGTAACGTGTTTTTGGTCTTCCTCTCCTCCTTTGGCCCTCAGGATTCTATGTGAGGGCTTGTCTTGTGACACAGGTGGATGCTTCCCTTAATATGTGTCCTATCCACGTCCGGCGCTTCTTCCCGATTCTTCCACTGCTGAGATCAGGTTTGTTCTCTCACACAGTTGGTTGTTGCGAATAATGTCTGGCCAACGGATCCGAAGTATTTTGCTTAGACAACTGTTAATGAACACCTGAATTTTCTGGATGATGGATTTTGTAGTTCTCTAGGTTTCCATCGCATACAATAGAACTATCTTGACATTTGTATTGAAAATTCTGACCTTGGTGGTGGTTGACAATTGTTTTGAGGACCAGATGTTCTTCAGTTGTAAATCTGCTGCTCTTGCTCTTCTCTTAATTACGTTCACTACATGGTTATTGACATCATCAATATATAGTAATGAATTATGTCAAATCTTGCAATTATCAACGTCACACTTGATGTCCGAGCTGCATGACTTGGCTATGTGACCCTTCGTTAAAGACGGGTAACATAGACCACATCTTCTCACTTCCAGTCTCCTTTCTCTAACATTCATTTTCGTTAACCATGTACAATCTATCTCTTTATGATCACACAAGCAAATTTCACAACTCAAATCCTTGAATGAGTTGCTTAATTCCCGCTTGATGACATTAAAGCTTGGTCTCTTATCAACTTGGCCTCCATAATTACTTTCACGGAACTTTGAGTTAAAATGCACCAACCTACTATAACGTGTTCGAGAAATACCGGCTCTTTCTTCTACAAAGATCACAAATTCTTCAAAGCTCGGCTCCTTCCCGGCCATCATGATCTTGTCGGCAACTCCCATCCACTTATTCTGTAATTCTAGAGGTAGACATGACACAATTATTTCCAAATTAGCCGCGGAATTCACGTCGGACATATACCCCATCTCCCTCAATGTTATGCAAACATTAAGTAGCTTAGTCGCGAAATCAGTCAAGCTATCGGCTGACAGCTCGACAAATTTTGGTTAGGTAGCTCAGTAATCAGTTCGCAAGCGATGAGGTGTTTCTTACCAAATAGATCATACAAAATCCTTTGCAGCCAATGAATGAGGAAAAGAAAGGATGATTCAAATCAAAGTTGGTTGATATTGCCAACCAATACTTCGTATCATCGACACCGAAGTCGAATATTGTATTCAAAGAACATCTAATAGCCCTCAGAAACATCAAACAAATTAATGAGGTGATGATTTTACAACCGGATAAAGGTTCAGGTGTTGTTCTCATGAATACAGCTGATTATGTCACGGAATACAATGGACAGCTCAAAATCAATCAGACGATTTGGACTTCGCAGATGACCTGGCCCTCCTATTACATACACACAAACAGATGCAGATAAAGACATCCAGTGTAGCAGCAATCTCTGCATCAGTAGGCCTCAGCATACACAAGGGGAAAACCAAGGTCCTCAAATTCAAAGCGGAGAACAGCAATCCAATCACTCTTGATGGCAAAACTCTGTATGATTTAGAATCCTTCACATACCTGGGAAGCATCATCGATGAACAAGGAGGTTCGGATGCAGACGTAAAGGCGAGGATTTTCAAAGCAAGGGCCTCATTCCTACAGTTGAGGAACATATGGAACTCAAAACATTTTTCAACCAATATCAAACTGAGAACCTTCAATACGAATGTCAAGGCAATTCTACTGTACGGAGCTGAAACTTGGAGAACTACAACAACCATCATCAAGAAGGTGCAAGTATTTATAAATAGCTATCTACGCAAGATACTCAACATTCATTGGCCGGATACCATCAGCAACAGCCTTCTGTGGGAGAGAACAAATCAGCTTCCAGCTGAAGAGGAAATTAGGAAGAGACGATGGAAATGGATAGGACATACATTACGCAAATCATCAAACTGCATCACTAGACAATCCCTAACTTGGAATTCTGAAGGGAAGCGGAAAAGAGGAAGGCCAAAGAACACATTACGTCAGATAATAGAAGCAGATATGAAAATGATAAATAACAACTGGAAAGAGCTGGAAAGGATTGCCAAGGACAGGGTTGGATGGAGAATGCTGGTGAGCGGCCTATGCTCCTTCATAAGGAGTGGCAGTAAGTAAGTAAGTAAGTAAGTAATGCAACGTATCCTTCAACTCATCAACACAATCGCTTTTTGAGATGCTAGACGTCTGTCTTGAATGATTATTACAACCAGTGTCACAATCCAATTACCTTTTCACCTGGACATTTTTCTCACACTTTTCTACGGACAGCTGGTTATCGTCCTACATGACCTTACATCCTAGTTCGGTCATATCAACCTCTTCTTGAAGCTCTAACATCTTAAGCTGCCTTTCTAACTCGTCCTTTTCTAGTCGACTCAAATGTCGTTCTTTAATTTTGTAGGTCCTTGGAGGAAAAACTCCCCGAAATTCCAAAACAAAGACCAGGGAAATCAAAATTTCCGAAAATAATGATATAAACAAACAAGTTCAGAAGTTGAGTAAAACACATACATTCAAAAACACAGCAAAATTATTAATATAAAATGAAAAGATTTTAATCAGTCAAATGTCTCCAGTTCTCCAGTAGGCGTATCCACAACTCAATTCTCGAACACATCATGAAATTGGGTCACACCCATCGTGCAAAATACTGTTTGAAATTGCTCACAAAGTAGATCGGAATGGCTCAAAATAAGTCTGCTTGAGGAGTTTATGCATAGGCAATGCTATGGCAATTCACCATTCCAAATCCGAACTCTGTGCAGAGGAGTCACGTATATCCATAATTCTCCAATGGTCTAAGCTCACCATCGAATTTTACAAGTTAAAAATGATAACGATTACATTCTTCTCCTCCTGATCTTTTAAGTGGACAGGTTTCTTTGTCTCTCCATCCATACATTATTGTTTTCAATTACTTCCAGAACGATTACATCACGTAGGCTTTTGATGACTGTTCACTAATTTGACGCCTAATGCAACCTATTTTATTCAGCACTTGAAGACTTCCATTAAGTTGGAATATCACTCTTCCATTTAAATATTATTACTTGACATACTCGAGGATTTTTGACTATTCTTCTGACTGACCTCCACTTCAATATGCTTCATTATCTTTGATAATTGTGCAAAACTACCCCATTCTAACACAGTCTATTGCGTGCCTAATAAATCACTCATAAATACAATTGTACATCTCGACAAATCATTATCGTCGAGAAGAAAATTTCCTTCACAAAAACGTCTTCATTCGTTTTAATGTTTGATGGTGATAGTCACAGAGATAGTGATGCGCAATTTCAGTTCCATAATGATTATCATTGAGTGTTCGTGGTTTTACCTCTTTGCATTTCGTCTTCATCATTTTGGTTGAGTAGGCACTCATGTTTTACATCTCTAATTTATTAAACGCCATAATGTGTATAGCATCTTGAAAGTATGGTTAAAGTGATTTAGAAAATAACCCTGTCCGACAGAAACATAGTATCGTCGATGGACTGTGTCTATCTAACCTGAACCTAACATGTGCTTCTTTCGTCCTCTTAAAACTGTTTACATTGAAGACTATAACTTGACGATTCAACCAGGATTGTGTGTTGAAATATTACGTATATTCACCATATCTATCAGATCTCTTCTAATCTAATATACATTCTCAATAAAGAAATATTATTTTAAAGTAATGGTAATAAAAATAGTGTAAATTATCTAATAGCGTGATCTGCAAATATCTGTATGTTGACCTCAATTGTTTACAGAAATACCAGTGATTATAATTACGTGTTGTCGGTCACTATATTCTATCTAATCAATGAAGCTATGTGGTATTATCTATTGTGTAGTAAGCCGTATATGAATGTCAGTTAGAATAAACAATGTCGCTTTCTAATGATAATGTGTTGATGTGACTGACAATCACATACGCTCACAAAACACCGATGAATGAAACTTTCATTTAACAAAAGACTGCCACGTTTTTAATAAAAACAAAATGAAGTGAAACTAATTATTTTTTCTATTAATAGAAGTGTTTGCTTCAGCTATGAATGAAGACTTTAACCCTACTTTATTAGTTCAGTCATTCCTCGTGATGGAGCATATGCCGCCAACCAACATTCTATATCAAACTCTACCGTGAGCAATCCTTTCCAGTTCTTTCTAGTTGCTATTCATCATATGCATATCTGCTCACAGTGTGCTCTTTAGTCTTCCGCTTTTCCGTTTTCATTCGAGATTCCAAGTTAGCGCTTCCTTAGTGGTGCAGTTTGGTGATTTCCTCAATGTGTGTTAACAATTCCAGCTCATTTTCATGATTTCCTTCTCAGCCCGAAGTTGGTTTGTTCTCTCCTTCAGTTGGCTATTGCTGGTGTATTCCGGACATCGCAATTTGAGTATCTTGCGTATTGCAATGATTGAAAGTATATGAAAAACACTTTTGGCATTCAAAGTCTCTCGTAAACTGAACACAGTAGCAGGATGGATTGTCATTCCATCGGAAACGTGACACGTGCCTTCTTACTGTCTAGATGTTTCCCAGCGTTTCAAATTCTTACTTGACTTTTGCTGAGGAATTTTGTAATAAAGCAATTGGAATCATTTCTAAGGACATAAAGCCCTTTCTCTCATGATCATTAGCCACAAATTAAATCGTATGAACCACTGATTGGTAGCATTGTCACGTAAATCCAAAATAAACAATAAATCTCTCGTGAATACAAATGAATTGTCAACCAAGTTTCCGTTAGATTCATTACGAGCCCCTTTAACAATAACATTGTATTTCCGTTTATTAACTGAATTTTTCAAACACTTCTCTTTGTTTAGTTCCACTGTTGCAGAAACCTTTGATTCAATGAAGCCATGTTTACCAATATGGTATGCATCCTCAAACTCATAACTATATGTACTTTCAGGATCCGGTCAAACATAGTGAGAACGACAACGCTGTACTGGGTGTACAGACCTATATTACCACTTTGCAAATTCGGGAGTGTGACATCCTTCAAATGTTTCCACCGTCCCAGCTGTTGCTCGGTTAAAGGTTCTACATAGTCGATCGGAAGCTTCTTAGTTGTATAAGCCTTATTGATCTTAACAGAACCTTGTTCATCCAAAGAAAATATCTCCCAGTTCACTTTCAAACATTTACAGGTAGTAGTTTTATTCAAAGTGATTATTGTTATCAAAGCCTCCTTACCCTTGAGACCCAACTGAATAAATAACTCTTCACATACGAGGGAAGTGTCTGAACCGCTATCTAGAAGGGCGTAAGTTTAAAAAGTTCACTTCGGATCGTGCAGTTTCACCGGAATGATACCAAAACAAACCTTCGACGAGTTCCAAACGTCAACTACGTTCTTACTTACATACTGACTTACTTACTTACTTACCCACTTAATTACTCAGTTATTTACGTCTGTTACCCCCAATGGAGCATGGGACGCCGAGCAGCATTCTCCAACCCACTCTGTCCTGGGCCTTCCTTTCTAGTTCTATCCTATTCTTGTGCCTTTTTCTCATGTCTGCTCCACTTCTCGGCGTAACGTGTTTTTGGTCTTCCTCTCCTCCTTTGGCCCTCAGGATTCTATGTGAGGGCTTGTCTTGTGACACAGGTGGATGCTTCCCTTAATATGTGTCCTATCCACGTCCGGCGCTTCTTCCCGATTCTTCCACTGCTGAGATCAGGTTTGTTCTCTCACACAGTTGGTTGTTGCGAATAATGTCTGGCCAACGGATCCGAAGTATTTTGCTTAGACAACTGTTAATGAACACCTGAATTTTCTGGATGATGGATTTTGTAGTTCTCTAGGTTTCCATCGCATACAATAGAACTATCTTGACATTTGTATTGAAAATTCTGACCTTGGTGGTGGTTGACAATTGTTTTGAGGACCAGATGTTCTTCAGTTGTAAATCTGCTGCTCTTGCTCTTCTCTTAATTACGTTCACTACATGGTTATTGACATCATCAATATATAGTAATGAATTATGTCAAATCTTGCAATTATCAACGTCACACTTGATGTCCGAGCTGCATGACTTGGCTATGTGACCCTTCGTTAAAGACGGGTAACATAGACCACATCTTCTCACTTCCAGTCTCCTTTCTCTAACATTCATTTTCGTTAACCATGTACAATCTATCTCTTTATGATCACACAAGCAAATTTCACAACTCAAATCCTTGAATGAGTTGCTTAATTCCCGCTTGATGACATTAAAGCTTGGTCTCTTATCAACTTGGCCTCCATAATTACTTTCACGGAACTTTGAGTTAAAATGCACCAACCTACTATAACGTGTTCGAGAAATACCGGCTCTTTCTTCTACAAAGATCACAAATTCTTCAAAGCTCGGCTCCTTCCCGGCCATCATGATCTTGTCGGCAACTCCCATCCACTTATTCTGTAATTCTAGAGGTAGACATGACACAATTATTTCCAAATTAGCCGCGGAATTCACGTCGGACATATACCCCATCTCCCTCAATGTTATGCAAACATTACGTAGCTTAGTCGCGAAGTCAGTCAAGCTATCGGCTGACAGCTCGACAAATTTTGGTTAGGTAGCTCAGTAATCAGTTCGCAAGCGATGAGGTGTTTCTTACCAAATAGATCATACAAAATCCTTTGCAGCCAATGAATGAGGAAAAGAAAGGATGATTCAAATCAAAGTTGGTTGATATTGCCAACCAATACTTCGTATCATCGACACCGAAGTCGAATATTGTATTCAAAGAACATCTAATAGCCCTCAGAAACATCAAACAAATTAATGAGGTGATGATTTTACAACCGGATAAAGGTTCAGGTGTTGTTCTCATGAATACAGCTGATTATGTCACGGAATACAATGGACAGCTCAAAATCAATCAGACGATTTGGACTTCGCAGATGACCTGGCCCTCCTATTACATACACACAAACAGATGCAGATAAAGACATCCAGTGTAGCAGCAATCTCTGCATCAGTAGGCCTCAGCATACACAAGGGGAAAACCAAGGTCCTCAAATTCAAAGCGGAGAACAGCAATCCAATCACTCTTGATGGCAAAACTCTGTATGATTTAGAATCCTTCACATACCTGGGAAGCATCATCGATGAACAAGGAGGTTCGGATGCAGACGTAAAGGCGAGGATTTTCAAAGCAAGGGCCTCATTCCTACAGTTGAGGAACATATGGAACTCAAAACATTTTTCAACCAATATCAAACTGAGAACCTTCAATACGAATGTCAAGGCAATTCTACTGTACGGAGCTGAAACTTGGAGAACTACAACAACCATCATCAAGAAGGTGCAAGTATTTATAAATAGCTATCTACGCAAGATACTCAACATTCATTGGCCGGATACCATCAGCAACAGCCTTCTGTGGGAGAGAACAAATCAGCTTCCAGCTGAAGAGGAAATTAGGAAGAGACGATGGAAATGGATAGGACATACATTACGCAAATCATCAAACTGCATCACTAGACAATCCCTAACTTGGAATTCTGAAGGGAAGCGGAAAAGAGGAAGGCCAAAGAACACATTACGTCAGATAATAGAAGCAGATATGAAAATGATAAATAACAACTGGAAAGAGCTGGAAAGGATTGCCAAGGACAGGGTTGGA
Source organism: Schistosoma haematobium (assembly GCF_000699445.3). Classification (NCBI taxonomy): domain Eukaryota; kingdom Metazoa; phylum Platyhelminthes; class Trematoda; order Strigeidida; family Schistosomatidae; genus Schistosoma; species Schistosoma haematobium. Next base: position 3,259,936 of record NC_067198.1, read on the forward strand.
TGGAGAATGCTGGTGAGCGGCCTATGCTCCTTCATAAGGAGTGGCAGGCGTAAGTAAGTAAGTAAGTAATGCAACGTATCCTTCAACTCATCAACACAATCGCTTTTTGAGATGCTAGACGTCTGTCTTGAATGATTATTACAACCAGTGTCACAATCCAATTACCTTTTCACCTGGACATTTTTCTCACACTTTTCTACGGACAGCTGGTTATCGTCCTACATGACCTTACATCCTAGTTCGGTCATATCAACCTCTTCTTGAAGCTCTAACATCTTAAGCTGCCTTTCTAACTCGTCCTTTTCTAGTCGACTCAAATGTCGTTCTTTAATTTTGTAGGTCCTTGGAGGAAAAACCCCGAAATTCCAAAACAAAGACCAGGGAAATCAAAATTTCCGAAAATAATGATATAAACAAACAAGTTCAGAAGTTGAGTAAAACACATACATTCAAAAAACACAGCAAAATTATTAATATAAAATGAAAAGATTTTAATCAGTCAAATGTCTCCAGTTCTCCAGTAGGCGTATCCACAACTCAATTCTCGAACACATCATGAAATTGGGTCACACCCATCGTGCAAAATACTGTTTGAAATTGCTCACAAAGTAGATCGGAATGGCTCAAAATAAGTCTGCTTGAGGAGTTTATGCATAGGCAATGCTATGGCAATTCACCATTCCAAATCCGAACTCTGTGCAGAGGAGTCACGTATATCCATAATTCTCCAATGGTCTAAGCTCACCATCGAATTTTACAAGTTAAAAATGATAACGATTACATTCTTCTCCTCCTGATCTTTTAAGTGGACAGGTTTCTTTGTCTCTCCATCCATACATTATTGTTTTCAATTACTTCCAGAACGATTACATCACGTAGGCTTTTGATGACTGTTCACTAATTTGACGCCTAATGCAACCTATTTTATTCAGCACTTGAAGACTTCCATTAAGTTGGAATATCACTCTTCCATTTAAATATTATTACTTGACATACTCGAGGATTTTTGACTATTCTTCTGACTGACCTCCACTTCAATATGCTTCATTATCTTTGATAATTGTGCAAAACTACCCCATTCTAACACAGTCTATTGCGTGCCTAATAAATCACTCATAAATACAATTGTACATCTCGACAAATCATTATCGTCGAGAAGAAAATTTCCTTCACAAAAACGTCTTCATTCGTTTTAATGTTTGATGGTGATAGTCACAGAGATAGTGATGCGCAATTTCAGTTCCATAATGATTATCATTGAGTGTTCGTGGTTTTACCTCTTTGCATTTCGTCTTCATCATTTTGGTTGAGTAGGCACTCATGTTTTACATCTCTAATTTATTAAACGCCATAATGTGTATAGCATCTTGAAAGTATGGTTAAAGTGATTTAGAAAATAACCCTGTCCGACAGAAACATAGTATCGTCGATGGACTGTGTCTATCTAACCTGAACCTAACATGTGCTTCTTTCGTCCTCTTAAAACTGTTTACATTGAAGACTATAACTTGACGATTCAACCAGGATTGTGTGTTGAAATATTACGTATATTCACCATATCTATCAGATCTCTTCTAATCTAATATACATTCTCAATAAAGAAATATTATTTTAAAGTAATGGTAATAAAAATAGTGTAAATTATCTAATAGCGTGATCTGCAAATATCTGTATGTTGACCTCAATTGTTTACAGAAATACCAGTGATTATAATTACGTGTTGTCGGTCACTATATTCTATCTAATCAATGAAGCTATGTGGTATTATCTATTGTGTAGTAAGCCGTATATGAATGTCAGTTAGAATAAACAATGTCGCTTTCTAATGATAATGTGTTGATGTGACTGACAATCACATACGCTCACAAAACACCGATGAATGAAACTTTCATTTAACAAAAGACTGCCACGTTTTTAATAAAAACAAAATGAAGTGAAACTAATTATTTTTCTATTAATAGAAGTGTTTGCTTCAGCTATGAATGAAGACTTTAACCCTACTTTATTAGTTCAGTCATTCCTCGTGATGGAGCATATGCCGCCAACCAACATTCTATATCAAACTCTACCGTGAGCAATCCTTTCCAGTTCTTTCTAGTTGCTATTCATCATATGCATATCTGCTCACAGTGTGCTCTTTAGTCTTCCGCTTTTCCGTTTTCATTCGAGATTCCAAGTTAGCGCTTCCTTAGTGGTGCAGTTTGGTGATTTCCTCAATGTGTGTTAACAATTCCAGCTCATTTTCATGATTTCCTTCTCAGCCCGAAGTTGGTTTGTTCTCTCCTTCAGTTGGCTATTGCTGGTGTATTCCGGACATCGCAATTTGAGTATCTTGCGTATTGCAATGATTGAAAGTATATGAAAAACACTTTTGGCATTCAAAGTCTCTCGTAAACTGAACACAGTAGCAGGATGGATTGTCATTCCATCGGAAACGTGACACGTGCCTTCTTACTGTCTAGATGTTTCCCAGCGTTTCAAATTCTTACTTGACTTTTGCTGAGGAATTTTGTAATAAAGCAATTGGAATCATTTCTAAGGACATAAAGCCCTTTCTCTCATGATCATTAGCCACAAATTAAATCGTATGAACCACTGATTGGTAGCATTGTCACGTAAATCCAAAATAAACAATAAATCTCTCGTGAATACAAATGAATTGTCAACCAAGTTTCCGTTAGATTCATTACGAGCCCCTTTAACAATAACATTGTATTTCCGTTTATTAACTGAATTTTTCAAACACTTCTCTTTGTTTAGTTCCACTGTTGCAGAAACCTTTGATTCAATGAAGCCATGTTTACCAATATGGTATGCATCCCCAAACTTGTAGTGACTCACGTTTATCACGAGAACACGACTGGTTTAATAAAAACAATTATTATTATAACCAACTGTACCAGTGTTTGTTTTAATGTGCTTTTGTTTAACTGTGCTATTTGTTGCCATTTTGTGCTTCCATTACCTTCCTTCATTGTTCCGCGGTTTTTGGTACTGTTCGCACGTACACCTATCTTCTGTTTCCACTTGTACCATTCCTTGGCACGATCTCGGTATTCGTTCAATACCACGAGATCGCCAACGAAATAAATCTGGTTACGTTCGATCTTCGCCCTCTGATTTATTTGGCACGTGTTTCTTGGTAGCGGTGTTCATAGTTAATCTCAACCCGACGCCACGCTACAATTGGTGACCCGTATTTTGGAACACGCCTCAACCTCTGGTGAAATCTCCCAAAGAAGCCAATTCGGTGAGTCTATCGTTTATCTATCCACGTCTGTCGTATATTTTCATATTAATTTTTAATATATAGTATACACGACATGACGGATAGCGACAAGAATTCTTTTAATGTTATAGACTCAGACGTACAGGCCATTCACTTTCGACCTGTATCATTCATCCCCCACGCCCCAAAGGTTAGGTTTGCTGCATTAGAGTTTCAGTTTGAGACTCGTCGCATCACGAGCCAAAGGCAAAAGTACGCCTTCGCTCTCGAATCACTGCCCGGGGACCATTTAGTTGCTGTACGTGAGGTCATCCTCAAATCCAATGTGCCTAATGTTTATGATCGCCTCAAAGAGGCAATTCTCCCACATTTCCTCCCATCGAGGGAGGAACGATTGAGACATTGTTAGCACGTCACCCCTGGGTGATGCTAAACCAAGCCACCACTTCACACGACTGCAATCTCTTGCAGGACCAACAGCATCTGACTCGGAAATAGTTAGGGAACTGTGTCTCGAGTCACTACCAGCTCATATCCAACCTACTGTGACTCACCGCTTAACTAAGTAGCTCTCATAGCAGACAAAATTTTAGCGAAGACCAGTAGTAGAGACACCTATGTAGTTGCTTCGACGGCATGTCCTAAAGTAGACATGGACGCCGGTCATTCCTCAGCTCATGGCGACAGGGACGGGTGTATTCACAAACGTCTTAGTTTTCGAGACCGTTGTAACGTACCCCAACCCTACGTCCCCGAGCTCGCTCAAGTTCTCGCAAACCCGTCACCACTCGCTAAAAAGGGCATCTTCCAAGCCACGCCGAAAGGCGGCTACGAAAGCGAGTGACAGTTGGTGCTGGTTCCATAGGTCCTTCGGGTCTGGCGCCCGCCGTTGTCGAGCACCATGCTCATACAAGGCGGGAAACGCCAGCGCCGGCGAGTCAAAGCGGCCGTACTCTCCGGCCCTTCTCCCCAGGTTGGTCGCTTATTCTATGTGCACGATTATCGCACAAACGCTAGGTTCCTAGTAGACACTGGGGCCCAAGTTTCTGTCGTTCCACGAGGTAGCAGCAAGTCACAAGCCACAGTGCTTCGAGTACGCACTGCGAATGGCTCAGTCATTCCTACCTACGGTACACGACAACTCGCGGTCAACCTGGACGATCGACGACGGTATCTGTGGACGTTCATCATTGCTGATGTTCCCACAGCCATACTAGGTATCGATTTTCTACAGCACTATGAATTGCTTGTCGATTCACGTAGGCTGCAGCTAATCGATACTTCGTCGAACAGCAAATTCATGGGCTGTAAAGCCCACATGAACGCGTGCCGAATCCTCGGCACTTTTTACTCGCGTGACGATAAATTCCACGCTTTATTCGAGAAATTCCCCGTACTCACTAAACCACTCGAGGAGATTCCATCGATGACCAATCGTGTGGTACACCACATAGTCACCCGCGGACCGCCAGCCACGGCACGACCTCGCCGACTGGCACCGAACAAATTAGCTTTCGCTAAACGTGAGTTTGACAATTTACTAGCTACTGGTATTATTCGTCCTTCTCACAGTCCATAGGTCTCTCCCCTTCATATGGTGCGCAAAAAAGATGGGGTTAGTTGGAGACCATGCGGCGACTACCGAGCTCTAAACCCACGCAGATTGGAAATGAACGATTCTGCACGTACTGCATTCACTGAAATCAAAACGGCTCTTGCGCAAGCCACTCTTCTCGCCCATCCCGATCCATCAGCCACGCTTAGTATAGCGGTTGATGCATCCGATGTTGCTATAGGAGCAGTCATGCAACAAAACATCTCCGGTAGTTGGCAACCCTTCGAGTTTTTCTCACGACGCCTTACTAACACCGAGACGAGATATAGCGCTTTTGGTCGCGAGCTGCTAGCAGCCTACTGCGCCATCAAACATTTTCGGCACGCAGTAGAAGGACGTCAATTCATCTTATTCACCGACCATAAGCCATTAACGTAAGCTTTGCATACCAAGTCTGACCGCTACTCACCACGAGAGTGTAGACATTTGGACTATATCTCCCAGTTCACTACAGACCTTCGTCACATCCAAGGCAAGTCGAACTGTGTTGCCGATGCTCTATCACGAATCCAAACGAATGCAGTTACTCTGCCGGTGCTCGATCTTCCTGCTATGGCCGCTGCCCAAGCAAACGATCCCAGTTGTACAAAAGCACCACACTCTACGTCCCTTCAGTATCAGGAAGTACCTCTAGCCACGGCTTCTGGCACCATTCTATGTGATACTTCTACCGGTCTTCATCGACCCATCGTACCCTCTGCTTATCGCCGTCTCGTATTCGATGCCCTGCATGGATTATCTCACCCAGGTATCGCAGCTACATTACGTCTCATCGCTGCACGACACGTCTGGCCGTCCATGAATAAAGATGTTCGTATGTGGGTGAAGCAACGCTTACAATGTCAACGATCAAAGGTGCACAGGCACGTAGCCGCCCCCCTCGGCACATTCGCTACGCCTGATGCTCGCTTCGATCACGTTCACTTAGACATTGTAGGACCACTGCCACCATCGCACGGGTATGATCACATACTCACGTGCATCGACCGCTTCACCAGATGGCCCGAAGCTATACCCATCACGTCTATCACGGCGGAGACAGTTGCGCACCGCTTCGTAGAACGATGGATAGCTCTATACGGTTGTCCCTCGACTGTCACGACTGACCGAGGACAACAATTTGAGTCCGCATTATTCTCCTCACTTACTCGGCTGCTTGGTACGAAACGCATACGCACTACTGCCTACCATCCAGCTTCAAATGGTTTAGTTGAAAGGTTTCACCGTCAACTTAAAAGTGCTCTACGAGCACACGAGAACGACAACTGGTACGAAACCTTATCGCTCGTCCTCTTAGGTATTCGAACAAGCTTGAAGGCAGATATACAATGTTTCGCCGCTGAACTGCGTCTGCATTGAGAATTCTTCACACCACGGAGCAGACCTAATTTCGGTAAATCAGACTACGTCCATCGACTGTCTGCATTTATGCGAACGCTGTCTCCGGTGTCAACTCAAATACAACATCGACAGGTCGCTCTCCCTCGAGAGTTATCTACCTGTTCACATGTTTTTGTACGAGTAGATTCGGTACGCAAACCTTGACAACAACCTTACGAAGGCCCTTTTCACGTGATCGCTCGTCACGAAAAGACCTTCAAGGTTGATCGACACGGCCGCGTCGAGATCGTCAGCATTGATCGTCTCAAACCAGCACACGTCGTTGACAGTGCCCTATCTGACAACCTGAGATTCAATGCTAGACCTATCAAACCTACTAGCGGGATCCTCAAACTATCTTCGGGTCCCAAGCTAGATGCATCTGAGACCTCATTCTCACGTCCCGGTCAACAGCACGCGTCATCTGCACCGTCTACGGACGAGACGACAGTCTCACGTCCAGATCAGCAGACCACGCCGCCCTTGACTTCGGATGAGATTGCAGGCTCACGTGACGCAAACGAGACAACCGTCTCACGTTCCGGTCGCCGAGTACGGTTGCCCGTACGCTTCCGCGACTAGTCGCACAGTCAACAGCCCATACAAAGTAGGAATATTCCTATGCTACACGCATGCTACATTCTTCTCTTTTTTGATTATCTTTTTGTTTCCTGAGCCCACGCCTTCGACCACCTCCGTTTGGTTCCGTCGACTTTAGTCAACTTTGGCGAAAGCTGGATTGGCCACCCACGCGCTTGTCAACGCACTCACTCGATATATTGGTTTGAAATGCTTGGCAGACGCTTGGTCTCGAACTTGGTCGTTACGGTCGCTTCCGGTCTTTTAGCTCAACGTGGTTTCGTCCTTCGTCTGCAGCGTTTCTGGTCCGCATTCCCTACGAACGCAATCTTCAGATTCTGGATACAAACCACTCGAGTGTGGCATGCCGACTCAAGAAATAAATACAGCACATCGCTCCTGGTACCGTTCTCCGAAAAATTTTAAAAATTTCACTTCGGATCGTGCAGTTTCACCGGAATGATACCAAAACAAACCTTCGACGAGTTCCAAACGTCAACTACGTTCTTACTTACATACTGACTTACTTACTTACTTACCCACTTAATTACTCAGTTATTTACGTCTGTTACCCCCAATGGAGCATGGGACGCCGAGCAGCATTCTCCAACCCACTCTGTCCTGGGCCTTCCTTTCTAGTTCTATCCTATTCTTGTGCCTTTTTCTCATGTCTGCTCCACTTCTCGGCGTAACGTGTTTTTGGTCTTCCTCTCCTCCTTTGGCCCTCAGGATTCTATGTGAGGGCTTGTCTTGTGACACAGGTGGATGCTTCCCTTAATATGTGTCCTATCCACGTCCGGCGCTTCTTCCCGATTCTTCCACTGCTGAGATCAGGTTTGTTCTCTCACACAGTTGGTTGTTGCGAATAATGTCTGGCCAACGGATCCGAAGTATTTTGCTTAGACAACTGTTAATGAACACCTGAATTTTCTGGATGATGGATTTTGTAGTTCTCTAGGTTTCCATCGCATACAATAGAACTATCTTGACATTTGTATTGAAAATTCTGACCTTGGTGGTGGTTGACAATTGTTTTGAGGACCAGATGTTCTTCAGTTGTAAATCTGCTGCTCTTGCTCTTCTCTTAATTACGTTCACTACATGGTTATTGACATCATCAATATATAGTAATGAATTATGTCAAATCTTGCAATTATCAACGTCACACTTGATGTCCGAGCTGCATGACTTGGCTATGTGACCCTTCGTTAAAGACGGGTAACATAGACCACATCTTCTCACTTCCAGTCTCCTTTCTCTAACATTCATTTTCGTTAACCATGTACAATCTATCTCTTTATGATCACACAAGCAAATTTCACAACTCAAATCCTTGAATGAGTTGCTTAATTCCCGCTTGATGACATTAAAGCTTGGTCTCTTATCAACTTGGCCTCCATAATTACTTTCACGGAACTTTGAGTTAAAATGCACCAACCTACTATAACGTGTTCGAGAAATACCGGCTCTTTCTTCTACAAAGATCACAAATTCTTCAAAGCTCGGCTCCTTCCCGGCCATCATGATCTTGTCGGCAACTCCCATCCACTTATTCTGTAATTCTAGAGGTAGACATGACACAATTATTTCCAAATTAGCCGCGGAATTCACGTCGGACATATACCCCATCTCCCTCAATGTTATGCAAACATTACGTAGCTTAGTCGCGAAGTCAGTCAAGCTATCGGCTGACAGCTCGACAAATTTTGGTTAGGTAGCTCAGTAATCAGTTCGCAAGCGATGAGGTGTTTCTTACCAAATAGATCATACAAAATCCTTTGCAGCCAATGAATGAGGAAAAGAAAGGATGATTCAAATCAAAGTTGGTTGATATTGCCAACCAATACTTCGTATCATCGACACCGAAGTCGAATATTGTATTCAAAGAACATCTAATAGCCCTCAGAAACATCAAACAAATTAATGAGGTGATGATTTTACAACCGGATAAAGGTTCAGGTGTTGTTCTCATGAATACAGCTGATTATGTCACGGAATACAATGGACAGCTCAAAATCAATCAGACGATTTGGACTTCGCAGATGACCTGGCCCTCCTATTACATACACACAAACAGATGCAGATAAAGACATCCAGTGTAGCAGCAATCTCTGCATCAGTAGGCCTCAGCATACACAAGGGGAAAACCAAGGTCCTCAAATTCAAAGCGGAGAACAGCAATCCAATCACTCTTGATGGCAAAACTCTGTATGATTTAGAATCCTTCACATACCTGGGAAGCATCATCGATGAACAAGGAGGTTCGGATGCAGACGTAAAGGCGAGGATTTTCAAAGCAAGGGCCTCATTCCTACAGTTGAGGAACATATGGAACTCAAAACATTTTTCAACCAATATCAAACTGAGAACCTTCAATACGAATGTCAAGGCAATTCTACTGTACGGAGCTGAAACTTGGAGAACTACAACAACCATCATCAAGAAGGTGCAAGTATTTATAAATAGCTATCTACGCAAGATACTCAACATTCATTGGCCGGATACCATCAGCAACAGCCTTCTGTGGGAGAGAACAAATCAGCTTCCAGCTGAAGAGGAAATTAGGAAGAGACGATGGAAATGGATAGGACATACATTACGCAAATCATCAAACTGCATCACTAGACAATCCCTAACTTGGAATTCTGAAGGGAAGCGGAAAAGAGGAAGGCCAAAGAACACATTACGTCAGATAATAGAAGCAGATATGAAAATGATAAATAACAACTGGAAAGAGCTGGAAAGGATTGCCAAGGACAGGGTTGGATGGAGAATGCTGGTGAGCGGCCTATGCTCCTTCATAAGGAGTGGCAGGCGTAAGTAAGTAAGTAAGTAAGTAATGCAACGTATCCTTCAACTCATCAACACAATCGCTTTTTGAGATGCTAGACGTCTGTCTTGAATGATTATTACAACCAGTGTCACAATCCAATTACCTTTTCACCTGGACATTTTTCTCACACTTTTCTACGGACAGCTGGTTATCGTCCTACATGACCTTACATCCTAGTTCGGTCATATCAACCTCTTCTTGAAGCTCTAACATCTTAAGCTGCCTTTCTAACTCGTCCTTTTCTAGTCGACTCAAATGTCGTTCTTTAATTTTGTAGGTCCTTGGAGGAAAAACCCCGAAATTCCAAAACAAAGACCAGGGAAATCAAAATTTCCGAAAATAATGATATAAACAAACAAGTTCAGAAGTTGAGTAAAACACATACATTCAAAAACACAGCAAAATTATTAATATAAAATGAAAAGATTTTAATCAGTCAAATGTCTCCAGTTCTCCAGTAGGCGTATCCACAACTCAATTCTCGAACACATCATGAAATTGGGTCACACCCATCGTGCAAAATACTGTTTGAAATTGCTCACAAAGTAGATCGGAATGGCTCAAAATAAGTCTGCTTGAGGAGTTTATGCATAGGCAATGCTATGGCAATTCACCATTCCAAATCCGAACTCTGTGCAGAGGAGTCACGTATATCCATAATTCTCCAATGGTCTAAGCTCACCATCGAATTTTACAAGTTAAAAATGATAACGATTACATTCTTCTCCTCCTGATCTTTTAAGTGGACAGGTTTCTTTGTCTCTCCATCCATACATTATTGTTTTCAATTACTTCCAGAACGATTACATCACGTAGGCTTTTGATGACTGTTCACTAATTTGACGCCTAATGCAACCTATTTTATTCAGCACTTGAAGACTTCCATTAAGTTGGAATATCACTCTTCCATTTAAATATTATTACTTGACATACTCGAGGATTTTTGACTATTCTTCTGACTGACCTCCACTTCAATATGCTTCATTATCTTTGATAATTGTGCAAAACTACCCCATTCTAACACAGTCTATTGCGTGCCTAATAAATCACTCATAAATACAATTGTACATCTCGACAAATCATTATCGTCGAGAAGAAAATTTCCTTCACAAAAACGTCTTCATTCGTTTTAATGTTTGATGGTGATAGTCACAGAGATAGTGATGCGCAATTTCAGTTCCATAATGATTATCATTGAGTGTTCGTGGTTTTACCTCTTTGCATTTCGTCTTCATCATTTTGGTTGAGTAGGCACTCATGTTTTACATCTCTAATTTATTAAACGCCATAATGTGTATAGCATCTTGAAAGTATGGTTAAAGTGATTTAGAAAATAACCCTGTCCGACAGAAACATAGTATCGTCGATGGACTGTGTCTATCTAACCTGAACCTAACATGTGCTTCTTTCGTCCTCTTAAAACTGTTTACATTGAAGACTATAACTTGACGATTCAACCAGGATTGTGTGTTGAAATATTACGTATATTCACCATATCTATCAGATCTCTTCTAATCTAATATACATTCTCAATAAAGAAATATTATTTTAAAGTAATGGTAATAAAAATAGTGTAAATTATCTAATAGCGTGATCTGCAAATATCTGTATGTTGACCTCAATTGTTTACAGAAATACCAGTGATTATAATTACGTGTTGTCGGTCACTATATTCTATCTAATCAATGAAGCTATGTGGTATTATCTATTGTGTAGTAAGCCGTATATGAATGTCAGTTAGAATAAACAATGTCGCTTTCTAATGATAATGTGTTGATGTGACTGACAATCACATACGCTCACAAAACACCGATGAATGAAACTTTCATTTAACAAAAGACTGCCACGTTTTTAATAAAAACAAAATGAAGTGAAACTAATTAATTTTTCTATTAATAGAAGTGTTTGCTTCAGCTATGAATGAAGACTTTAACCCTACTTTATTAGTTCAGTCATTCCTCGTGATGGAGCATATGCCGCCAACCAACATTCTATATCAAACTCTACCGTGAGCAATCCTTTCCAGTTCTTTCTAGTTGCTATTCATCATATGCATATCTGCTCACAGTGTGCTCTTTAGTCTTCCGCTTTTCCGTTTTCATTCGAGATTCCAAGTTAGCGCTTCCTTAGTGGTGCAGTTTGGTGATTTCCTCAATGTGTGTTAACAATTCCAGCTCATTTTCATGATTTCCTTCTCAGCCCGAAGTTGGTTTGTTCTCTCCTTCAGTTGGCTATTGCTGGTGTATTCCGGACATCGCAATTTGAGTATCTTGCGTATTGCAATGATTGAAAGTATATGAAAAACACTTTTGGCATTCAAAGTCTCTCGTAAACTGAACACAGTAGCAGGATGGATTGTCATTCCATCGGAAACGTGACACGTGCCTTCTTACTGTCTAGATGTTTCCCAGCGTTTCAAATTCTTACTTGACTTTTGCTGAGGAATTTTGTAATAAAGCAATTGGAATCATTTCTAAGGACATAAAGCCCTTTCTCTCATGATCATTAGCCACAAATTAAATCGTATGAACCACTGATTGGTAGCATGTCACGTAAATCCAAAATAAACAATAAATCTCTCGTGAATACAAATGAATTGTCAACCAAGTTTCCGTTAGATTCATTACGAGCCCCTTTAACAATAACATTGTATTTCCGTTTATTAACTGAATTTTTCAAACACTTCTCTTTGTTTAGTTCCACTGTTGCAGAAACCTTTGATTCAATGAAGCCATGTTTACCAATATGGTATGCATCCCCAAACTTGTAGTGACTCACGTTTATCACGAGAACACGACTGGTTTAATAAAAACAATTATTATTATAACCAACTGTACCAGTGTTTGTTTTAATGTGCTTTTGTTTAACTGTGCTATTTGTTGCCATTTTGTGCTTCCATTACCTTCCTTCATTGTTCCGCGGTTTTTGGTACTGTTCGCACGTACACCTATCTTCTGTTTCCACTTGTACCATTCCTTGGCACGATCTCGGTATTCGTTCAATACCACGAGATCGCCAACGAAATAAATCTGGTTACGTTCGATCTTCGCCCTCTGATTTATTTGGCACGTGTTTCTTGGTAGCGGTGTTCATAGTTAATCTCAACCCGACGCCACGCTACAATTGGTGACCCGTATTTTGGAACACGCCTCAACCTCTGGTGAAATCTCCCAAAGAAGCCAATTCGGTGAGTCTATCGTTTATCTATCCACGTCTGTCGTATATTTTCATATTAATTTTTAATATATAGTATACACGACATGACGGATAGCGACAAGAATTCTTTTAATGTTATAGACTCAGACGTACAGGCCATTCACTTTCGACCTGTATCATTCATCCCCCACGCCCCAAAGGTTAGGTTTGCTGCATTAGAGTTTCAGTTTGAGACTCGTCGCATCACGAGCCAAAGGCAAAAGTACGCCTTCGCTCTCGAATCACTGCCCGGGGACCATTTAGTTGCTGTACGTGAGGTCATCCTCAAATCCAATGTGCCTAATGTTTATGATCGCCTCAAAGAGGCAATTCTCCCACATTTCCTCCCATCGAGGGAGGAACGATTGAGGACATTGTTAGCACGTCACCCCCTGGGTGATGCTAAACCAAGCCACCACTTCACACGACTGCAATCTCTTGCAGGACCAACAGCATCTGACTCGGAAATAGTTAGGGAACTGTGTCTCGAGTCACTACCAGCTCATATCCAACCTACTGTGACTCACCGCTTAACTAAGTAGCTCTCATAGCAGACAAAATTTTAGCGAAGACCAGTAGTAGAGACACCTATGTAGTTGCTTCGACGGCATGTCCTAAAGTAGACATGGACGCCGGTCATTCCTCAGCTCATGGCGACAGGGACGGGTGTATTCACAAACGTCTTAGTTTTCGAGACCGTTGTAACGTACCCCAACCCTACGTCCCCCGAGCTCGCTCAAGTTCTCGCAAACCCGTCACCACTCGCTAAAAAAGGGCATCTTTCAAGCCACGCCGAAAGGCGGCTACGAAAGCGAGTGACAGTTGGTGCTGGTTCCATAGGTCCTTCGGGTCTGGCGCCCGCCGTTGTCGAGCACCATGCTCATACAAGGCGGGAAACGCCAGCGCCGGCGAGTCAAAGCGGCCGTACTCTCCGGCCCTTCTCCCCAGGTTGGTCGCTTATTCTATGTGCACGATTATCGCACAAACGCTAGGTTCCTAGTAGACACTGGGGCCCAAGTTTCTGTCGTTCCACGAGGTAGCAGCAAGTCACAAGCCACAGTGCTTCGAGTACGCACTGCGAATGGCTCAGTCATTCCTACCTACGGTACACGACAACTCGCGGTCAACCTGGACGATCGACGACGGTATCTGTGGACGTTCATCATTGCTGATGTTCCCACAGCCATACTAGGTATCGATTTTCTACAGCACTATGAATTGCTTGTCGATTCACGTAGGCTGCAGCTAATCGATACTTCGTCGAACAGCAAATTCATGGGCTGTAAAGCCCACATGAACGCGTGCCGAATCCTCGGCACTTTTTACTCGCGTGACGATAAATTCCACGCTTTATTCGAGAAATTCCCGTACTCACTAAACCACTCGAGGAGATTCCATCGATGACCAATCGTGTGGTACACCACATAGTCACCCGCGGACCGCCAGCCACGGCACGACCTCGCCGATTGGCACCGAACAAATTAGCTTTCGCTAAACGTGAGTTTGACAATTTACTAGCTACTGGTATTATTCGTCCTTCTCACAGTCCATAGGTCTCTCCCCTTCATATGGTGCGCAAAAAGATGGGGTTAGTTGGAGACCATGCGGCGACTACCGAGCTCTAAACCCACGCAGATTGGAAATGAACGATTCTGCACGTACTGCATTCACTGAAATCAAAACGGCTCTTGCGCAAGCCACTCTTCTCGCCCATCCCGATCCATCAGCCACGCTTAGTATAGCGGTTGATGCATCCGATGTTGCTATAGGAGCAGTCATGCAACAAAACATCTCCGGTAGTTGGCAACCCTTCGAGTTTTTCTCACGACGCCTTACTAACACCGAGACGAGATACAGCGCTTTTGGTCGCGAGCTGCTAGCAGCCTACTGCGCCATCAAACATTTTCGGCACGCAGTAGAAGGACGTCAATTCATCTTATTCACCGACCATAAGCCATTAACGTAAGCTTTGCATACCAAGTCTGACCGCTACTCACCACGAGAGTGTAGACATTTGGACTATATCTCCCAGTTCACTACAGACCTTCGTCACATCCAAGGCAAGTCGAACTGTGTTGCCGATGCTCTATCACGAATCCAAACGAATGCAGTTACTCTGCCGGTGCTCGATCTTCCTGCTATGGCCGCTGCCCAAGCAAACGATCCCAGTTGTACAAAAGCACCACACTCTACGTCCCTTCAGTATCAGGAAGTACCTCTAGCCACGGCTTCTGGCACCATTCTATGTGATACTTCTACCGGTCTTCATCGACCCATCGTACCCTCTGCTTATCGCCGTCTCGTATTCGATGCCCTGCATGGATTATCTCACCCAGGTATCGCAGCTACATTACGTCTCATCGCTGCACGACACGTCTGGCCGTCCATGAATAAAGATGTTCGTATGTGGGTGAAGCAACGCTTACAATGTCAACGATCAAAGGTGCACAGGCACGTAGCCGCCCCCCTCGGCACATTCGCTACGCCTGATGCCCGCTTCGATCACGTTCACTTAGACATTGTAGGACCACTGCCACCATCGCACGGGTATGATCACATACTCACGTGCATCGACCGCTTCACCAGATGGCCCGAAGCTATACCCATCACGTCTATCACGGCGGAGACAGTTGCGCACCGCTTCGTAGAACGATGGATAGCTCTATACGGTTGTCCCTCGACTGTCACGACTGACCGAGGACAACAATTTGAGTCCGCATTATTCTCCTCACTTACTCGGCTGCTTGGTACGAAACGCATACGCACTACTGCCTACCATCCAGCTTCAAATGGTTTAGTTGAAAGGTTTCACCGTCAACTTAAAAGTGCTCTACGAGCACACGAGAACGACAACTGGTACGAAACCTTATCGCTCGTCCTCTTAGGTATTCGAACAAGCTTGAAGGCAGATATACAATGTTTCGCCGCTGAACTGCGTCTGCATTGAGAATTCTTCACACCACGGAGCAGACCTAATTTCGGTAAATCAGACTACGTCCATCGACTGTCTGCATTTATGCGAACGCTGTCTCCGGTGTCAACTCAAATACAACATCGACAGGTCGCTCTCCCTCGAGAGTTATCTACCTGTTCACATGTTTTTGTACGAGTAGATTCGGTACGCAAACCTTGGCAACAACCTTACGAAGGCCCTTTTCACGTGATCGCTCGTCACGAAAAGACCTTCAAGGTTGATCGACACGGCCGCGTCGAGATCGTCAGCATTGACCGTCTCAAACCAGCACACGTCGTTGACAGTGCCCTATCTGACAACCTGAGATTCAATGCTAGACCTATCAAACCTACTAGCGGGATCCTCAAACTATCTTCGGGTCCCAAGCTAGATGCATCTGAGACCTCATTCTCACGTCCCGGTCAACAGCACGCGTCATCTGCACCGTCTACGGACGAGACGACAGTCTCACGTCCAGATCAGCAGACCACGCCGCCCTTGACTTCGGATGAGATTGCAGGCTCACGTGACGCAAACGAGACAACCGTCTCACGTTCCGGTCGCCGAGTACGGTTGCCCGTACGCTTCCGCGACTAGTCGCACAGTCAACAGCCCATACAAAGTAGGAATATTCCTATGCTACACGCATGCTACATTCTTCTCTTTTTTGATTATCTTTTTGTTTCCTGAGCCCACGCCTTCGACCACCTCCGTTTGGTTCCGTCGACTTTAGTCAACTTTGGCGAAAGCTGGATTGGCCACCCACGCGCTTGTCAACGCACTCACTCGATATATTGGTTTGAAATGCTTGGCAGACGCTTGGTCTCGAACTTGGTCGTTACGGTCGCTTCCGGTCTTTTAGCTCAACGTGGTTTCGTCCTTCGTCTGCAGCGTTTCTGGTCCGCATTCCCTACGAACGCAATCTTCAGATTCTGGATACAAACCACTCGAGTGTGGCATGCCGACTCAAGAAATAAATACAGCACATCGCTCCTGGTACCGTTCTCCGAAAAATTTTAAAAATTTCACTTCGGATCGTGCAGTTTCACCGGAATGATACCAAAACAAACCTTCGACGAGTTCCAAACGTCAACTACGTTCTTACTTACATACTGACTTACTTACTTACTTACCCACTTAATTACTCAGTTATTTACGTCTGTTACCCCCAATGGAGCATGGGACGCCGAGCAGCATTCTCCAACCCACTCTGTCCTGGGCCTTCCTTTCTAGTTCTATCCTATTCTTGTGCCTTTTTCTCATGTCTGCTCCACTTCTCGGCGTAACGTGTTTTTGGTCTTCCTCTCCTCCTTTGGCCCTCAGGATTCTATGTGAGGGCTTGTCTTGTGACACAGGTGGATGCTTCCCTTAATATGTGTCCTATCCACGTCCGGCGCTTCTTCCCGATTCTTCCACTGCTGAGATCAGGTTTGTTCTCTCACACAGTTGGTTGTTGCGAATAATGTCTGGCCAACGGATCCGAAGTATTTTGCTTAGACAACTGTTAATGAACACCTGAATTTTCTGGATGATGGATTTTGTAGTTCTCTAGGTTTCCATCGCATACAATAGAACTATCTTGACATTTGTATTGAAAATTCTGACCTTGGTGGTGGTTGACAATTGTTTTGAGGACCAGATGTTCTTCAGTTGTAAATCTGCTGCTCTTGCTCTTCTCTTAATTACGTTCACTACATGGTTATTGACATCATCAATATATAGTAATGAATTATGTCAAATCTTGCAATTATCAACGTCACACTTGATGTCCGAGCTGCATGACTTGGCTATGTGACCCTTCGTTAAAGACGGGTAACATAGACCACATCTTCTCACTTCCAGTCTCCTTTCTCTAACATTCATTTTCGTTAACCATGTACAATCTATCTCTTTATGATCACACAAGCAAATTTCACAACTCAAATCCTTGAATGAGTTGCTTAATTCCCGCTTGATGACATTAAAGCTTGGTCTCTTATCAACTTGGCCTCCATAATTACTTTCACGGAACTTTGAGTTAAAATGCACCAACCTACTATAACGTGTTCGAGAAATACCGGCTCTTTCTTCTACAAAGATCACAAATTCTTCAAAGCTCGGCTCCTTCCCGGCCATCATGATCTTGTCGGCAACTCCCATCCACTTATTCTGTAATTCTAGAGGTAGACATGACACAATTATTTCCAAATTAGCCGCGGAATTCACGTCGGACATATACCCCATCTCCCTCAATGTTATGCAAACATTACGTAGCTTAGTCGCGAAGTCAGTCAAGCTATCGGCTGACAGCTCGACAAATTTTGGTTAGGTAGCTCAGTAATCAGTTCGCAAGCGATGAGGTGTTTCTTACCAAATAGATCATACAAAATCCTTTGCAGCCAATGAATGAGGAAAAGAAAGGATGATTCAAATCAAAGTTGGTTGATATTGCCAACCAATACTTCGTATCATCGACACCGAAGTCGAATATTGTATTCAAAGAACATCTAATAGCCCTCAGAAACATCAAACAAATTAATGAGGTGATGATTTTACAACCGGATAAAGGTTCAGGTGTTGTTCTCATGAATACAGCTGATTATGTCACGGAATACAATGGACAGCTCAAAATCAATCAGACGATTTGGACTTCGCAGATGACCTGGCCCTCCTATTACATACACACAAACAGATGCAGATAAAGACATCCAGTGTAGCAGCAATCTCTGCATCAGTAGGCCTCAGCATACACAAGGGGAAAACCAAGGTCCTCAAATTCAAAGCGGAGAACAGCAATCCAATCACTCTTGATGGCAAAACTCTGTATGATTTAGAATCCTTCACATACCTGGGAAGCATCATCGATGAACAAGGAGGTTCGGATGCAGACGTAAAGGCGAGGATTTTCAAAGCAAGGGCCTCATTCCTACAGTTGAGGAACATATGGAACTCAAAACATTTTTCAACCAATATCAAACTGAGAACCTTCAATACGAATGTCAAGGCAATTCTACTGTACGGAGCTGAAACTTGGAGAACTACAACAACCATCATCAAGAAGGTGCAAGTATTTATAAATAGCTATCTACGCAAGATACTCAACATTCATTGGCCGGATACCATCAGCAACAGCCTTCTGTGGGAGAGAACAAATCAGCTTCCAGCTGAAGAGGAAATTAGGAGAGACGATGGAAATGGATAGGACATACATTACGCAAATCATCAAACTGCATCACTAGACAATCCCTAACTTGGAATTCTGAAGGGAAGCGGAAAAGAGGAAGGCCAAAGAACACATTACGTCAGATAATAGAAGCAGATATGAAAATGATAAATAACAACTGGAAAGAGCTGGAAAGGATTGCCAAGGACAGGGTTGGATGGAGAATGCTGGTGAGCGGCCTATGCTCCTTCATAAGGAGTGGCAGGCGTAAGTAAGTAAGTAAGTAAGTAATGCAACGTATCCTTCAACTCATCAACACAATCGCTTTTTGAGATGCTAGACGTCTGTCTTGAATGATTATTACAACCAGTGTCACAATCCAATTACCTTTTCACCTGGACATTTTTCTCACACTTTTCTACGGACAGCTGGTTATCGTCCTACATGACCTTACATCCTAGTTCGGTCATATCAACCTCTTCTTGAAGCTCTAACATCTTAAGCTGCCTTTCTAACTCGTCCTTTTCTAGTCGACTCAAATGTCGTTCTTTAATTTTGTAGGTCCTTGGAGGAAAAACCCCGAAATTCCAAAACAAAGACCAGGGAAATCAAAATTTCCGAAAATAATGATATAAACAAACAAGTTCAGAAGTTGAGTAAAACACATACATTCAAAAACACAGCAAAATTATTAATATAAAATGAAAAGATTTTAATCAGTCAAATGTCTCCAGTTCTCCAGTAGGCGTATCCACAACTCAATTCTCGAACACATCATGAAATTGGGTCACACCCATCGTGCAAAATACTGTTTGAAATTGCTCACAAAGTAGATCGGAATGGCTCAAAATAAGTCTGCTTGAGGAGTTTATGCATAGGCAATGCTATGGCAATTCACCATTCCAAATCCGAACTCTGTGCAGAGGAGTCACGTATATCCATAATTCTCCAATGGTCTAAGCTCACCATCGAATTTTACAAGTTAAAAATGATAACGATTACATTCTTCTCCTCCTGATCTTTTAAGTGGACAGGTTTCTTTGTCTCTCCATCCATACATTATTGTTTTCAATTACTTCCAGAACGATTACATCACGTAGGCTTTTGATGACTGTTCACTAATTTGACGCCTAATGCAACCTATTTTATTCAGCACTTGAAGACTTCCATTAAGTTGGAATATCACTCTTCCATTTAAATATTATTACTTGACATACTCGAGGATTTTTGACTATTCTTCTGACTGACCTCCACTTCAATATGCTTCATTATCTTTGATAATTGTGCAAAACTACCCCATTCTAACACAGTCTATTGCGTGCCTAATAAATCACTCATAAATACAATTGTACATCTCGACAAATCATTATCGTCGAGAAGAAAATTTCCTTCACAAAAACGTCTTCATTCGTTTTAATGTTTGATGGTGATAGTCACAGAGATAGTGATGCGCAATTTCAGTTCCATAATGATTATCATTGAGTGTTCGTGGTTTTACCTCTTTGCATTTCGTCTTCATCATTTTGGTTGAGTAGGCACTCATGTTTTACATCTCTAATTTATTAAACGCCATAATGTGTATAGCATCTTGAAAGTATGGTTAAAGTGATTTAGAAAATAACCCTGTCCGACAGAAACATAGTATCGTCGATGGACTGTGTCTATCTAACCTGAACCTAACATGTGCTTCTTTCGTCCTCTTAAAACTGTTTACATTGAAGACTATAACTTGACGATTCAACCAGGATTGTGTGTTGAAATATTACGTATATTCACCATATCTATCAGATCTCTTCTAATCTAATATACATTCTCAATAAAGAAATATTATTTTAAAGTAATGGTAATAAAAATAGTGTAAATTATCTAATAGCGTGATCTGCAAATATCTGTATGTTGACCTCAATTGTTTACAGAAATACCAGTGATTATAATTACGTGTTGTCGGTCACTATATTCTATCTAATCAATGAAGCTATGTGGTATTATCTATTGTGTAGTAAGCCGTATATGAATGTCGGTTAGAATAAACAATGTCGCTTTCTAATGATAATGTGTTGATGTGACTGACAATCACATACGCTCACAAAACACCGATGAATGAAACTTTCATTTAACAAAAGACTGCCACGTTTTTAATAAAAACAAAATGAAGTGAAACTAATTATTTTTCTATTAATAGAAGTGTTTGCTTCAGCTTTGAATGAAGACTTTAACCCTACTTTATTAGTTCAGTCATTCCTCGTGATGGAGCATATGCCGCCAACCAACATTCTATATCAAACTCTACCGTGAGCAATCCTTTCCAGTTCTTTCTAGTTGCTATTCATCATATGCATATCTGCTCACAGTGTGCTCTTTAGTCTTCCGCTTTTCCGTTTTCATTCGAGATTCCAAGTTAGCGCTTCCTTAGTGGTGCAGTTTGGTGATTTCCTCAATGTGTGTTAACAATTCCAGCTCATTTTCATGATTTCCTTCTCAGCCCGAAGTTGGTTTGTTCTCTCCTTCAGTTGGCTATTGCTGGTGTATTCCGGACATCGCAATTTGAGTATCTTGCGTATTGCAATGATTGAAAGTATATGAAAAACACTTTTGGCATTCAAAGTCTCTCGTAAACTGAACACAGTAGCAGGATGGATTGTCATTCCATCGGAAACGTGACACGTGCCTTCTTACTGTCTAGATGTTTCCCAGCGTTTCAAATTCTTACTTGGCTTTTGCTGAGGAATTTTGTAATAAAGCAATTGGAATCATTTCTAAGGACATAAAGCCCTTTCTCTCATGATCATTAGCCACAAATTAAATCGTATGAACCACTGATTGGTAGCATTGTCACGTAAATCCAAAATAAACAATAAATCTCTCGTGAATACAAATGAATTGTCAACCAAGTTTCCGTTAGATTCATTACGAGCCCCTTTAACAATAACATTGTATTTCCGTTTATTAACTGAATTTTTCAAACACTTCTCTTTGTTTAGTTCCACTGTTGCAGAAACCTTTGATTCAATGAAGCCATGTTTACCAATATGGTATGCATCCTCAAACTCATAACTATATGTACTTTCAGGATCCGGTCAAACATAGTGAGAACGACAACGCTGTACTGGGTGTACAGACCTATATTACCACTTTGCAAATTCGGGAGTGTGACATCCTTCAAATGTTTCCACCGTCCCAGCTGTTGCTCGGTTAAAGGTTCTACATAGTCGATCGGAAGCTTCTTAGTTGTATAAGCCTTATTGATCTTAACAGAACCTTGTTCATCCAAAGAAAATATCTCCCAGTTCACTTTCAAACATTTACAGGTAGTAGTTTTATTCAAAGTGATTATTGTTATCAAAGCCTCCTTACCCTTGAGACCCAACTGAATAAATAACTCTTCACATACGAGGGAAGTGTCTGAACCGCTATCTAGAAGGGCGTAAGTTTAAAAAGTTCACTTCGGATCGTGCAGTTTCACCGGAATGATACCAAAACAAACCTTCGACGAGTTCCAAACGTCAACTACGTTCTTACTTACATACTGACTTACTTACTTACTTACTTACCCACTTAATTACTCAGTTATTTACGTCTGTTACCCCCAATGGAGCATGGGACGCCGAGCAGCATTCTCCAACCCACTCTGTCCTGGGCCTTCCTTTCTAGTTCTATCCTATTCTTGTGCCTTTTTCTCATGTCTGCTCCACTTCTCGGCGTAACGTGTTTTTGGTCTTCCTCTCCTCCTTTGGCCCTCAGGATTCTATGTGAGGGCTTGTCTTGTGACACAGGTGGATGCTTCCCTTAATATGTGTCCTATCCACGTCCGGCGCTTCTTCCCGATTCTTCCACTGCTGAGATCAGGTTTGTTCTCTCACACAGTTGGTTGTTGCGAATAATGTCTGGCCAACGGATCCGAAGTATTTTGCTTAGACAACTGTTAATGAACACCTGAATTTTCTGGATGATGGATTTTGTAGTTCTCTAGGTTTCCATCGCATACAATAGAACTATCTTGACATTTGTATTGAAAATTCTGACCTTGGTGGTGGTTGACAATTGTTTTGAGGACCAGATGTTCTTCAGTTGTAAATCTGCTGCTCTTGCTCTTCTCTTAATTACGTTCACTACATGGTTATTGACATCATCAATATATAGTAATGAATTATGTCAAATCTTGCAATTATCAACGTCACACTTGATGTCCGAGCTGCATGACTTGGCTATGTGACCCTTCGTTAAAGACGGGTAACATAGACCACATCTTCTCACTTCCAGTCTCCTTTCTCTAACATTCATTTTCGTTAACCATGTACAATCTATCTCTTTATGATCACACAAGCAAATTTCACAACTCAAATCCTTGAATGAGTTGCTTAATTCCCGCTTGATGACATTAAAGCTTGGTCTCTTATCAACTTGGCCTCCATAATTACTTTCACGGAACTTTGAGTTAAAATGCACCAACCTACTATAACGTGTTCGAGAAATACCGGCTCTTTCTTCTACAAAGATCACAAATTCTTCAAAGCTCGGCTCCTTCCCGGCCATCATGATCTTGTCGGCAACTCCCATCCACTTATTCTGTAATTCTAGAGGTAGACATGACACAATTATTTCCAAATTAGCCGCGGAATTCACGTCGGACATATACCCCATCTCCCTCAATGTTATGCAAACATTACGTAGCTTAGTCGCGAAGTCAGTCAAGCTATCGGCTGACAGCTCGACAAATTTTGGTTAGGTAGCTCAGTAATCAGTTCGCAAGCGATGAGGTGTTTCTTACCAAATAGATCATACAAAATCCTTTGCAGCCAATGAATGAGGAAAAGAAAGGATGATTCAAATCAAAGTTGGTTGATATTGCCAACCAATACTTCGTATCATCGACACCGAAGTCGAATATTGTATTCAAAGAACATGTAATAGCCCTCAGAAACATCAAACAAAATAATGAGTTTTTATTTAATTTAGAGCGCCTTTATTTAATTTCCTTGATAAACCTAATTATTTATCTGTATCTCTGTTTCTTGTTCTTTTCACAGTGACTTCATATCGGCATCAATTTTTTCAATGTTTTACTTGATAACCACTATATCACACACAATAAAACTGCTGATATTCTTGTTCTTCCTGCTTTTGTTCACTCCAAAGCACCCAAACAGCTCAGATAATCTGCTGATTGTCTCACTGTTTGTGCGATTTGCCACAATGGAGACTTGTGGACATTTCGCGAGTGCGTCCATCATTAATAAAACCGTTTTTGGCCCTATAGGACCAGTAACATCTGTGTGCAGATACTCTCAAGGACCGTCAGGCTTTACCCGGTGCTGCGGTTTACAGTTCCCTCGGTGTTTAGCTACTTGAGATTGCGATGACAACTTGCGGCGTCTAGCTTCAATATCTTGGCCTATCGCAAGACAGTGAGCATAGCTTCCAGACATAGATTTCATCTAGTTGATGCCTGGATTGCCGCTGTAGAATTGTTTCGAAACAATACGACGTATTGTTTTTTGAACAACAATTGTGTCGCCGAACATAATACGAGAATCGACAATCATGGGTGAGCCCTGAAGGCGAAAGTTTTGTCGCAGTTCTCCTTGAGAAGAACTGTTCAGCCTCTTAGTGCGAAGATAATCCTTCACTTCTTTGATGGCTTTCAAAGTAACAGGTTGATCATAATACTAATTGTACTTCTGTTTTTGTGTTAATTGATGTCAACGTACGTTCTTAACGTTTCAGTGGTGAGTCAGTCAATTTAGACGAATCGTCAGCTTGTCCAAAATCAGCAGTAGGCTGGTAATTATTCTTGACGTCGTAACCGATGAATGCATCTTTGAGTGCACTTAATGGACAGAACGTGGCAAGTAAAACGATACGTTGGCTTCAGTTTTTAAGTAAGTGGCACAGTAATAAGTTGCATGCGGATAAATCCGACCAGTTAATGTATAACATCATTGCTTGGCGAAATTTTAAAGTCCGTAGACAAACTTATGGGCCTATTTATAACACAGGTCCTTGCAACCTACTCCTACAAAAGCGCAATGTTTGGCATGCGTTTATCTACATACAAATGTAAAACGGTACTTTAAGCTCGGTTTGTGATAACTCTTTGACTGATAATAAAGAGCAATGTTTCTCAGTAAGGGGATCAAGCCTTATCAGCTTTAGCCGGTTGATGCCCAAGAAAATTTCGACACACAGTTGGATCTTTGTTGGTCTTTACGAGCTCATATCACTTATGTCTCGGGCGAGACACCTTTGTCTCAAGCAAAAAACGAGTTTGCCAAGTAGAAATCCATGCCATTCTACTTTATGTACTTGAAATGAGGATATTCGCCGGTCTTCAGAATCTGTTCAGAAATGCCTTGGATCATTGCTCACACATGTTACGATAATCTATGTATCAATATCCAGGTTGATCACCGGAAACCATGCAAACGTGAAAAAAACGGATGAAGAAGAATTAATCTTAGTCCACTTTGATTAGTAGATAGTATCAACTGCAGCCTACATGGACGTGCAATGTTGTTGAAGTGTGTTGGACGAGAGCAATGATGTCGAATGATGACGTATGATCAGTACATAAATTTACTGAATGTTTGAATGTGACCTGCTGGAGGACACAGTCTACTGTATTGGAGTTCGAAGAGTCATCGCGACTAGTGATTGGAAATCTTGGGGAAAAATGACTGAGAATTGATGACACTGACACAGGTACATCTATAAACACCTTGAATTTTGTGGTCATTGAACTGTTTTTTCCTCAAGTTCATCGTTATTACTAGAATAACATCGTCTGCATCTAATCATCCCCTCCAATACGGATAGTTTTAACAATCCGGCAATTACGGCTTCTAGCTGCGCTGATTTGGTGCGGTAACCACGACCGGTGAACGTCTTCCTGATCTTTCGTTGCTAATGATTGAGTTGAATAGGAACAAAGCAAAGTGAAAAAGGAAGAGATGTTAGGTCAGCTAATGTAGCTTTTAGGTATTATCAAGTTATGCAGTTAAAAATTAACACCGAACACGCTTGTTGCCTCTTATCGCGAATCACAGCGTAACACAGTGACATGCTGGAGGAAAGTGACTAAAGCAAATATTTATATCAGTTCTTATGTCTATCAACTATTGCTACTGCCCTAGTGAGCGTCGAGTTGTAACCCGAGTTGATCAAAGATACGACAGTAGGTTATTAGTCTAATCTCAGTCAACTGCCTAATTTGCCTGGTAAGGTCGTCTTCACTATCCAGTAGCACTGCAGGGAGGCCTCGAGCTGAATTCCGCTGCATGGACAGGCAATAATAACCCACACTAGTTGCCTTGGAATATGCCGATGACATAGTTTTATTTGGCGAAGACGCTGACAAAATGCAGAGTCTTCTGACCACTCTAAGCAACAATGCAAGCATGTTCGGGATGCGATTCTCCCCCTCGAAATGCAAAATGTTGCTTCACGATTGGGTTGCATTGACACCCGAACTAATCATCGGGAGTGAGGTAAGTGAGCGTGTCGACTGCTTCACTTATCTCGGAAGTCTCATCAGCCCTTGTGGTCTGGTGTGTGACGAAATCTCAGCACGGATATAGAAGGCTCGACTGGCTTTTATCAACTTGCGTCATTTAAGGCGTAGGCGAGATATTCGTCTATCAACCAAAGGACGTGTTTACTGCACAGCAGTTCGTTCCGTCCTGCTTTATGGTAGTGAAACATGGCCGGTAAGAGTAGAGGACATTCGTAGGTTACTAGTATTCGATCATAGGTGTCTTCGAAACCGAAGCAGGTGTGCCCAAACCGGTTTGGCCACAATGTTTCGAAGACACCTATGATCGAATACTAGTAGTCTACGAATATCCTTTACTCTTACCGGTCATGCTTCATTGCCGAAAAGTAGGACGGAACGAACTGCTGTGCAGTAAACACGTCCTTTGGTTGATAGACGAGTGTCGATGCAACCCAATCGTGAAGCAACATTTTGCATTTCGAGGGGGAGAATCGCATCCCGAACATGCTTGCATTGTTGCTTAGAGTGGTCAGAAGACTCTGCATCTTGTCAGCGTCTTCGCCAAATAAAACGATGTCATCGGCATATTCTAAGTCAGCAAGTGAACCTCCCGGTAGAAGTTCAACCCCTGTAAATTTAGATGAGGAAAGTGTCATCTCTAAAAGTACGTCGACGACAAAGTTGAACAAGAAAGGAGAGAGTGGATAGCCCTGACGAACACCACTCGAGGTAATCAATTCTGATGACAGTTCGCCATAAGCTTTCACTCTACTATTTGTGTTCGAGTAGAGAGCCTTTATAAGGTTAATGTACTTCTTTGGTACTCCTTTCAGTGACAAACACTGCCATAGAACCTTACGATCAACTGAGTCGAATGCCGCCCTAAGGTCGAGAAATACTACCATTGTGGGGCGTCTAAACGTGTGTCTGTGTTCTAGAACCTGACGTAATGTGAATATTTGGTCTATACAACCACGTCCAGGTCGAAAACCGGCCTGATTTTCTCTAGTTTGCTCTTCACGAGCTTTGGCTAGGCGTCGAAGTATTATTGAAGCTAATATTTTAGACACTATATTAGTCAAACTGATTCCTATGTGATTGTCACAAGAGGACTTTTGTCCTTTCTTATAGACTGGCACAACCAGTGATTGAGACCAGTCAGATGGGATTACGTCCAGTTCTTAAATTCTACCTAGGACCTCAGTTAATCTCATTGCTAATACTGGACCGCCATCCTTAAAAATCTCAGGAGTAAATCTGTCAGGGCCTGCTGCTCTCCCTCGCTTCAGATTTCCTATGGCTTTTTCGACTTCGTAAAGGGACGGAGGACCTACATTAACTTGCCATTCAGGTTGACTGGAGATCGTGGGAAATCGAAGTGTGGCTGAAGGCCAGTTTAACTGATCATTAAAGTGTTCTGCCCATCGATCCAATCTCCTGGATTGAGAGTGTATAATATGTCCATCTTTCTCTGAGAGTGTTTCGCTAACAGTCGGGTTCTTAATTCCGGTTCCCTTAACAAGTCTGAACAATTGTCTGCTATTACCTATTGCCGCTGCCTTTTCCATCTCTCTTGCTTTCGCTACCCACCACTGTTCCCGATCATTGCGTAGACTTCTTATCAGCTTGCGCTGTGGCCACCAGTCTATGTGACTCGACACTGCGGGCACTATGTTTTGAGATTTAGATGGTGGCCACATTGCGACATGATCGATAGCATACGATCTGCACTAAATAAGGACTTGACACACATGACGTTGATCACCACCCAGTGATCAATCAATTTTGATTACATCTCCGTCCTACAGGAGGTTAGTCACGGCTCGGATAGCTCAGTGGTAACGTCTCTGACTGTGAAGCTGGGTGACACGAGATCGAATCCGCCAGGGAGCACCAGGTCCCTCAAGATTACAGGTACACCTTGCTGACGAGTGCCAAGTAGCACGAAACCCGGGTCCAGGTATTCTGTTGACTACCTCCAACCACCACCTAAATCTCAATACATAGTGCCCGCAGTGTCGAGTCACCTAGACTGGTGGCCACATTGCAACATGATCGATAGCATTCGATCTGCACTAATAAGGACTAGACAAGCATGACACCCAGTGATCAATCAGTTGTGATCCAGTGTTTCTCCCTAACCTTGTGGTTTACTTGCTAGCAGATATCACTGCTGTTTCCACAGCTTTTCGGATATCATTCGGTGTTGCCTCGGGGTGGGCATCACATACATGGCTGCACAACTGTTTTCCTAGTTGTTCCTGAAATATACTCTTAGCTTGACTATCATTAACTAGGGCCGTAAGAGATTTACTTGCAGCGTCTTTCCTACGTCCAGTAAGACGCAGACAAATACGCGCTCGTACTAGAGCATGATCTGAATCTAAGCATGTGCTCCAGAATGAGCGACAGTCTTCTATCGAGCCCCTCCATCGGTGGCTGATAGCGATGTGGTCTATTTGGGTCCAACGTTCGGAAGAATTAGGTGATCGCCATGTTAAAAGATGTTTTTCCTTATGCCTAAAGTTAGTATTTGCAAGAAAGAGGCGGTTATCTGAGCATAGCTGCAGCAGACGGTCGCCATTATCTGTTCTTTGAGCCACGACACTATAAGATCCACCCAGGTGTCTTTCCCTATCGCTTAGTTTGCCAACTTGAGCATTAAAGTCACCGGCCTCTATTACTACATCAGAGCGCCTAGCTTTTCGGAGAAGGTCCGAAAGCTTTCTGTAAAACTCATCTTTTACATCATCTGAGCTGCAGTCAGTGGGAGAATAGGCAGAGACGACGAAGAGGCAACGATGAGTGTCCCTATCTTTTCGGATCCTTACTGTTCCGTTTAGTCGGACAGCGCACAAACGACTGTCTACTGGGATCCACTCTAAGAAAGATAGTTCTGCCCTAGGATTCAATGCTATGCCTACGCCGGCGGGACCACGGGAAGCTGAATCGGGGCTTCCAGATACACAAAGTGTGAATCGAGTCGGTTCTTTATTTTTGCATGGTGAAGTCAGATGAATGACGCTACTCGGATCCTGTACGCGCGTTTCGGAGACGCAGCACACATCAATGGCGCGGGATTCTAAAGTCCTAGCTAATGAAGCCTGCTGTCTTATTTAGCACAGTGTTCGTACGTTAAAAGCTCCTATGTGTAGTTTAGGGCGTCGTTTCAGGAGACCAGGAACAGCGTTCCACTTACTCGAATCGTTTGCCCTACCGGTGCGAGGTGATAAAGAAACGTGAGGAGAGTTAGTCATGGAGATAAGAGAGGTATTAGGAGGTGTAGGAAGGATTTGAATGTGACCAACTTGGTTTCGTGCGCTGTTACGGGTATGAGGGCTGATATCACTTCCCGGCTGCCCACACCATAGAAGGGTATTTCTTGAGGTACCTGAAAAAGAAGTCGGATTAATGTTGCACTTAACGACCTGGATGCGTGACCGCAGAGCCCAAGGGACAACTGCTTGAGGCCGGTCGCGCACGGCCCTTTTGTGGAGGGTTTTTAATGAGTTAGCTCCGTTCTTCAAAGGGCCTTTCCGCCGGAGACGGAAATCCGTGAGGTAAGGTGGGGTGTGACATTTTTGGGGTCGACCTTTTCTAACCCCACCCCTCCTTGTGGGAAGGCAGCATCGCTGCAGATGCTGGTTGTCCGAGGGAAACACCTTACTGCTGTCACACTCCTCTACAGTCAGCAGTACGACTTCGCCCTCAGACCTTGAGTTGCTGCTTTTAGTCTTACCGTTCTCCAATCGACCTGCATGGCATGGTAGAACCTACAGGAACATATGTTCCAGCCAATATAGCTCGGTTGGGTCATCACGATAGGCAAGCCCGACCACCACGTCAAGGTAGCAGCTTCGGTCAGGATTTGGAGACGATAACATACATCAATGTCACACACAGACTAACTTAATTTTTTACTTTCCACCTTCTATGGCGTTATGATTACTCTGAATTGCCACAAAACGAAGAAACATATCACTTTTATTTTGCATTAAATTGACGGTTATTGTCCGTATTTGGGAGTCGAGTACTGTTAGTACCGCCATAGGAACGTATAGGATAATTGATGAAGTTGGTATATATATGAAATTTGATACAAAGTTAAACAGTAGCAAGGTTTGATTCTGAATAGAAGAAACAAAACTCTGATCAAATCAACAGTTTCACTACAAAAATGACGAATTCATTAACATAGGTGGGCTACCTGTCCATTCACGTAAGGCTCATACAGACAAACAGGAAGAAGCTCACGCGTTCCAAATTGAAAGCATAAACTGTTTATATATGAGTCTACCAAACAAATTGGATGAACTACATGAACTTAGCAATGCTAATACGGCCCATCTGATAGGAATATCTGAAACCTGGATATCTTCTCAATTCTCGGACCATGAGTTAGCATTACCTGGGATGTCTTTGTTCCACAATGACAGAAAATCAGGATATGGGAGCGGAGTAGCTGTCTACATACGTTCTTGCTTGGAGGTGCACCAAGTTCATAACCTCGAGTTTAACAATCTTGAGGGATCTATATGGTGTCTGGTCGGAGTCATTTACAGGAAGCCAACCGCCGAGATCGAGTACGATAGTTGTATGCTGGAAGGACTATCCCACTCTACTCGTCTCGGTTTCACACACATCCTGATTCTAGGGGACTTTAATCTCCCTAGAGTCAACTTCGCGGAACACACGTATACTGGAGGCGACAACTCAATTGAAGCTCGGTTCTTCAACCTTATCGATGACTTGGGATTGTACGAAAATGTGAGGTCGGCAACTCGTTGGAGAAACAGTCAGACGCCATCGCGCACTGTTGGGCGGAATACAAACGAACTGACAACGACGGAGCGTACACGCAATATAAACATATCAGGAACATATGCACGAAGGCTATAAGAGAAGACTGGCTCCAGTACCAGACAAAGCTTATGGACAAACTTGCCTCTAATCTTAAGAGCTTATTCCATTATGCAGCCTCTCTTCGTCAAGCCAAAACTGGAGTTTCCCAACTGCTAGGTCTTAACGGCCCGACCAACAACGATGGCGACGCCGCTAACCTTCTGGCTGAACAATACTCCCAGACATTTCAACCGACCTACATTAACTTTACTGATGACAGTTTCGCTTACAATTCCGCAGGACTTTCCGAAGTGAACCTAAGCGCCGATTTGGTGTTCCGGAAACTGCAGTATTTAAGATTAGACACTTCTCCTGGCCCGGACATGGTCCATTCCGCTATACTAAGGGAAGCAGCCTCAATCTTGGCAACGCCGCTTAGCATGATGTTCTCACACTCGCTAGGTCGAGGAAAACTACCGAAAAATTGGAAGCTGGCTCACATCACACCAATTTTCAAAGGAGGTCGACGCAGCGAACCTTCAAGTTACCGACCGGTGGCTCTTCTCTCCATACCTTCAAAAATCATGGAGTCCTTGATATGTGATGGTATAAATGACTATTTACTGTCCTTAAATTTCTTTTCACCCCAACAGCACGGTTTCAGGAAGGGTTACTCTTGTATTACCAACCTGCTGACTGTGGTGGACAGATGGACAAGCATCCTTGATCACAAGGGGAAGGTTGATATCATCTACCTGGATTTCTCAAAAGCTTTTGATAAGGTTAACCATACATGTCTTATCAATAAGCTCAAACGATTGGGTATCATACCACCTCTAATCGATTGGCTTACTTCATACCTGAAAAATCGACATTTTAAGGTCGGGGTTAATTTCACTTTATCTCAGGCTATGGAATGTCCTAGTGGGGTCCCCCAGGGCTCAGTATTGAGACCTCTTCTCTTTTTGATCTACATAAATGATCTTCCTCAACAGGTAACGTCAGACTTATTACTTTTTGCCGACGACGTGAAACTTTGGAGAGAGATGCGCAACCAAGACGATATACAGGCACTCCAGGAAGATCTGACTGGACTTCGAGGTTGGGCAGACGATAACGGACTTACATTTAACACTTCAAAGTGTAAAGTAGTCCATCTGCGACATGTCGCAGACTACAGTTATAACTTAGGTAACTCCTCTCTAGTAGTATCCCAAGTCGAAAAAGATTTAGGAGTCTTGGTGCCCTACGATTTAAAGTCTTACGCTAACTGTGACAAAAATGCCTTCCGAGCAAACCTTGCACTGGTAACATTGAAGCTCATTTTCGGCCAGTTTGACGGAAGAACTTTCCAAATAATCTTCAATAGTTTTATCCGTTCCCATTTAGAGTACGGAAACATAGTATTTGCCTCCTCACTCCAAAAGGATAAGGACACCCTGGAGCGTATTCAACGGCGAGCCACGAAATCAGTCCGAGGATTCAAATTTAAACCTTATGAAGAGCGCCTCCATTCACTTAACCTTTACCCATTAGAGTATAGACGTCTTAGAGGTGACCTTCTGATGGCTTATAGTATCCTTAATGCTTCTGGACATCCTCTCAAACACCTACTTAAGCTTAGTTCCGACACTAACCTAAGGGGTAACACCCAAAAACTGGAGACACAACATAGCAGAACGGAATGTAGACACAACTTCTACTCCTTAAGAGTTGTCAAATGCTGGTATTCGCTGTCGGCCGAGCTAGTCCAAGCGACTTCTCAGAAGTCCTTTAAGAGGCAACTTGATCTATTCTTAAGGACTAAGGATAGTATCGCACTATGATTTACCAATTTCTTTTCCTGTTTTCTTGTTAACATACCTAGGTTCCTGCCTGTAGGATTTGGTGATCCCCTGCTACTAGACAAGGAAGCCTGTTAAGCGAAAGCTTCTTCTATTCCGTCAACAACCATTTGAACCATCTGAACATAACTGTGGTGTTTGAATGAGCTAATGATATCTTTGTACTAGTCGAATGCTCGATTTCAAATTCCAACTACAATACATTCATTTGTGATTGTGTGTTCATACAATAATTCAAGTAGTTTCAAATATTATACTGGCGTTGTGAGCAGGAGCCTGTGATGGAGTTGTTGGATGTACATTCAGATCTTGATGCTTTTGAGGATTACTTTGAAAGGTTCGAAATGTGGGCTATAACCGAGGAAGATGTTGAGGATGTTAATATTGTAGCACATTTCCTCACATTCATCGGAAAAGAGGCATATAGCTTATTAAAATCTCTGGCTATGCCGGAAAAGCCTATCTCGCTTCCTTATACAACTCTCAAGGAACTGCTGCTAGGCTATGCTAAATATACAAATTTCGAACGCAATAAAGGAAGATTTTGTAAAGTGATTCATCAGGATATAAAAAATTCCACTACATTACTACGTCATCCCAACCCGGTGCATACTGAAGGTTATGCAGGTAATTCATTGAGTTTGGATGCAGTTCACGAAAATGGGCACACGTTTGGTCAGTGTTTGTCCTGTGGCAAGTTCCACTTTTAATTCATGTAAATTTCATTATTCTAAGTGCTTTAAATGTGGTGATATTGGACGTATTCAGTCGGTCTGTAATACTAATGTTCATCTTACTGCAACTAATATTAAGTCTTGTAATTCTCATTCTACTAAGTCGAGTATTCATAATGATCATTTATCTTTATCAACGATTTTAAAAGGTAGTGTAGAGTCATATATCAGTTCGGAGTTAAATGAAACTCAGAATCCTTGTGAGACAACAGTTTCTAATCAATCAGTTTGTCAGAATTCTCATGTTATTGTACCAGGTATGGTTTTTCCTAATGATTCACATATTTCTGATGAAATTCCTTGCAAATCTGAGGAAAATATGTTCAGTGAACATAATTATGATCGAAAACCTGACGTAGTTTTGATGGATGTTGACTTTTCTAATGATTCTTTGCTCTGCAATGACATTCTTACTAAATTTTAAAAAGCTATTTCAGAAGAATCAAATCTTGATGTCATATCAAGTATTATTTGTCCTCATAATGCATTTGCTCCTTGTGAAAAACTTGTTCAATGCGAACTACGAGTATTAAATGAGCTCGATTTTGATTACAATTAGGATGATTTCATATCAACTGCTGTTCATCCTTATCACAAATTCACTTCCAATGTATACTTGAATCAATGTGAGAAATATGTTTTAAATGAAGCCACATTATTCATAACTTGGGGATATAAAGATCCAACATTATTTCATGCTGGAGGATAGTGTTGAAAAATTTATGGTTCGAATTCTAGATATTAATGATTTCATTACAAAACCGACATGCTGGTTGTATACAATTTCAGGTGAGTCTGTTCCGATTTCGTTTGCTAATTCCAATACTAATGAGCACATTCTAGATACTACAAATTTTTCATCTAATACAATGTCGGACAGACTTAGGATGGACTTAAGAGGAAGACGTACAACCGATGACAGACACTTATACTCCTATTTAAGCTGTGGCGGATGTGGTGTTTGAATGAACTAATGATACCTTTGTACTTGTTGAATGCTCGATTTCGAATTCCTAATACAATACATTCGTTTGTGCTTGTGTCTTCATACGATAATTCAAATAATTTCAAAAATTATAATAAATTTAGTTATCTGTAAAAGTGTTCGTTGCTTATCACAGTCAGTGATCGGATTTATTTGTACACACTCTCTTGCCACGATTTTGTCCACTTATCTATCTTATCGAGTTCACCTGTGTGTGTAAATAAGTACAAATTATTCAATAGTACAGACTATTTGTAATATTCCATTTGTCAGTATATATTTGTGTAGATTGTTCAATTAGATCGATAACGTAAATGAATGAATGTTTCGTCTTATTATGAGACCGGTGTGCAGTGCGCATCCACGATTGCGTACAAGATACTCGAATCCAGGACCTTCGGTCTCGCGCACAAACGCCTAACCTCTAAAACAGTAAGCCCACATCTAACCGTGTTAATGTCTAAATTTAACCAACCCACGACATTGAGCAACCGTGCACGTTTGTTTCCAGTGAGTAACTGCCTCGCAATAGACACGGTTGAATTCCACTAGTCTTGAAGTTAAGTGTATGCAGTTATTTACAATTTTGCGTATTTATTTAAGTCATGAATAAACGCAACGGTTCCCTTATTGTTGACTCTTGGTTCGGTTTTCGCTTGTTGAAAAACCGTTACCAAGTTTAGACACAGCTGACGGCTGTTACTATTACAGGAAGCCTTATTTATTTCAGAAAAAAAGGTGCATGAAACGTCGCAGATACCTCACAGGTTGAGATTTATAACTAATTTTTGTATATAATTAACTAAAAAACCGCTTGTTTGGAGAAATCGTTGTTTTGCGAACTTCGATTTTGAGCGTATCTTAATTGGGTGATTCAGACGTTTCGATAGACTCAACAGTCTTTAACTTCGGTTTCAGTTTATGACTCCATAATGGTTGGCCCTATGTCAAGTACACATATGTTATTCTAGCTTCTGAACGAACCAATTTATCCATTCTTCTCTAGCTTCATTCTGACCTTGTCACTTATCCACCTTGACTGTTTTATGTTAGCGTATGTGTGTTCACTTCTTACTCATCACTTGTCTGTAACCTATTTTTGTCTGACTACAAATATCAATTCACGCCTGTCTAAATAGAGTTGGCTCACTTATCTGCTCCATTGCGCGTCATTTGACTTCACTTTTCATTCCGATCAACGATTGTATAAAATATACGCATTTAAAATCCATTCTCGCATTTAGCTTAGTTCATTCTGTTATTCACTAATGCGATTTAAGTCGATTATTATGTACGAGTA
Organism: Schistosoma haematobium; assembly: GCF_000699445.3. Taxonomy (NCBI): domain Eukaryota; kingdom Metazoa; phylum Platyhelminthes; class Trematoda; order Strigeidida; family Schistosomatidae; genus Schistosoma; species Schistosoma haematobium. Next base: position 3,296,056 of record NC_067198.1, read on the forward strand.
TCGGCAACATGTATATTTCAGTAACAATCATCCTACGATATAACTGGAATCAGATAATTGGTCTATAAAACTCCATAAAAGAGAGTCGAATTCAGGAGGTTCGGCCTCGTGTGTGAATGCTTAGCATTTAGATCAAAGAACAGGCATTTAAAGGTGTAAATGTCTAAATACAACTAACTCACAACATTGCGCGACCATCTTTCATTGTCTCTTGTGGCTGCCTTCCACATACTCGTCACGGATGAAATCCACTGGTCATCCTTGAAATATCTTCTCAAAGCTGGTCACATGAAGATTATCAGTTTTGAGTACGTGAGGACTGCTGAATGTTACATAGATCATGGACGGGTCAAAGTTATACAATCATTGACATGACAATAATATTAATAAGAATCGGTCGTATGTAATAAATATTCTTTCCTATTCAGAAACGGTTGTTAACAAATGTAAGGTTTATCAAAGCACGTTTCAGAAAACATGTCGTTGGGGCTCAGGAGTAAGTTCATTTTCAACTGATCGACACTGGTATTTAAATTAGGAAAAGTATAAAGATTTTCCTGTGTAAAATTCGTGTATAAAATGACATTTTTTACTTCACTGAATTAATTCTCTGTTTGCAAACGAAATATATCGACGTTTTTGTCCATATCGTGTTTTGATTTAATAATAGTTAGCCTAGAGAAATAAAGCGTCCCAGAATACAAGGCCGAAGAAAGAGACTTAATAATTGTATTAGTCAAACTTAAGTTAACCTGAAAAACATTTACTTTTCGAGGAAGCCGCTTACTCCAGGCCATTAAGCGTCGAAAACTCGAGTTTCTATTCATTGGTATGTGAATAATATATTGTTATACAATACATAAAATGTGTTGTTATGCATTTACCTTGATGAGAATGAAAACGAGTGTTGACTGAAAAATATCGAAAGACTCTCGTTTCTGTAGGGTCAGCCAAATGCGTCTCAATACAACATTACAGAATATCATGGTGAAATCTGAGACCAATACAGTAAACATTTCATTTACAAACTATCCACTGATTCTCTCAGAATTTATTGTCCCTTCATTTCCATACCAATCACTCTGTTCTCGTTTTCTTCCTTTCAATCTTATTAAGATTCTGCTGCCAGGCTTTCCTCTTTTGATCGGTGATACACACTACTTATATCAGTCAACATCAGTAGTACAGAACACAGTATGTCTGCAGCTGCCTGTGAATGGGAATATAATACATACACATGTAGACAGTCATCCAATGATTGATCGATTTTCTAAAATGAAATTCGACCAATCAAAATTGGATTATTGATTTCACCTTCTGTATTTTGATTGGATGAATCGGTTGTCCTTGTTCCCTCTTTCAAGGGTATTGATCGATAGGTAGAAGGAATATTTTTCCCTTGAATAAATAATAATGAAAAGTTAGTTTGACGATTTATTTATTCATTTTCACAATTTGGAAACTTGTGGTTCAATTAGATGAAGTAAGTTGAATAATTATTTGACCAATGTGTTCTGTGATTCGAATTGTTATTCGCATTATTCTATTGTGTTTAAGAGAAAATCTCTGGCACTCTCCATTGTTTGAATGGAATATGACAGAGTATCATCATTTGAGATGTTACCATGCGTAAACTACTGTAGAACTGTGATATTCATAGTTATGGATTACTTATAGACAATAAGATTTCTACAATAAAACTTAATCACAATGATAGCTGAGCTATTCGAAGCGGATTACACGGAACAGTGTTGAAATCCTGATCCAGAAAATTATAATCAACTGCTTGAATTACTAAAGTATTCAACTAGGAGAATAACTAAGCGAAAGGATTATTGTGTAGTGCATCGTAGAAGGAATTATCCGATAATAATCTGACCTGAATTTCCAGTTTAAATGAAATAATCATTGAAACCAGGGAGCAGTGAACAACTGCTTCGTCTTGGAATATTACTTAACATTGGATATCCATAGCACTTATTGAGATTAAGCTTAGACGGTTAACAGAATTATCCGATCAACGAAAGTCCATAATATAAAGTACAAACTAAATAATTTAACCTCAATATGCCAATCTGTTAAAATTTATTAGTACACCGCATGTAAATGTTCACTAGTTATGTAAGTATCTTTGATAGACCACGAGTGTATTTATCAACTTCTACAACACAACGTAATCAGAATCTGTGTATTAAGTGCCACAGAGTGCTTCAATGAAGCTCCTCAGATTGATTTATGTTACCGATTTCACCAAGTACAGTTAAGCTAGTGTTGACAGTTATTGATAAATACACTCTCCTCCAAGTACGGATAAATATTCACAATAAACAGTTGACAGCCATCGGATGATACTGCTACACTGGTCCGATCAGGTACGCAGAACAGTGTTCATTCTAGTGATCCATTCACTGACTTCTGTCTATCCGAAATGAAAGTCATAACCTTTAAATGTTTATGTTCAAAACACTACAATATTCATCTATCCTACATGTTGATCTGTTTTGCTCCTTCGTCTTCCAGGATTCTCATCAGACAAAAGTAACAGTCCAGTCAAAATACAAACCATCTCAACTTTGAGCCAATAACGTAAACTAGTTGAACAACTACGTCAAGAAGCAAATTTAAATCGTCGTCCTGTTTCTGAATGTGTGCAAGAAATGATTGTGTATATGGAGCAGAATCGAGAAAAAGATTGTCTTGTTTCAGGATTTGCGAGTAAGAAAGATAATCCATTGCAAGAAAAAGGCGGATGCGTGGTGATTTAGGCAACTTGTTAAATGGATGATAAAACAAACAATTTAGACTCAATGTTCAATTATCCTTATGCTCCTTACTTCTCTGCGTATTTAACGAACATTTGTATTTCCTGAAGAACATGGGGAAACTAGTTCAATCTTCAATTAAATTGACTTGGTTCTTAAACCTTGGTATTTTAATTGTATTGCTTCATTTCGTTTTTGTGTACATGGACAAGCGCTCACAAGTAAATTTATTTAATTATGCTTTTATATGAATAATGTGGGTATTCTCATTTCGTCTATCTATTTCGTAATATCTTACTATTTCTGTTGTTTCTATCTCTGGATGTAGACACTTTAATCCAAATAAAACCAAATAACGATGAACGTTTGAAAACAGACGAATTATTCGAAAGCCAACTTTTCGTTGATTATCTGTGTTCTTCTTACAGTGACGTTGATAGACAACTTTACTTCATTCAGCGAGGAACCCTTAGACGTTAGTCTATTCACCAATGTTGCGAATCATTCTAATAGTGATATTAGTTTGCTGAGTAATTGTTGACAGGGATGTGTTCTACTGGTGACCTACCGTGGTTCTCAAATTAACATGAGAGTCCAGAGCTAAATATTATTCACTGAGAATGCAGGTGATATGATAGCACTATTCTTTAGACAACTCGAGAAATGGTCGGATTAGGAGTGAAGGTTAAGTTATGAAGTTAGTAGCGATATTTAGGAATCGAGTACGGAATAATACTTGGTAGCCATGATGATAAATACATGTACAGTTTCTGCATGATTTCACATACTAGAAACCTTTAAGTTGTCGTCACAAATTCACCTACTATATTCCTGGTTTGTGAAAACCTTAAATGTATTTGTTTGTGTTCCCTTTTACATCGCAGATTAATCACTTTCTCATTGTTATTTTAAGAATCGTTCAAGTTAATTAATTAACTTAAAACGTCGTACTGACTAAGTAATGGTAGGTTCTAGCTCTTTTTTACTTAGCTTTTCGTATGAAATAAGCTGTACAACATTGCTGCTTGAGATTTGCTCAGAACTCCATGGCACTCCAACTTAAATCTTGTCTGTTAGTCAGAACTGTATATTTTTCGCTTAACTGTTTTCTTATAATTCAAAATTTCTCTAAACTGGTGCCTATAACCCCTTAATGTCAGTAGATATTTAGGAAAGCCAGGTTGAATCTTACTGGGTTGAATTAACACTTGATTCAGGATCATGTGCACATTTCATAAATGAAATCCAAGTGACATGAAAGTCTGGGCCAATGTGAGTATCGAAACGACTAGTTATAACCACCTAACATGAAATAAGGTTTTATGATGATCGACCGAAATTTTCAGACTATGATATGATAAGAATGATGAATGCACATTTCTCTTCATCAATAAGCTTGACTGAATCTACAGCATGAATGAGAAACAGTAAAATCGGATAGATTAAACTTATTTGATAATATCGACAAAACAACAGTAGCATTGTCAATGTTAAATTTGAAGATACAACAGATGGCTAGTCATCATTCACTGGGTTTCATTTATTTCAAGCTGCGATTTTTCACTGGTGTTTTCTGTCTTGGTTTCAACAAACTATTTGAGTGGTTCATAGTTGAGTTTGTTGACGACTGTTGAATTGTTATCGACACAATGCCATCATTGTACCATCTTGATGATGCTTCAGAACGACCATTTATCAAATGTGGTGTAGATGTTGGGCATTTTAAGAATGATGAACTAGAGATGTTGACAGATTTGGATTGCGTTTTACCGCCACCCTATAATTTGTCAACATTATAGACAAGCAATCAGTGAAAATCTATTTATAAGAAACGTTCATAGTTTATGCTAGCAAAAACCTCGTCTTTGGCACTGATAACTTTAAATATGATTTGTTTTATCTTAGAGGAAACTAATTGCCACTTGACACTTATTTATTCTAGGCAATTCCTCAGGACAGGGTGGATAGGTCAGTGAATCAGTCACGGTTGGCGTGTTGCGTGGAAGAAAGGTGGTTCGGCATAGGTTGTTATATCTTATCACTTTGGTATATCAACGATGAAATTAAAAATAATGAATAACAAACGAATCACAATAATAATAGTAATTAATCACAATAAAACAGAGAAAATATAGAGAACTCGCTTCGTAAAACGTAGTAGGTTCGTAGAATAAGTACGAAATAATACCGAGACTCATAACCTAGAAAGTGACGTACTAATGATAAGACAGTACTGATACCTATGACAATTAACATCTCCAACCTGTTTAATAGAATAAATGTGATGTTGCTAGCAGTGGAATCCAGGAGTCGTGCTCAATCTTATTGGGAATTTCCAGCTGCATGTTTCTGACTACTAATCACAGTTGTTGCCTGAACTCCAGCGCTTACTAACATGACTCAGATCAGCAGTCAGTAAATTTGTTTAATCGCCTCTACCTGGCTTCCGACCGATTTCCACGTCAGTCAGGAATTCATATCAAGGTATGTGGTGAATTTTGTACTTTGAACGTATACCATGGAAGGCTAAGTAGGTGAGATAACATAAATTCATCAATGAATTTTCAGTTTTTATCTAGTGGCCTGCATCTAACCTGACCATTCCTCACTGTGTTAGATGAAGTGGAAAGAAAGTATTTTATCATTCTAAATACTGAAATTCCAACAAACTAACAGCATACCGGTTACGCATGTAAAATATCCCTCATTAAAGATCGTTCTAATCACCTGGAGGCTACTGAAGAAGTTCAAATTCTTTGTAAATTCAAATATTAGACAATAGTATCAGTTACACTGTAGGGTCCAGAATGTAAAAACTAACACCATTTCAAGTATACTTCAAGTGGTATTGATTTGTGACAACGAATCTTGTTCAATAAAGAGGACAAAGATTTGAACGTCAGTATTGATTAGTTTATCAAAGGATAATAATCACATTTTCAATTATTTAGTTAAATCAACAGAAATACGTGTTCACGTGATGGCATGGCCTGTTTGACTTCCACATTCTTCACACAGCTTCAAATGCATTTTAAAACACTTTCACAAGACTTTTACTATGTTTAAATGGACTTTTGACAGTGAATGAACCAAATGATGTACATATGAAAACGATTAAATCGTTTTGTAGCATACGTGTGTCCATCATCAAACTGACACATGGTAGTTTAATTTATTAATGAATTCAATGTGAAAGAACTCTGACGAGTATTGGCATTATGATTAGGGGGCATTATGCATTCATTATTTATAATTTATACTCTATGATGGCGTAATAGATTGCTTCTTCCCAAACCTATGTATAACATATACTTGCAGTCATATCCTTGTCTGGATGCTGTATACAACTCTAATGATAATCAATGATATCGTAAAGATACCTAACTAGAACGTCTCAACCAGATTTATTCATCAGTATTATACAATATTATTTAAAGTTAAACTTTAGTTTCATGCTTTCGGTCCACGGTAAATAATTCCAAGGAGTTTCAGGCTAACATCACACAAACAATCAATATTTCCTGGCTGACATTAGTTTTTAGAGTTAGCATCAGACAACGACTTGAACTTTATGTAACACTAGTCAATCTTACTCATCAAGTATGACAGAGTTGTTTTATGTGGGTTGACTTTCATTACGGATGGATGTTGGTTGCAGTACCAATGTAAACTAGAAGGCACTAGGTAGTCATGTTGCCATGGTATGGAATTCCTCAACGGTCAGCACGTTGTGTAGTCGCCTAGCTTAATGTCGAATAGACTAAGACTAGGAGTGGGGATTATTGGATGGCGATTCAACAATGTAAAAGATAAGGGTTTGGCGAAAGATCTGATATCTTTCATTCGACCCCTAATTAAATGTTCGAAATCATCACAGAGTGTGTTATTTTTAAGTTCCTTCGAGTTGAGCACACATTTCAGTTTACATATATTCCGAAAGAAACGGGAAGAAAATGCCACCCTGACAACTGTTGCTGGGTGATAAGCATTAAATCAATGGAAATATATGTAACTAGGGCAGAAGAATACTAACTTAATGGGTTATTATTAAAACAACTAAGCATGCAACCGGTTTCACTGTTTTCTATCAGCAGAACATTTAACAAAATTGGGTGTATCCTGCTTGAGGAATTTATCGTCAGTTGGATGTACCTGAAGTCCATTATTAATAATGTTCAAGGTAAGACGTGAATTCATTGAGAACATCATCACCAGTATACTCAGGTACATGCAGCTGTGATAATTTCCAAAAAAATCTAAACGAGGCCCCTGGTCAAAAAACATCGACAAAGACTTACAAATCATAGTCCCGAATGCACACAACGGGATGATATCAGTTCCTACAATTAGTTGCTATATATGTCTAATACTTCAAAATGCATTTTAGGCTACTTTTATTGATGAAATAAATTCACCTGGTACAATAAGTCACAATGAAACGTCCTATCTATTACATCTCAATTTTAACTAAACACAAGTTCGCGTAATCCATTTCGAGTCTTCAAATCGACGATGACCAATGATACCATTCATCTGCCTAGTAAAAATAAGGAACCAATAAATGACTTTGGTCAAGTCAACAGTTGTTTAAAGGTTTACCATAGATATTTCTGCAAACAATCACAGTTCTTTACAGATGACACGCGGAACCATCAATCAACCAAAAACTATAGCTGATGCAAAAACAAAACTAACTAATCCAGAAACCTACCTCCGAATATCTTTGCTTGTTCAAAAGACGTCGTTCTCGTCGCCCTCTACCTTCTGCAGACGTGTTACGTATTTTCGTTTTGTGTACAGAAAGTGGTTTTGCTTCATTTTTTCCTTTCTGTTGTACTGGGACTTGTTTTTGTAGGTTTTGTTGGAAACTTTGACTGTTGTTACAGTCTGTACTGTTATTGCAGTTTACTTGTGTGATCGATTTACTTTCGGAAAATTTTAAATGCTTCATCGAAGAGCTCGACTTTTCCTTCTTCTATTCTTTCAACTTCCTCTTTCACCTTGTTCTTTCTTTCCCTCAATGAAAGCTTCTTGTCAAATTCCTGGTCGATTTCCTTTCGTTTAGAATAGCCGTTAGTCATCACTTCACTTAATTGATCAGTATCGTCACATGGATCTAGACTTTTAGAGCTGTTGGTAATATCCGTATACTCATTACACTGTATTGATGAATCTGACCGCTTGTTTGTACTCTCTGACAATTTACTTGTATTAACGATGTCTTGCCTGGGGCCATATTTCTTGACTTCAGTTATTCTTTCAGATCCATACTTCAAGCTGACTTGTCGCATTTGCTTAGGGTGGTCAAAGCGAATTACTGGAACAATGCTTAACTCGCGTACTTCACTTAAACGAATAAGGACATCACTGGGAGTGATAAGTAATGGACCATGCACTGCGTCATGTTTTTGCTCTGATATATTCACTTGCTTACTGTTCTCACATGATGATCTGGATTCACAAAACACGCACGTGTATAAACATGAAAGCTTTCTCTATATCGATACAACAACATTCATCCAAATAAACGTTACCATGGGATCAAAACATTTTATTAGTCAAAATGAATGAGAAGTCAGTCAATGTGATGTCACTAAGTGAGGTTTTCACACATCCTACAGGTTTGGTATACTCAGTCCAGAGCAGTACCTGGGTTATGGGGTGTATTAAATCATTTCAATCCACATCAGTGCATAAACTAAAGCATTTCTTAAAGCTGAATCTTCTGGCCAGCTAATATAGTAACACATTTGCACTGGATGGATGAAACAAGTGTGTACAAGCAATTCATCGTCTCTACAATAAATACTGCATTTGAAGAATTCATCATAGAAGGTTGGTTCCATAAAGTTTAAAGTACAGAAATGATATACCTTAAATTATCTGTACACATTTCTATGTAAAGCTAAATCAGTCAGCAGAATGATTTATTCAAAAAGAAGGGATGAAATCAACACAACTGGAGAATGGAAATTTAAAAAACGAGAGCCAATGAAGGAGAATTGGTTTGAAGTAAATTTCAAAGAGAATGAAGGAAATGAAAGAATGAGAATCTGGGAATGATTCTCGACTCAAGCTTTATGTGTAAATAGGGGAGGTAAGCAACTGCTCTGCTCTGAACAATTCTGTGTTATGGCACTTAAAATCAATAACAACGAATTCCACTGGTTGAAATCATGGGTCCATTAAAGCTAGACGGCTTCTCACTAGAACTCCAGGAGTATCTCTTGAAGTCAGTCACTAGTGAGCAGATGATTATTATCAAAAGGGGTTTTGTGAAGATTCTAGAAGTTTTGTGGTGCGTGCTACTTATATTGATATAAGTACTGTATAACGTGAGTTAAAAGAACGTAATGTCTGGCAACAGAAGATTGGGAAGATCAAGAAAGGAAGAGAGAGAACACAATGAAGTTTGTAAGAAATCGCATGAACAACGAAATGTGAGACAATAAATTGATGTTTGCAACAGCAACAGTCCGGTTTTATATGATGGAATGATATTTTGCAAATTAACGATTTACTATAGGGTTTTTCTATTTTCTGAAGTAACTCTGTAATTTTGTGCTAAATATAATTTGGTTATCCTTACCTGTGTTCTCATTCACCACAGTTTTACTGGTTGAAATCACAAGTCACTTGAAGCTAGACCACTATGGAAAACCTGGAAGCATTGGACGGCCGTTTCGTCCTAGTATGGGACTCCACGTTCTAGTTCTAGTGAGAAGCCGTTACCAGTGGAGTTCAACCAGGTCTGTTGTGAGATATCAACTCACTGAAGACAATGGTAATCGGTGGTTCAACTTTGTGGATTGGTTGAAGCTAGACATTAACACCGTTAGATGCCGGCTCAGTTGTCAAATGGTTCTGGGTTCGAATCTCGCGAGGAACGGGATCGTGGAAGCGCACTGCTGAGGAGTCCCGTACCAGGATGAAACGGCCGTCCAGTGCTTCCAGGTTTTCCATGGTGGTCTAGCTTCAATTGACTCATAGTTTCAGCCAGTGACATTTCTAAGATCTCCACAAAGCCCCTTCTAATGACAACAAATTCCTTTAGGGTTAGGTGTAGAGAGTTTACACTTCATTACATGACTTATATAAATAGTCATTAGTCATACAGATTGATTTGTTAGTTCATCAACATTTGTCCAAATTACCTCTACTCCAGCTACGATCATACATCGATGTGGGCAGTAGCTATGATTGTGCAGCATATATTCTGGACCAAATATTACGACTTTTATTGAAAGTAGGCTCGAAAGAGCATTTCTGAAGCTTGGGTGGTTATCATTTCTACAATCTATATTCTTTGAATGTATTCCTTCTTGCTTTTCGAACTCTCATATCTACATATCGAATAATTTATGGTACTACACACATGTACGATCTTCAAAAATGGTATGATAAAATGTTGAGAATAGTTGGTGTATATAAGAAATTCAAACAGCGCTTCCAAACTCATGAAAAGAATCCTACATTTACTTAATATTTTTTCTCCAAATATTCCAAGCTCATAAAAAATTCTATAAAAATATCATCTGGAGAGTGTAAGTACCCTCTGTACATACCGTATAACATCCAGTTTTGCCGAACATTTTACTTGGAATTGATATACATTTCATCATTTAGAATTTACAGTCCATTCGGGGTCGTGAGTGCGCATTGCTGAGGAGTCCCAGGCGAGGACAAAACGGCCGTCCAGTGCTTTCAGGTTTCCCACGGTGATCTAGCTTTATTTAACTTATGACCTCACTTATTAAATTAATATAATATTCACAGAAACCCCTTTCTGATCATTTACTGTTGATCTGTAGTGTCAGTTATTATGCTAAGCCCATATATCTTATTCTAGCTTTCGGACATCCCATTTTATTCATTCTACTTGAGCCATACTTTGACCTTGTTATTTATTCGCTTATCAGTCTTCACTGTTTTTATATGAGCGTATATGTGTGTGCCCTTCTTATCGCATTAATCACATGTCTGTAGCTTATTTTGTCTGACTATAAATATTGAGTAACGCTTGAGTAAAATGGAGTTGGCTTCCCAGCCATCTTCCATACGTGTCATTTTGCTTTGCTCTGCTTCATTCGCTCCATATGCAAAATATATATATATATTCTCAAGTCAATTCTCGTTATTCGACTTATTTAATTCCGTTATTGACTAACGCGATTTAAGTCGACGATGATATACGAGAATAGGCGATAACAATCATTTATACGATCTAAATACGAGTCAGATCAACGGGCCACTAAAAATCAAATGTATCAAAAAGTGTCTAGTTATACATTGTAGTGCCACTTATGCATATGTATCAGTCAGTCATATACAACGTAGAGCCTGACACAAGTGTACATCGGTCCAAGTCACCACATCTCATTAGCAAACGGTAAGATGAAATCGTTAGGGCGAATTCCAGAGTAGTAGTGGCAGTAACAATATTGGTGATAGTACAAAAGATTAGGAAACAATGATAATTTGATTAGAAATCTTGGACTAGTCAAATAAAAAATTTATATGGTAGGTTTGGAACTTAGGATCAAACGTAAAATACAATAGTCCGGGTAAGATGCCTTTCTGGTTGGAGATTTGAACGAGATGGGAATTCGGACGGTCTTAGTCTGTTTTAGGATACATCGAATGGAGTTGGTTATACAGTCAATTCACACAGATGAAGTGAGTGAAAGTTAATATAAAGACAGAATTAAACATACTTGAAAAGCAAGCTTACTTCTCTGAAGCATTGAACATCATTTGATTTTGTAAATAATCAGACAATAAATTTCCCCTTTTACCATGTTGACTTTGAAGTTTGGATTCAGTGAGTGCAAGAATTTTCGCTGGTTCTAATGATGAAATTGTTCGTTCATGTACTCTTAACGGGTCGAAACTAATCACATTGCGCATGATAAATGATTTGTGATCCTCAGATAAACTGACCAGTTGGCCCAAATGAACGAGTATACCATTTTTATGCGTTACGACTCGAATAAATGGACATGAATTCTTTTCTTGACTGTCTTTCATTGAATTTCCTCTGTTTGAACTGAATATACTGGAAGCCATTTGTGAAATGCTCACACATTTTGATGACAGTCCTGTATAACCTGAGATAAGTGACGTATTTGTCGGATCTTCAGTCTGAGTAGCTTTATTCTCTTTGGGTAGTGAATGAATTGGTAGTTTCAGAGTGTATAAAGCCAGGATCAGTTTAAGGATTTCTTGTGACGGATTCATACCAATCAGAAGACAATTCAGTGACTGTTCATCCATCATGGTGATTTGGTGCTGTTGGTTTCTAGTATTTATCATGTTATTGATTGTTTTTTGGATAATCTGTGTCTCTTCAATGGATGCTGTAGAGATTTCATTCATCTATCAGAAGAAAAGGAAGAGTTATGCACATGCCAAATGAATATAATCACTGATTTTGACAAAGTAGATTGGCCTATAAATCACTGTAACTAACATTATTCATTAACACAGATCACTTATGACAACTATGCCGGTACTAACGAGTGACCGTGCGAAGTACTTCTGCAAGGCACAGCTGCAATGATAAAGTGAAATTAGTATTGTTTGAGGTATTCCGACCGAGATTATCCAATGTCATAACCTTAGGGAAACTGTCAAGTAATTATTTAAGCCTAGATAGATCTATTGCGGATTAGAGTCACTCAAATATATTGATCGAAATTTATAGGTAAAGAAACGGCGTTGTATAAGCGGGGTAAATGAATAATAGATCAGTGGAGTTTAATAACTTCACAATGGTGGATTTGACCCCCAGAAAGGTCGTGTGTACGCGTCACTGAGTAATAGCGTGTTAGATATGAAATAGCTCAACAGTACTCACTCGTTCGTATGGTGTTTAGCTGAAGAAAGTTTGTAATGGTAAATATTTTTAGACAGAACTCAGGAGGATCTATTCGACAGTTGAATTTACATTTGCATATGTTACTTGTCGCTCCATCACTTTCATCATTATCTAATCAAGTTCAGAGTAGTTCATTTTTTAAATGTTCATAGTCCAACAAACTCAGTTACCAAAAACTGGTTGTTTCATCCAAGTATGAGATCCTTTAGCAATAGGCGCTCAAGATACATTACAGCTAAGGAACCTGAGATATCCGGATACCTGGGAATTACAATATCTCCGAATCACTGGGTCGTATTCTACTACCTACATTATACGCAATCATAAACGTTCCCTCATACCAACAGACGCGTATTCACTGCTGACTAATTCCCACAAAAATCTTAGAGATATTTTAGCGAGTTGTCGGAAGTGAAACAAATTACTTCTTATGAAGGTGAACGATGGTTGTTCTGTCTATCACACTGACCGAAAATTATCGGTGTGAATCATGAACAATGTGAGCACTACGCATAATAAAGGTATTGGGTTTGATCCAATGTTCTATCATTGTGATACAATTTTGAATAGCACTAAACTTGGACGAAGCTACTGTACAATGCTTCTTAATTTTCGGTTGTTTGTAATTGTCATTTTGAAACAAAAAATACACTATTTTCCGATACACAGATCAGTGGTTAAGTAAAGATGGATAATAGTTAGGAGCGGAATCCAAGATGCGAGTTTAATACACTTTGGGATTCGTCAGTTGGATCTACCTCTATCCTGGTGTTGGTGTTCACGTCGGGACTGGAATTTATTAAGATGGTGGAGAGGATTTGTAGCTCAGGTGGATGATGTTGATGGAGTTTTGTTCTCTGAGCTGGATGGTTTGGTCATAGAGCTTTCATCGTTCTTCTGAACGACATCATCAGCACAAACTTCAGATAGAAGTGAAGCGTTAGAATCTCTCCATATGTGGTTCAAAGCTTATCCTGTACACCTCGATGTTGATTGGTTTTTATTGACCTTAAATTCGTCATTAATTACTTCCTTGTTTTGACTGTGTCTCCCATTGGTTTGATTTTTGTTCCTATGTTTGTGAGGAAATGTCCTCACTTATATCAATACACGTGGACAAGTGCTGACACTTATTTCACTGGAAAAGTGTGGAAATCTTGGATAGAAGAAATTCCAAAAACATCAGAGAATTTTTATGAGCTTGGCAGTCAGATCAATCAGCAATCAACAAGCACATTGAAATCGACCTAAATAATCAACCAATCAGGAAAATTATGCACAAATATGAGAACGAAAATCAAACCGATGGATCATACAACGAAAACAACGAAGTAAACAATGTTCAAATATAAGGTCAACAAAATGCAATCAACATCGAGGTGTAGAGGACTAGCTGTGAACCACATATGGAGAGATTCAAACGCTTCACTTCTATCTGAAGTTTGTGCTGATGACGTTGTTCAGAAGAACGATGAAAGCTCTATGACCAAACCATCCAGCTCAGAGAACAAAACTCCATCAAAATCGAATTTAATAATTTTTGTTTCAAGAGCTTAGTCCATTATCTCCAGGGCGTTTGAAGCTAATACTAATAGCTTTGAATTCCAGGGTGGGAATCAACACTAGAATGGAGGTACATGCTGTTGAGACTTGAACTTGGATCGATTTTTAACCCGTGCCAATTGTTGTGTCTTTGACTGAAAGATTAGAGATCAGTGTCTTATCGATCGGATCAGAAACGCGTAAAACCCGTAAGAACGGCCTAGAGTTTTGGTTGGCCCTGATTTCCTGTCTAGCCCAGCCAGTTGAGTCCAGAACGCAAGTTTCAGCCTCTGAGATATGAATCATTGTATTTCAGACATAATCTGTTTATATACCAACCAACTCGACCACAACGTACCAATAAAATAGAAAATAACATTTGTACAATAATTAGCCAGAAGTGGCCGTGAATGAGGGAAAACTAACGTTAAACATCTAGTAGAATAGAAGAATAAACTGTGAAATCAGTTATGTAATACAGAATATTAATCGAGAGAACAAATGAGGAATTCATCTAAAGTAATTAACTATTCAGAGTAATTACATAAATGTTAGAAGCAAAATGTAAGTTGGATTTTCATCAAGGTTCATTTGACTCAACTTAAGTTTATCGAAGTAACAATGAAGATCATACATAAAGTTTCTGTTGTCTGTATATGACAGTGTTTTTCTTTTAAACAACAATATTCACATAATCACTTTATAAACTACTTCCAAATTCAGAAAGATACCGAATTCTATGAACATTCTGTATTCGATTTTGATGCATAATATTCGGAGATGCGTTGTATGCTACTAATGTATGTCGATATAAGTAGTATGTAACACTAGTCGGAAGTGGAATGTTTACGAACCGAAGGTTGAGAGGATTAAAGTGAAGAGAAGACAGAAGAAAATCGAAAGTAATCAAGATAACAATAGGGGTGAAGGAACAATCAAGCTTGTAAGAGACGATTCAAAGAAGATGTGCAAATGATGTATTTTGCATTGAACAATCAATCGGTCTTCCCCATTTCACTTCTTTGCTCGTTACGATATCACTGGGATATAATCAATACATTTTAATCACTAAGGGATTTTTAATACAAATGAATGAAGAATATACTTTTCAATAAATTCTCTTCAGTGTCTACAACCATCTTTGCCAAATGGATCATCCAAAATGTGGTCAGATTTAAGACAAAATGCATCGTTTATAAATGACAGTATGTGAATTGAGGATTGTTTGTGATAGAAAATAAAATGGAAACTTTGTTGCGAGGATGACTAATATGATGTGTTGACTTTACAGTAATGCAACGTGTTATCAGCAATCTGTCTATATCCATCAGACTAGGAATACTTTAGAAGAAGAAGAAGAAGAAGTATGTTCAACCGCTCGTTTGACCAAATTCTGGATTGATTGGTGAATGATCATTAGGTGTGCGGTACGGTGACACAATTCGATTAATGCTCGTACAATCCTCCATGGATGATTCATTTGGATAAGATGATTATAGAAAGCGAATAGCATTTATTGAAAAGCATATACTTCATTCATATATCTGTATTCTAAGTAATAAAGACTGAACGTATCACACTTTCATATAAGAGTTTAATGTATGCTGATTATTCACTAAGTAGTATCTGATATCATATTGCTCTAGACCTTAATGATGTTGATAGAATTATATTGATCAAATGACAATATCTATCCAACGATCAAATAATCATACTAATGAATATTCGTTGTCTCATATTTCAAACGCTTTACAATCATCAGTATAAGATTGTGGAAGTCGTTGAGTTTTTAGAATGAGATCACGAAACAATGGATGTTGAACAACCACTGAAAATCTGGGAGTTGTGGATGCTCATTTCATCCTATTATAAGACTTTTTACCAATGTGCATGCACGATCTCTCACGTGTGACTCGAACTTAAGATCTTCGGTTTCACACAAAGATGCTTAACTTCTAGACGAATAATCGGGATCTGTCTACCAAATACATTCCAGTCTGATCACTTTGTCCTTCTTTTCAACCTTCTCCTACACCGATCATCAATCGCCATAACCACAATTAAAACAAAACAAAAAGACCAATCCATTTGAATATATCAATGTGTAATGGTGATTATTTTTTTGTTTTAAAACACAGTTTCATGTAAAAAGAAAAGAGACGATTTTTGTCTTAAATGTAAATGATCCATGTGAACAAACACTTTGAGATTATAAATCATTGTGTTTGATTAGATTAATTCGCTTTAACTGGTGGAATTTCGTCGAGATTATTCCAGTTTGTATTCAGAATAGACATGAACTGTTCATTCTACGATTAGAAATATAGAAATATAAAGGTATAAGAATATTAATTATTATCAGAATGAGAATTTGTGGAGATTGTAGTAATTTTAATAGTTGAATTCATCAATCGATCTAAACGAAACCACCATTGAAGCATTGGATGTCCCTTTTGTTCTAGTATTACATTCCTCGGCAGTGCGAATCAACGATGCCTTATGGAAGACTTCAACGCAGAACCTTCCTTATCGAGCTTGACCTCTAGATCATTGAGCCGGCCTACAACGGTGTCCATGTATAACTTTCGTCAATTCATGATATTGCGCAACTCTTCCTCCATAGTCTGAGGTGGACAACTGTCTCCACCTGACACGAATCGAACTCCAATGGTCTTGGCTTTTTACTAGAACTCCATGAAATCCATATTGAAGTTAGTCACTAGTACGCAACATCATGCATTCAAGTATTAAAACATTAGTTATGTAAAATAATATTAATCAGCTTTAAAATTCATAAATAAAATGTTTAAATGATGAAAGGTAATCAACTGGAACGATTTCTTTTTGTTGACTTTGGTTTTATTATGTTCCATCATCAGAAAAAGTAGAGTTTTGAATATCGATCACCCTAACCAATTCAGTCCAACTGGCTCGTCAAATGAAATAACAATGTTCACTTTGTCCAACAAATTACTGTAGTTGGATCATTTGATTCCCTATAGTTGTGATGACCTGAAATGTTATAGCATGAACTGATACACATTTATGGTGGGATCAAATCCTGGACCCACAGGTTACACTATGACTTCAACATGGTTGATCAAGTGAGTCTATCGTCTAATTGAATGTTCCATATGAGGTCGTTAGTGTACTGCTGCTATCCACAACTAGTTATGTTGTAGTATTTCTCTTAATTCAGTAGTTTTGTGGTGTAACTTCTCCAATCGTAAATATTTATGCAACACAATTATTTTAGATTTAATATCGATTCATTTGAAAATTTGATTTATTAGAAATCGATACGTACAATCTATTTCCTCCTGAAAACCAAAATCGATTATCTTCTTGACAAT
Source organism: Schistosoma haematobium (assembly GCF_000699445.3). Classification (NCBI taxonomy): domain Eukaryota; kingdom Metazoa; phylum Platyhelminthes; class Trematoda; order Strigeidida; family Schistosomatidae; genus Schistosoma; species Schistosoma haematobium. Next base: position 3,313,590 of record NC_067198.1, read on the forward strand.
CACTAAGATCGTGTTAATCATTGTGATCACTGATCGTTGTTGAAATCATTCACTAATCAAATCCGTTATGATTAGAGAAAGTATCGGAAAACTTTGAAGAAATTGATTTCATAAAAGTATTTGAATTGACGATTAGGTATCATGATAGACGTTTGAAAAACGTTCACATGGAGAATATGTGTAACTGATTTATTTAACAGGAGAAATGCTGTGATTCGACCGGTGGTAAGGAATGTTCTCTCTCCCGCACGAAATGTTCTTTTGTGGACACGTGTTTACAACCACTGTCAAAGAACTCCTACTCACTGCCTTTTCGAGGCAACAGTGTTGTCTTTTTGCTACCGTATCTTTTGTAATTTCATTCGTTTGGAATGTCATCTACGCCTTTTCCTGTCCTCATTCTGTATTAGTTCAAGTCTAGTGAAATGCAATGGTTAAAGGAATACTAAACAAGTGTGGATGTAACACTCATTTACTAAGTAGATATTTATGTAGTCAGCTTTGTGCAACACTGTGTTCATTTGTGAGAACTATTTACACTAAGCGTCAGTTCAATCAAGATACAAGAAAACGTACATAAATCAGTAAAAACGACTTACCGTTAACTGACCAATTTTTAAATGTCCCCCATCAGATATTGTCACTCCAGCCACTAAATCAACCAGATCAATGGTATTTGGCAAATTGATACACGCATTCTTAATTTTTTGTAGACGTATTACATCAGGTGTAACTGTGGCACCAGTTAAATCTAAACTACGATTTCTTGTTCTCACTTTATTTGAAAACTATATTTAGAAAGAATCCATGAATAAGTTAATGTAACCAATTAAGTAAGTTAAACACTAACGACAAAATGAGAAACCTTCAGGCATTCACACACTCTGCATTTCTTATTTAAAAATATGGTTCCTGAATTATGGCCAATGAAGTAGAACGGTGACCCGAATAGCTTACTGGTAGCATCTTAGATCTTGAAACTGATTGATACAAGTTTGGATCCTACACGAGGTACTAGTTCCACGAAGAATGAAACTACCCTCTCTATTCATACTAACAAGTGATAGCCTACATGAAGTTCTACTCCGACGATTAACTACCGACTACCTCCAACCAGTTAACATGCCGTTATTAATGTTATTTCATCTACTTTCATTTATATCTTGTCAGTTTACTCTTAGTGCGTTTATCATTGAGGTGTGACAAAACAAACATATTTGTGTCGGATCCTATTTTGATCATCACTGATTGACTGAACAAGGACATGGAGTATGTGTAGATTAAATACGGACAATCAATCTAAACTAAATTTGTATTAGTTAAACGTAAGTTTAGTTCTTTCCACAATTAGTGAGTCGTTAGAAATGCAGGAGAACATGATTGAATAGTGGAAAGATTTCAGTCGAATATTAAGCCGATTGCGGTTCAAACAGATCAATAATAATTTCCTTAATTGTGATATTAGTCAATGTGGATACAAGTCACATTTGGAGAACCAAGTTTCACCAGTTCATATTCACCTTACTGATAACATTGTTTTCTATTTCCATGTTCGAATTGAAATGAACTGAAGAGAAGACGAGGTGGAATAATGTTAATGTCGCCGTTCAGAGGAAACTCTAAATGAATGGCACTTTTGACAGAAATTAATGAGATCAAAGATCGAGAATTATAAGATAAAACCCGACTTGTGATTCAGATGAAACCTTAGAAATAATTACGACTGCTCCATTATCGATCGTCTGGAGTCAGATCACTCAATGTTTATAACAAAATATCATCTTACTAGAAGCAACAATCATCCTACTATTATCTAGATTTGTGTGAATCATAACTCCGACATCTCAGTTAACACAGGTTTATAGTTTCATCATCATTGTAACTATTCCTACACAGAAGCTGATTGTGGATCCTATGATTGCTCACATTATATTTCTACCACATCGGAGTATTGTTACAGGGAAGTTTTTCATCAAACACTCTCAAATGAAACTGATATGTCACCTTAACAAGCCATCTTTTTGTAAAAGAAGAAGGAGCTATATAGAATCCAAACATTTCTTCATCCTTCAGGATATCAGTTGTTTCCCGGTGAGTTTCACGTTTACATATCTGGTTGATATGTATTCATGTCCAACTGTCAGGACTGTCTTTCTCAAGAGTACAGGCTGGTGTTATTGACAAGTCCCAGTTAGCATCAAGCCTCTGAGTTCAAGTCGATCACCACTAACATCAATTCTATTAGAACACAATATTAAATTGAAAGAAAGTACATACAGAAAAGACAAAACTTACATTCAATATGGACGATCTGGCTGTTCTTAATTTACTATTCATTTTTATGCCAAACTGATTGTTATTTGCACTGTTACAGTATGACTCTGATACGAAACGCCATTGAATTGGAATTTTATTTCCCAAAATATTATTATCACTTTCATTTGAATGTGAATCAGTCGTGAATGATTCATCTTGCCTCTTATTGACTGGATATAATCTAGGTACACTTAGTAGATTTCCTTCATGGTCGAAAACTAGTTTTCCAGATCCATTTATTCGTTTGTTTTGTAGCTAAATATAATTTTTAAAAATGCTCCAATTCAGCCTGAGACAGTATTTTACTAGTTCTGTTTAACTACTATCAAATAAAAAAGTAGTTTGCGCTTTTATCTAAAAATTATGAATGATCGCATTCTTCGTCTTTTACAACTGGCCTGAACGGAAATATCAAAGTTAGTTTTCTTTATCGTGTAATCTGATGTAACATATCCAAAATTTGCTGGTACTGCGAGACAATACAATGTTCGAAACGGTGAAATTAAGTGTTCAAATTTTAATGTACGTAGAAAAAAAGACAAGACCGACCAAAGTTAGACAGCCATTGAGAACCTGGAATCACTAGGTAATCGGTTCGCTTTAATGTGAGCCTTATCATCAACGGTTATCTATGACCCATAAAAAGGATTCCAGTCAGAAATCAAACAAAGCTTTCTGTTGTCTGCCATCACACATCTAACAATAAACAAAACTGACAGAATATTTTAGTATATACACTCAACAATGACCATAATTACCATAGTTTCAGGCAGTGGTTTCATAAGTGGTTTCATTGGTTTCTTTCTAGTTAGACTATATTCTTTACTGGTATTGTCGTTTTTAACTGAGATATTCTTTTGAAGAAATTGAAAAAAGAATTAGTAAATTATCTCACTTCCATTGAAACATTTTCTATAGATGTTTTCCATGTAGAATCTTTCAACTGTTTAGTTAGTTGAGGGATGGAATCTCCTTGATCGGTAGGCATACGGGTGTGATCTATAATTGGAAAGAAAGTTTATTAGATGCCAATATCATTAAAAAGCTTTATTACATTTAGAATATGGCTAGGAGCGATGTTACGAACATGAGTTTCATCCTATTTGAAACTTGTCAATTGGATATGCTCGCATCATATTGTTCATATTTACCGTGGGACTAGAACCTCGTATTAGAACCCGGTTATTAATACAAAGTCATTTTCCATCAAGCTACCAAGGGCTTATAGCAGGTAACTTCTTTAAAAGGTATGAAGTCATTAGACAAGGTTTGTAATTCCCGGTTGTTGATATTCAGGACTGAGATTGATCTGTCCCGGATCCCACGTGTGCACCCTGAGTAGATTGCCTTGATATGACTCATTGATAAGGATGATATGTGAATCCTTGATTTCACCTCTATCTGTATGCCAGGTATAATGACTATCTAGTCAAGATGCAAATGTGCCAACATAAGCTGGTCGATTGGCGATCTGAGTACTAGCGACGGGAAATCATACTGACAAGTGGCTCATTTTACGATGGTAGATGATGCTATTGCAAATAAAAACATTAAGAATGAGCTTATATAAATCATTGAATTAAAACTGTGTTATGTTACAGATCAACAGAAAGTCAAGGTGAGAAACACTGGAGTTTAACTGAATGCCCTTAAGCTATCATGGTAGTTTTGAGGTGTTATAGTACTGAATGCAATCTTCTGCATGGTCATTGGTGCTCATATCCTCAAGTTCGGATAATACGTCTTGATTCTCAACGGTTCTCAATTCACTTATTAACAACAATCATCCCAAAAACGTTAATGCTCTTCGCAATAACGTTTCCTCCATAACAATGTGTGCATATTGAAACTAAAGACTTTATCAATACTATCTGACACAAATAAACAAAAGTATATCACATCTTGTCATAAAAATGAACAAGGGGAACTGTAAATTTAGAACTTTCAAAGAATGTCATTGTTTTAAGAACATATAATGAGTATTCCAAGTAAGAAAGTAGAACTTTTAATTATCAGCATCTTCCAGCTTTTAGTACTAGTGTACAGTTTTCATTGAAACAAGCAATACTGACCTACACATTTTCGTTTAGGATGGACTTAAATAACAAGTGACCTGGTAGCAGGTAAATTTGATTCATTTTGATACCATGTGAAAAAGATGTTTATCAGTTCACCTTGTTTTCCAATGAATATTTTCAAAGTTAAGTAACCTTAATAACTAGGGATTCAGTGGTGTGTAAACCGTCCAATAAATACTGAATAAGTGTGAAATGAATTTCGGAAGCTCAGACGAAGTGATGCAACAGATAGGACGAAGTATTTATTTGTAACACCAGTGATCTCCGATTTTCAGTGATTATTTTTTGCATGAATAGTATTAGATGTTTAAGGAATTTGTTTACCGTCTTTAAAATCGTTTTTCAGCTTTTGAGGCTTCTTCTGTCGAATAGATATTTGGTGGAGATTTTCACTATGGGACATATCAACAATATGCTCCTTACGAATAGCTTTATTGTCACTGACATCTTCATTTCTGAAATAATAAAATAAAATATATAAATTGGAACGTTTTAAACCTTGAATTTGCTTGTTTAAATTATACAAATGATTCTTTTTGAACATTAAAAGATCTAACGAACCTGGGATCATTTCCATATGACATCACAAATTCAACAGTATTAAGGAGTTCTATGTAGTAACAAGGTATTTGTCTGGTTTCGGGTCTCAACAATATCCTTGAAATCACTAATATTTTGCAACAAATGAAAGTGAGGGATCACTGGTTACTCTTTGACCTTGCTCGTCATCCAGAGATAGATAATTTAAAGTCGTGCTACTTTAGCCGAAAAATCTGTCAATGTTTCGATTACATAAGGCATATTTATATATATTCTCACATGACTCTCTCTTCTGAAATCTAATCGTTTCGAACTTCCAGTTTAGGCCTAAAAGTCTATAATTAATTCAGTTATCCATTCACTTTATCATTCTATCTAATCGACTGATTTGTTAAAGAAAAATTAGACATGATTAATAATAGGATCAGTCAGTCAGCTAGCGACAACGTAGAACTTTGTAAGTACGTACGTTTCCACAACTGTATAGTTTAACTGTAAGAATGCACTACTGTCGTTGGTAACATCATTAGCGTCAGCCTCAAATTGACAAGAATATTAGTGTTTTCTTCTTTAAGGACGATCTGATAAGTCTTCTAACTGAACGCCTGAATCAGCTTTCTAAGCTCTTCTAATAACTTTAGGCAAAACCTACACTACAACTTCAACATGATAGAAAAAGTGTGGTGTAGCGAGAAGCTTTAATCCAAGCCTATTTTACGTGCAAAACTCGAGAGTACTTGTAGTATTTCAGAAGGCATAAATGCATGTTACGTTTTTGTACGCCTACTAACTGACTCATAATAACATGCTAACGCTTTCATTTTATTCGCATCTTTACGATACGCACGTACCTTTTTATATAAGCATAACACTTTCATATAATATACTCACCCCTCACGGGACACTATACTTTATCGGATATAGTACTTTTCCGCTGAGTATTGATAACGTTAACCATACATCATTTCAGTGTTATTTTGAAATCAAACATTTAATTTAAACGATGTGCTGTTTTCTACAAGGAGCTATTTAGTGTCGGTCGCCATGTTTAGCCTATAAAGCACTAGAAAAAGCTACTTTATTTATCTTTCTTAAGTCATATTATGACCATGCGTGTGTGCATTTCATAGCTTACTCATCACATGTTTGTGGCTTATTTTTATCTGACTATAAATACTGGTAAAATCGAGTTGGCATACTCGCCTACTCCATTGTGCATTATTTCGTTTTGCCTCCCTTTCCGATCAACAACTGTACCATTGGATCCCAGTTCAGTGGTCTAGAGGTTAAGCGTTCGCGTGCGATAGTGATAGGTCTTGAGTTAAAATCTCACGGGCATGACCGTGGATGCGCACTGCTGGGGAGTCCCGTGTCAGGACGAAACGGCCGTGCAGTGCATCCAGGCTTACCATGGTGGTCTAGCTTTAAATGACTCACGAGTTCAACTATCATACTATGCGTATTCAAAACTACTAAAGTAGCATTATGTTCATGACAAAAAATACGTTCGTCAAATGAAACACGGAAGCACTCACCTGTGGATAAGACTATTTTGAAGCCTTTGTAAAACCTGATGATTATTTTGGGGTTGTAGATTGTCTGAAATCTTTGCATAAGAAGTCTTGGAAATCGCTCCTTGAGCCTGTAGTGACTCACATTTATCACGAGAACACAACTGGTTTAATAAAAACAATTATTATTATAACCAACTGTACCAGTGTTTGTTTTAATGTGCTTTTGTTTGACTGTGCTAATGACAGCTATTTTGTGCTTCCATTCTTGTACACACACTTCGATTGTAACTTCGCGCGAATTCGGTTACCTTCTGTAACCAAGGTTGTATCCTGGCACGATCTCGGTATCCTTTCGATGCCACGAGATCGCCAGCAAATATACACCTCGACTTGGTCCATTAATTGCCTTCTGATATTTGGCTTCTCGGAGATTTTATGGATCTATTTGGTTACGTCCAACCCTCGCCTTCTGATCTATTCTGGCACGTGTTTCTTTGTAGCGGTGTTCACAGTTAATCCCAACTCGACGCCACGCTACAAGCCCATGAATCTATTCTACTTGATTCAGCAACTAACAAACATAGTCCGTTTATAAAAACCAGCACGTACGTTCATCTTCGAACCACTCTGGATTAAGATTAATATAAGGCTCTCCTTGATCACAGGACATGAATTCCAACTACGCATTTTAATATACAAAATTGTGTGGCGCTATTTACGTCAATGTATTGCATGAGGCACAGAGATGCTTGATGAACTGTGAAAGGTATTAATTGGTCCTTTAAATATATCTGGAATATAGCACTGAGTGTTTCATCAACTATATCTTTGGTGATATCAAAACATGTCTTTTCAGCAAAATCATCTTCAATCAACTCATTCCTGAACAGATAACGAATAATTTCATGCTGACCATTCTGATTCTGAAGCTTTTCCAGGGATCACGTCTTGAACGATGAAAGATGCATTGATGTTCTTTCCCTTTTCTGGCTTGTTTCGACTTGTGGATTTCGACATGAAATTTGAATCTTCATCACTCTGTTTATATGGTGCTTATTAGAAAATTGTAAATTAAAACACATCCGCTATAAAATAACTTAAAAGTCTGTCTGCTATCGACTAATTGATTTCTTTGAAGTTGCTTCTTGTTGAATCAGAACGCTTCGCGTCTTTACCAAAGTGCGGTAGAGGGTAGTTTAACCAATAAACTGCATTAATTCTACCCATTTTCGTGATTATTTGTGGGTTTTTTATTTTGAAATCTGAGCTAACACGTTTTTATCAAAGCATTGTGGTTTCTGGAACCAGCGAACATTAAATTATCGGGCGCAAAGTGAGTTAGTGACACTGTAAAATAAAATACACTTACTAAGAGCTGAAGTTTATTACTGTGGTTGACTAAATAAATTAGCTACTTTATTGTGATCCAGGCCGTGTGAGCAAGCCGAATTGTGAGAGATAATTCAAACAAATGTGAAAATAAGATAAATGGGAATGAGTTACTGACTTGTGTTAACTATTGTACTGTGTAAGTTACAAGACATGTATCAAGCACAGCCATTCCAAGCGGTTAAAGGTGAACGATTAAACACTATGCGTTTATCAATTCTCCTATTAAGGCAATCCATTGCGGAAGCTGTATTAATCTCGACTGGGAGAGCATCCTGAATGGGAGGGACTGCAAATGAGAAATAAGTGTGAGAATACCTCGATTTTCGCCCTTTGATGTAAACTCTTTTGGGTCTTAGCTTAAGCGTTGTTCTGTTGATGTTCGATTAAGACGTTGATGGCTTGAAGTATAGGGCGTGTGCGTCATTATTAGATAATCTTTTATTCTCTTGTAGCTTGGCGAAAATAACACCAAATATCTACCTCTGTCTCCGTAGGTTTGATTTCTTGACTCCAACATTCACTTAATCACTCATATTTGTGCTGAATATAAGAGACTGATATCACTTTGTACAGACTGGGTTCATTAACGTTTGCGAGATCGTGATGAGACTGTCATTACGTCTTGAATATTATAAGAACAAGTTTGGATGTGACTGTGCCACGTTGTTTTCGCATGAAGTGAAGAAGTATATCTAATTTGGCTGCATCCCCAATCTAATTTAAACCAGTATACTTGGCCTCTGCGAATGTCAGTCTTAAAAGACGCTCCGAGGAAATATTTGCGGCCGGATTTTCAAAGATAACGTAGATTGCTTATTTTTAATTGAGTTGACGAATTTCTGGCAGACGTTTTAATACATCGTCTACTGCCCGTTTCTTCATTGCTTTGATGTTTTTTTAAGACCTAATTGAGTCATTTTCGCTTCTTATGAAACTTTACCTTCAGGCATCGAGGGTCAGTGAGCTCATTCCGGCTAGTAGGTTATTTGTGCGAATCAATGAGAGGGTTGGAATTTGATTGGTTCCTTATGTATCTGTTGATGTTGAGACATTCCAGCCCGCGAGGACTCTATGAATATCCCGTTCAATGTAGAACATTAGTTCAATAGTTCTAAGTGGGAGAAGTACCACTTTTTATCAGATTTGCAGTTAATTGATAACTCTGGAAATAAAACCATGTACAACATGTGAAAATGGAAGCGCGAAATAAAACCAGCATTAACAAATGATTTTCGCCATTATCCACATTTTGTGACACCGAAAGACTTCCAGACGACATTCTGTGGGATCGCAATGAAGTCACTGGGTGACAAGGAGTCATAACTTCTCACTGTAGAAAGAAAGTTACTACTGCTTCAACACTTGAATCTTCGAACCCTTGAATGCAACGTTCACTTGAGTCTGAGAAATTATGGTTTCTTAAATTACAGAATTGAGTACGATAAAACATTTAAGCTCACCACAGCAAGGTTGAAAATTCTGGCTATTGCGAACGACATATATCGAGAAATGATTCACTGACGTAACTTAATTGAAGGATACTGAAAGTCTATAAGAGTTAGTAAGTTGTGCATGGCAAAGTACAATTCGCACAGAAATAACATAAGTATGGCACCAATTACATTCCGCCTGTAGCTCTTCTGTTGTTATTGTCTGACTAAAACCCGTGCAAAGATGGAGCGTTGTGCAAAGTGTTGGCATCCCCATCCCATAGAAAACAATTTCGCCAAACTAGCGCTAACCGCAGTAAATAAATTCGATCGTCCAAACTCCGTACAGTGAATTGAAGAACAGTTGTAACGACCAAAATGCCAATATTCTTTTTAAACCTAGGAGTGACAAATCAAAATTCATTCGATTAGATCACACGGAAGTGAGTAGATACAACTTCGCGGTTTTCGTAATCAGAGAAACAAATTAGACACCAGCTGGACAGAGAAGAATGGATTCAAGAGAGCTTCTGCTGCACCTCTGTTTCGAAAAAGAAAATGCTCCACACACAGTGAGTTGATTCGTTGCTGTTCAAGGAGTCGGGAAAAACACTTATAGGATGGGAGTCTAATGGGAACAGAATCATCGAACCATTCTTCAAAACAAAGAATGAATGAATTGTGGTCACCAGAGCGTGTAGACTGTTAGCATAGGCTGGGCAGACTCATGTTTCTATTGTTGATAAAGGCGGAATTCTTAGGTAAATCCAGAGGATCGACATCAACATTTAAGCAACTAAGCTGTTAAACTGTTAAAGTTTTAGTACCACTGTCATATTTCGTCACAAGATTATTGATTATTCAACAATACGTCTAAGTGGTCAACTGGTTGTGTTCGATCCCAAGGTTGCAAGCCTTGGATTTGATTACTGGGTCCAAATTCTTGAATTCGCTCAGCCGATAAGCCGCATACTATTAAGGAACAGCTGTCTAGTACTTCAAAATTTTCAGTGATCGTCAAAAATCAAATGATTCATGGAGTAAATAAAATTTGACAATCCCCACAACCTCATATTGAAATAGTAAAACGCTTAGCTCCTAGTGGTTTTTATCGATTGTGGAGAAATGGAGTTAGGGCTAAGCGTCATGTAGTAGTATATGTAAGGCGAAAAACCTCTCAGAAAATATTTAGTTTATCCCGAAAGCTATAACTTTTCTTCGAGTGTTCATTTACTGAGGAAAAACAAGCTCCCGAATAGAAAGCAGTTATGTTCGTTCCTATGTACAGAGGAACAGTAGAATTCCCTTATACACTTACGAAAACTTATGTTTACTATCGTGCAGACATTGGTAATCTCATGATATGTGACAACGGACTCACTTTAATTTACTCAATAACTCTACACTACTAATAACTGTAGCACTTTAGACTTATACGTCCTCAATTTTCGGCTTTCCTGTATATGCCTGCCCACTTGTCTGTGTCCCATTCATTGTCTACCTTACTTATAAGCTGATGGCCACTTAAATAAACGACCTGGTACAAATAATCACCATTCGGATTCACATTTGTCCTCCTGTTATCAACTGCATAAAACTATATCTTCCCGTTTCACTACGTATTTGACTATTTAGTACCATCATTGAACGAGTGCAGTCAGTCGAATTTTGTGAGAGTACCTAATACACATAAATTTTATCGCGTATAGTGATAGTATAGATTATAGTGGGGTCTAATAACGGACCGCTTTAAAGAAACCTACGCCCAGAAATCGGTTATATTTGGTTCATAGCAAGCTTCAACACCAATCTTACACTAAATAGCTGACAGTCTACCCATAATAGCAGGGATAATTGGTGGAAATTATTGATTCCCCAATGTTGATAGGTTAAACAGTGTTCTATATGAAGCTGAGGTACAATTGTATTATTGACTTTACGATTGATTGTGTGAATATATTCCACACGAGAAGCCCCGAAGGCACTCCACAAAAATTTATGCTGATGTATAGACTCATGAAATCATTTCGCATAATCCAAAGTCTAAAATTTCAACCACGGGTCTTAAATCGGCTTTTTGATAACGATGGATTGCAACATCGAATATCAAACACAGCAAAAGAATTCGTTGATTCCGTAGAATAGTATTTGTTTATCTATAATAAATTCGGATCTATTAGCCACATCCGGTTTCTAGGAAGGATTTAATTTGTCTTCTCGTAACAGTAGGAAAACTCATTACATGTGACGTTACTAACACGAGTCTGTTTTCCTTATTGCAGGACAACAAAGAGTAAGCGCACTGGAAGGAGAGGATCAAGCTCTACGGAAGCTGAACCTGCAGAACGATAGACAAAACTATTTTGTAATAAGTTTTCTCTTTTTGTAATATGACCGCGTCTTTCAATTTTAAAACATATCTCTGTTGTGCCAGTACGCCGTGTTCTCAATTCAGAGGCAGTTACCAGTTCTGACTGTTGTGTTGTTGTTTCAGATCGTTCCTGCTTCCGAATAAGCATTAATGCAACGTGCTGCACTATAAATATACTAGTAGAACTGTAAACGCAATAATGGCGATCACAGACCCAAAGTGAAACTCTAGTAAGAACAAGGGCAGCTTGGCTTTAAACTTTATCTGTTTCAGAACGTTAAAACAACTAGATTAGCACAAAAATATTATAGTTCTCTCATCATCCCCCTTGACATCGCCTATTGTTTTAGTGAAAAAGAAACATTCCTTACTACAACTGTGCGTAGATTACAGACGTCTTAATGCGGTCATATTACAAAAAGAGAAAACTTATTACAAAATAGTTTTGTCTATCGTTCTGCAGGTTCAGCTTCCGTAGAGCTTGATCCTCTCCTTCCAGTGCGCTTACTCTTTGTTGTCCTGCAATAAGGAAAACAGACTCGTGTTAGTAACGTCACATGTAATGAGTTTTCCTACTGTTACAATTTTATTTTTCAATAATCGCGGTAATGTATGTGTATATAAGCAAACAACTTTATCGGTTTCTTTACCATTGATGCAGAGAAACATTAGATATAAATCATAAATGTGGATATAAATGAAGTGTGACAAATGGAGAAATGGTTGTCTTTATTTGGTCGTTACAGAATCACTGAATCTACATGTCGCAGTAGATTCCCCAACATTAATCTTCATCTGTTTTTACAGCGATTAACACTACTTTGGTCTACTTAAATACAACCTTCTTCCATTTGGTTCAACTTATTCTACAGCTATATTTCAGGAAGTCATGAATAATGTAGCCAGTGAACGTAAAATTGTTGAGATTTATCAGAATGATCATACCATTCATGGTTCTGATATAACAGCGCATCATCAGAGACTTATTGCTTTACTGCACTGGCGATCACAGAAAAATATTAAAGGAAATACAAGTAGGTGTTCATTTTGTGTGTCAAGTTTCGAATGTCTTGGTACGCTTAGTGACATTAACGGTTCTAAACCAGATATGAAACAATTAGCTTCACTGACAAATGCATTCTCCAAAAAGTCTTATAGAACTAAGTTAACGAGTAGGTGCTCTTTAATATCTTTGCTGTTTTATTCCTAATTTTTGCTTGTCGTTCATTTCACATTTTGACATCCGATTCATAGAAATGGGGTGGTGAACATGCGTCATGCCTACGAAGTTGACCAACGTTTCTTTAAAGTGTCGCTGTTCTTCAAACTTACTCTCTTTGTGTAATTTCTATACTTATTACAGATGCATCACATATGGGTATTTGTGGACCTCAGGAGAAACAAGGTAAGCAAGAAGTCTGTTAAACACTAAGTTACTACTGATCAAAAAGATTATCTAGAAACTGAGTGGGCAGCATAAGCTGCGTTTCGGGTTGTTGAACGCCCACATAAATATTTATATATAATCAAATCCACCACTGTTACAGATTATCTAACCTTGAAGTTCACTTATCATCCTAAAAAATTCTGAGCACGTTTTCAAGCTACTACAGATTAACGATGAAGTATTGTTCTGATTGATTATGATCATGCAATCCATCAAAGTGTCAAACAAATCCAACATGTCAATCGTATATCTCAAAAACCCTCAAATAGCCTGTCAAAACTACAGATTGTTTACCAGTACAACGTCTACCGGTGTGTCATATAGATCTCTATAGAACAACTCGTTGATACTTGGAATGTATATTCATTACCATACGAAAATGATGGAATGCTAAACTGAAATGTAAATCTCCTGAGTTACCCACTGCTCGTCGTGGTATTTTGTGTTTAAACGATCGTGATGTTATCCCTCCTTGAATACGCAGTCCTTTCCTTGAAGATATTCATATTCCATATTTGACTGTTGATCGGAGGTAAATGCAGATATATGTCATACAGAAAATAATAGTGAGGAATGTTATAATTGAGAAAATCATCCTTTGAAGTTGACTCAATGACCAGTATCATTTGAGACCTAACAAATACTTTATGTAGAACATTGTGATCTATTTCTTGACAATACTATGCACCTGTAGTCATTAATCCTCTTTCTAAGTAACCTGAAGCTTTTTCACAACGTCACCATATTCTGACTTTGAAATTCAAGCACCAAGAAACGTTTTCCGTTAAGGTCACCATGGTACTTGTGACTGATAACGGTCCTCATTTTGCTGCAGATGCATTTACTACCTGGTTGAACAGTATAAAGTGCAGAAATCTATTCACTGCATCCAAACACCTTTGTTCTAATGGTCAGGCAGAAAATTCTGTCACAATATTAAAAACTGCTATTGAATCTATATCTACTTCAACATTTATTGAACTGGAGAAGGGAGTAGATACATTTCTACTGCAACATAGAAATGCTAAACATTCTGTCACGAAAAAGATCCCATAAAAGCTATCATACTAATGAGTACATTCCAGATGATACAGTGCTTACATCCAATACACAGTCTGTCGGATACACTATGTACCTAAAGAACTAAAGAATTAGTGCATTCGGTAAGAATTCTCGAAAAATTGTGATTTGAGGCACGTAGAACCAGAGGTGTACAACTGGACGTGCTATATTTAGAATTCGTTATAAGTGAGCGATCAAGTAAAAAAACTATTAATTTGCACAAACATCAAAGCCTAAACAGTCATCCCAGTCCCATACTTAAGATTATTATTGGAGAATAACGGATCATTAAAAAAATCAACATCCTTCAAAACTGCATCAGATTTCCGATCACCATTTAATTCACTCAACATATTTCCCTCAGACGTATAACGAATTTCATCGGAAGTATGTGACTCATTAGGATAAACGATATCTCGTACAACTACATCAGAAATTTGTTAAGTTGATTGACTAGAATACTTTATCTCACAATGATTATGAATGTCATTTAATTCTGGAATGCTACAAGACTCGATACTGCTTTTCGGAATCGTGGACAAAGATAAATGATCATTAAAATCACTCAACTTAATAGTGTCGGAATGACAAAGTTTGGCATTAATTGCGGCGAAATGAACAGTAGTATTACACCCTGCCTTTATGTGTCCAATTTTACCACATTTAACAATGACATTACGTCAAAAGACATCATCATTTGACCTTTAGTGTGTATGTTTTTGACCTTGTCAACGGACTGGAGTACATCCTTAACACTATGCTTCACTTGGTGTTTGTAGAGTGGTTTTAAAATGGTTACTAAATACTTTGTTAAGGTATGATGGGAGGATTCGCACACGTCCGAAATTGGTCTCAATGGGATATCTGGTATGTGTACTTTCGGTAATCCCATTGAGGATAATTTTACACATGTACGATTCCCCTTATCATACTGTAGCAAAGTGGTTAGTAACCATTTTATAATCACTCTACAAACACCCAGTGAAACATAGTATTAGGGATATATTTCAGTCCGTCGACAAGTTCAAAAACATACGTACTAAAGGTCAAACGATGATGTCCTTTGACGTAACAAAATTGCTCACAAGTGTCCTACTCAGAGAGACTGAAAAATATATCTGTGAACAATTTGGAAAACAAGAAGTAGATACAAAAATCCCTATGGAGATCATCAAGGAATTATTACTAAAATTTACTATGAACGTACATTTCAAATTCAGTGGTCAGATGTATGGACAAATAGATGTTGTCACGATGGTTTCATACCTAGGTCCCATATTGGCCGACATTTTTCTCGTTAAACTAGAAAACAGTCCACTGACACAACAGATTGATAAGTTTTCATTTTACTGTCGATATATGGACTATACGTTTATCCTTTGTAACGACCATACTGGCTTGATAAAAACACTCGAGCGATTCAATGGAATTCATCTGTCCATTAAATTCACATGTGAATGAGAAAATGGAGGTAAAATAGAATTTCTAAACGTCCTACTTACAAAGAGAAAAGACGAGTCATTAAGAGGAAACATAAACAAGAAAACTCAAGGACGGGCCAGTACACAATTTTTTTAGTTTTGTTCCTCTACAATACTAAAGGAACCTGATTAAAACACTTCAACACAGGATCAAGACTATATACTCTCTAGATGCAGTGGAAGACAGAACAAGGGCATTGCACACGACCCTGAAAGAAAACGGATATCCGGAGAAATTTATAAATAAACATATAACCAATGAAAGAGAGTATAAGGAATGCCTAACCGTGAGCAAAAAGCCTCTGTATATACGCATACAATTCAGAGGCGATGTATCTAGTGAAATACCAAGACTAGTTACGCAGATTGATCCAAAGAACTTCTAATGCAGGTAGACTACAATCAATGTTTTCCACACGTCTAATGATCACTTCGAGGTTGGAAGATACATTACCTAGACTAGCCACTTCTTTCTTTATCTATCAATTCAACTGCTCCTGTGGAGCAAGTTATATTGGTAAATGTTCTAGGAATATGTATATACTGGCTCGTGGGCACCTCTCAGTATGGTTAAGCAAAGATGTAGTTAACACTGTCGACAGCTCCATTTTGGCTCATTTCATTCAAACAGGACATACAGCTAACATTGAGAAATCTTTCACAATAATAGACCGTGTTAACAACAGTCTACCCAATCCCATCAGACAGCTGGAGCGATTGCTATTCAGATCAAAAAGCCAGGGCTTCGTATTCAAAAGAAATATGTTCAGCCCCTCCTTTTACCCTGACTAATTTCGGCCCCAAATAGTCAATAATCAATTTAACAATATGGTGACGTAATTTGATTAGTTTTCATTGTTATATCCACACATCTTACCATTGTCATTAGTATTATTATCATTGTTATTATTATACCACTTGATAACCGTTTCGAGATATTTATTCAGCACCCACCCCTATCTACTATACTTTACCTAATTCATATTTTTCTACATATTATGTAATTTTCCATTGGTAATTACATTATTCTTTCTCTCACCCCATGTTGACCATAGTTAAGATTATGAGTCAATTGGAGCTAGACCACCATGAAAAAGCTGGAAGCACTGGATAGCCGTTTCGTCCTACTGTGGGACTCCTCAGCAGTGGAGGTGGTCTAGCTTCAAATGACTTACGATTTCAACTATTGAAACTTCGATAATGATATTAGAAGACGAAGATTATCAGAACTACGTGATATATTAGCGCAATACATTTCGAACAATCTGATCACACATATACTTGTTAAGAGCATTTATATATAAAAATAAAAGGTCAACTAGACAGGAAACAAGGTAAGAGGAAATAAGGATAATGATAAGAGTAATAATAATAATAATGTGAACACAAAGCGAAACCTAATCACTCTGGATAATAAGTCAATATTACCAGGGTAGGTTTAAGGTAAGACAAACTGTTTTTGAACACACAAAGGGAGTTTGGATTTTCGTATGGCCAAGGCTTCAATAAACCTTAGTATACGCCCTTTTACACTTTTATACAGGACTACAAAAGCTGAATTTAGATCAATCTTGTGACCTGTTTCAATTATATGTTTAGCAATAGAGGATGATGGATGTTTATCCTCTGCTCCTATTGGGTCACTTGATTGTATTTGTTTCTGAAGTCATATTAGTCAACTCTAACATTAACAAAATCCTTGATTCACATATTACAATTTTAAGATGATCTATTCTGCCTTAAATCTGACCAATTTTATAGATTATTAATTTGGATCTGAGATAATTGTAGAACCTGATGAGAAGTTTATTGAAATGAATATTTCTTCGAATCAGAAATGAATTCAGTGAAGTAATTTCTTTTTGTTTTCGACGAAATCACTTACTTAAACTATACATTCAGATTTATATTTAGTTATATGGAAAGTATATATATATCTATAGGAAAATAAAAAATATTGTGTCATAAAATGGATTCCAGACTAAATATTAAATGAGGGTACGTACTAATCAAAGGATAAGGAAGAAAATTATTATCAGCATAACGGTTGTGGAGATTATTAAGTTTTTGATTGAGATCATGAACTGATTGATGTCAGATCACCATTGAAAACCTGGAAGCACTGAACGGCCGTTTCGTCCTATTGTAGGACTCCTCAGTGGCCCAGTAGATCAAGGCCCTGGGTTCGGATCCAGCGAACGTACATTCCCACCTTAACGTTTACTGGATCATTCGTATCTCATTACATCCATTGCCTCAAATCTAGTACTTGCTTCCACAGACAATAGTCGTTAGACTACAAACATATATTCAGCGGAATTTCTACCATTGTTATTTCCTCACAGCTGAAGTGATCATATATCATACATGTACATGTCTCAGCATAATCCATAAAAATGCACACATACCTAAAAGGCTAATATTTGAACGAAGAATATTCTTTTCGATAAATTCTCTTCAGGTTCTACAATTATATATCCAAATTAGTAATCCGGAAAATGGCCAAGGTAAAGGCAATGTACATCGTTTAGAGCATGTGAATTTAGGATTGTGATAAACAAAATACAATAAAATTGTTAATGTTAATATGACTCATATAAAATGTTAACTTGAATCTGCATATGTGTTAAATGAAAATTTTAAGATCCATGATCAGAATAAATATGGGTCAAATAGGGTGACACAGAAATAATAGTGCAATTACAATTCGATCAAATAAGTAAGAAGTGATACGGAGGGATGAATGCGAAGTGAATGAATCATGATATTTAACCGATAATACTAATAATAGTAATAATACAAAGAATTATGAATAAAGATTACATGGACAATTACAATTGACTACGAAAGGTAATAGTCAAATTGGGTCATTCAATAGTTAAGATTACGATTGATTAATTGGCCTTGATGTTGGCCAGGGGAGGAGGAGTGGTTGAACATATTTCTTCTGTACGCATAGCTCCGGTTTCTTCATTCGGATGGCTACTGCTTCAGCCGTTTGAAGGACTTTCAGTCTGACCAATTTTGGCAAAAAATTACTTACCTTATAAATAATTGAAAAAGATTGGTTTATACTGGCACTATGACCGGTTTGTACTAAATGGGCCAATATTGAGCTGTTCACCTTCTTCATCAAACCTTTGTTTAACCACGCTGGAAGGTGTTCACGAGCACGAAAATGTAAATTCCTAGAACTTTGACCAATATAACTTGCTCCACAGGAGCAGTTGAACTGATAAATACAAAATGAGGTGGTCATTCTAGGTAATTCATCTTTTAGCTTCGGTGTAACCATTGGGCGCGTAGAAAATACTAATCGCAGTTCTCCGGCGTCAAAAGACTTTTGTATTGTCCTACGTAGTCTCTGAGTTAGTATTTCGCTAGCCGCATCCCCTCTGAATTGTAGACGCATGAACAAGGATTTCTTCTTCACTGTTTGTATTTCGCCTTCGTGACCATATATTTAATCATAAACTTTCTAGGGTAGCCGTTCTCCCTGAGAGTATTATGCAAGGTGGTAAGCTCTTGTTCGATTATATCAGCAGAACATATAATGCGAATACGGTAGCTAAGGTTTTTGATCAAATTTCGTTTGTACTGTAGAGGTACAAAGCTCATGAAATTCGTATACTGCCCAGTCCAAGTACTTTTTCTGTTTATATTCCTTTTTAACGATCCATCCACTCTCTTAGTCAAGAGAACGTCCAAAAAGGCTATTCGGCCATCATTCTCTTCTTCAGATGTAAACTGAATGGCTGGATGCACTTCATTAAATCGTCTAAGAACCTCTTGCGGTGACGTATTATCTTTACAGAGGATGAACGTGTCATCCACGTATCTACAGTAAAATGTGAAGTTGTGAATCTTTTTTAGTGGACCATTTTCTAGTTTAGCTAGAAAAATATCAGCTAGTATAAAGCTCAGTGGTAAACCCATTGCAACACCATCTGTTTGTCTATATATTTCACCGTTGAACTTGAAATTTACATTCATGGTGCATTTGAGTTATAACTCTTTCACGACGCTAATAGGGACAGTAGTTTCAATTTCATTTTTTATCAGCTGTTCACCTATATATTCTACAGTCTCTATGAGTGGGACGTTTGTGAATAACGATGTTACATCCAATGACGTCATCTTTAGTCTCAACGTATTCGCGTTTTTGATTTTATCAACAAATTGGAACACATCCTTAACACTATATTTTACAAGCTTTTCGTGTAGAGGTTTCAATACAGTTACCAGCCATTTAGCTATAGTATGGTAAGGAGAGTTATACATATCTAAAATAGGTCTTAATGGGACCCCCGTTTTGTGCACCTTTGGCAATCCATACAATCTCGGCTGATGGGTTCCCACTGGTTTAATCATTTCATATAAACCCGATGGGATAGCCTGTTGGTCCCTGAGCTTCTTCAAAGATCTAGTAAGTTGCCGACGTCGAGCTTTCTGCTTGTCAAAACGTGCTTCCATCTCTTCAAGAATACGTGGTGTATATCTTACTACAAGTTTCACAGTACCTATAATGGAAAGGAGATTATTATAACTTGTTTGATATGATTTAAACTGGAAAAACAATGTATAACAATTAATTATGAATATACTAATACTACGCATAATGTGGATTAAAACAAGCATATATAGACGAGTATTCTAGCATTGTGAGAACGCGACAATAAGGATATTAACATGAAACTCTGTAATAATGAAATATCACATGTATTGATAGAGAGAAAAACATCTTAAAATCTACGGTACATCACCTTGTGCTAATTTCAAAAGTTCAACAGCTCTTTCATGATGTTCACTCTCCACAGAAATCCCATTTACTGATAGTAATTGATAACCACGATTTAAACCATCATGACGATCTGCAACACCACCAGGAATAATTCGACTTATGTTCTTTACCACCCATAACATTGAAACCTAGACCTTCATTAGTCTTTGGTAGTTCTATGACACGTGGATGAGCGTGTCCTTCACTTGCAGCAAAAGCTGCGACAGTAGCTTTGGCTGTTGCACTTGCTTTCACCTAATAAAGAGTTTAAATAAAATGAAGAATAAAAGTCGGTCAGTTACTACTTAGAACCTAGTATGTATGTAAATCGGTTCACATTGTCATATCTCATTAGCATACAAGATGAAATTGTAAGGTCTTATCACAGAATAGTAGATGTAGTAATAGTATCACCGATAATACGAAAGATTAGACATCGAAGATATCATTCAAGAGAATACAAATTAATGTAATAAAGAACTATGAGGAATTCAGAAAATAATAACTTGGGCAGATAGAAAACAGATGCGCCTGCGCTACTACAAAACCTGTCATCCAAAGTCTTTAACCACTGATTACGATAATCAGGCGGACATCACCTAGGTAGTTTACACCGACTAATACGGCTGTCTGGTTGCCAATGACTATACGGAACGATACCACGTCTTGGCTGGGCCCCTTAAGTCTATTTATTCAAGCACATAAACGTTGGTACAAGAAGACACCAAATATATATGCGCCACAAATCATTTGATTGGTGTGAGGACTGGGACACTACCTGGCAGACCAAACAGGAGCGGGTGGTCTTCTTAGGAGACCACCTTTGACGTAAAGGTCTAATCGATAAGGCAGTGGAGCAACGTAGGGATGTTCAACTGGTAGCCGGTGACCAACGCCATTTGTTTTCTCAGGATTCTAGGGTCTATGTACACCATTGGTTTGGAATCAGGATTTTCCAACATCCCTGAGCGGACCCTCCGTATCCACCAACCCGGTTAAGGCGTCGGACATTCGCTTTTCGCCCTCTCAGTATGGGGCGGGTATGCCGGAACGAGTCCAACGACGAGAGAATAAAATGTAAAAGGTCTCTCTTATGAAGACAAACTAACACAACTAAATTTATTTCCGTGATCTTGCTGTAGAATACGGAGTAATATAATATTGGCTTATCCCATAATGAACGATGACCCTGACATTAATGTCTTATCTTTTCCTCCCGTCTAGGACTGATCATTTGAAAGGACATTTGAAGAAAGTTTAAAAACCGAGATCACGTCGTCTTACGTCTGGAGTTTCGTTTCTCGCACCGAGTAGTGAATTACTGGAATTCTCTAGCGGAACACGTAATATCAGCACCTCCTGCTGATGTATTCAAAACCAGATTGGACCTCTACAGTGTTACAAACTGCAAGGATTAATGTAGGTGGTATACCTCCCACCCTTATCACTGAAGACTGAATAAATTCATAGAAGCAGTTACTTCAATGGTAGTAATATGTAAAAGATTGCATATAATTGAATGATACAAGAAGAAGGAACTAGTCCGTAGAAAAGTATAAAGTAATCTTAATCTCATGTTTTAAGGGTACAGTGAGTGTATATACCTAAGCCATTGTGGTGGGTTTTGAGCTTGTGGTGGACCAAAAAGTATAATAACCAAAAATTAGCGATAAAGTTATTACGTCCAAAAGTTAATGTAACAATAACAATTTATAAATTAGTAACACAAATTAAAAGTTCAGGGACGTTACTTAAATCAGCTAGTTGTCGCGTGTTCCGTTGAGTCTTGGTCCCGAAAATCCGCAATTATAAATGAGTAATAATTCCAATGAGGTAAATATGACTCCAGTAAGTTTCTTTGACGTAGGGTGTAATAGAAATGGCACAGCAGTCTAAAATATGAATAATACTTGATTTAGAATGCGATTTGCTCGATAACGCGTGAGAATAGAACAAGGAGCGTGTGTGTGTAATAGTGTATTTGCGAACAACCAAAAGTGTGTCACGCTGTTAGTATCACAACGGAAAAAGTCTTCAAGGTCATTTACTTAAACAACAGGTACAATCATTTAATGATAAATGTACATGCAGTGAGAAATTGACAAAACAAATACAAATAACATTGAAAACTATTTACAAAATAAGCTTGTCAGGTTTATCTCCACATAGCTCCCCCCAGAGTGTCCGGAGGTAACACTGGTTATAATTTTTAAAAAAAATGTAAGGATAAGATATATACATGTATACAAAAATAATATTTACAGTTATAGCTAACAAAAATGTGGAGATGAGTGTGACATGTAGCAGAGATGTAGCATAGCATAATAAACACACAAAAAATGAAGACACTATCATTTAATGTCTTGGTTGGCTAACAATGATAATAATAATGTGCAAAACTGCTAATGACCCAAACACACACCAAAAAATTGAAATGTTGATTTTTGTGTATAATGAATAAATAATTGAATAGAGTTTACCCGTTTATTATTGTAATAAATTTTTTTTTGAAAAAAATGTGACAAAACGAATAATTGTGGGAAAATGTGATTAATTATGAACAATGTGAAAAGAAAAAAATTTTTTAGATGAGATTGATAGTGTAGGTCCTCGATAATTGTTTGCTTTGATTGTTTTAGTTTTTTTATACAGCAAAATGTACGTAACGCTTTGGTGTTTTATAAGTCTCCCAGAACGTGTTAAACAAGAGGGTGTAGTGCTAAGTTTTTCCTCTTCCTCTTGTTTCTTAGCAATAGATGGGAGTGGTTGTCTGTTCGCAGTATTGTCTTCTGTGTCTTAAGAGACTTCATAAAAAGCTGGTTTTATTCGGTCTATGGAAATTGTCTCATGGTTCCCATTTTTGATGATAATGAAATAGTTTTGAGTGCGTTTTATTACTTTATAAGGGCCTTCATATGGCGGTGTCAGTGGCTTTTTCACCGCGTCTATTCGAACAAAAGCAAATTTGCACACTTCTAAATGTTTATCGAGATGGACTCGGTTGTTGTATTCTCGAGGTGGTATTGACTTGATGTTCTGCATCATTTGTAGTAATCTGCTTACAAAACGAGAAGAGTCTCCTGGCGTTGTGGGTTCATTCTTGACCAGCTGTCCTGGTAACGTTGATGTCGTGCCATAGACTAGTTCAGCGGCCGTGCATCCGATGTCTTCCTTTATTGACGAGCGAATCCCAAGGAGAACGAGCGGTAAAGCATCGCTCCATTTTGAAGAGTCCGGTTGTGCCATCAGAGAGCTTTTTAGTTGGCGATGGAATCTTTCGACCATGCCATTAGCTGCCGGATGATAAACTGTCGTTTTAACATGATTTACTCCAAGAAGTTTAGTGAAGGCGTGAAATAGGACGGACTGGAATTGGGGACCGCGGTCTGTTGTGATTGTTGATGGTACACCATAGTTGGATATCCAGCGGTCAAGGAAAACTGAAGCCACTGTCTCTGCTGATGTGTCTTTAATGGGGCATGCTATGGCCCATCTTGTGAACCTATCTATTGCGGTGAGGATATGTGTGAAAGAGTTTGATGGTGGCGGAGGCCCAACTAAATCTAAATGCACGTGCTGGAAGCGTTTGTCAGGGATAGGGAACTTCCCAATTGGACTGTAGGTGTGTTTTTGCGTCTTACTGCGTTGACACTGGAGACAGCTACGTGTCCAACGTTTAACATCCGAGTTGATTTTAGGCCACACAAAACGTTCGGTAATGAGCTTTGTTGTTGCTCTGATGCCTGGATGTGAAAGACCGTGCAAGTGCTGAAATATTTTTCGTAGGCCAGCGTGTGGGACAAACGGACGATTGTTGCCTGTTGAAGTGTCGCACATGATGAATGCATCTGAAAGAGGAATTGGTACAGGTTTAAGATCTAAGCTAGACTTTTCTTTGCAGACTTTCAATTCTGCATCGTCTGCCTGTAATTTAGCCAAGGTTTCAAGGCTGATGTCATGATTGAGTACCATCGTATTGATATCCCTTCTAGATAGTGCATCTGCGACAATGTTCGTGTGACCTTTGATAAACCTGATGTCCGTGATAAATTGGGAGATATAATCAAGTTGTCTTGCTTCTCGTGGGGAGTGTTTGTCATACGATGTGCTAAAAGAATGGCAAAGGGGTTTGTGATCTGTCATAACGATGAAATCACGACCCTGTAGCAAAAAGTTGAAATGTTTTACTGCTAAATACATAGCTAAGAGTTCGCGTCCAAAAGTACTATAACGTTCTTGTGCTGGCGATAATCTCTTGGAGAAAAAGGCAATGGGGGTAATCGTGTTGTTTACCCGCTGTTGTAATACTGCCCCGACGGCTTTTTGTGAAGCATCCGTGCATAGGATCAACAGTGTTGTGGGGTCAGTATTTAGGTGTTGGAGCATGGTAGCATTAGTAATCATGGATTTAGCTTTTTCAAATGCTACTTAGGCATCGGAAGGTAACTTGAATATTTGATTCTTTTCTTTCTTGGTACCTGATTTATCGTTTTTAGTAAATCTGTCAATGGCTGTAGTACAACGGCACAATTTGGTAGAAATCGTCGATAAAAATTAAATGTTCCAAGAAAACGACGTAGTGATTTTACTGAGGTTGGCTCTGGGTAGCTGGTGATGGCTTTGACTTTATCTTCAAGCGGTTTAATTCCTTGGGAATCAATGTGGTGTCCCAGGAATTCCAGAGATGAGGCGCCAAATATACACTTCGAAGGGTTGATTACAACACCATAACTTTTGAAACGTTCAAAAAGCGTGTGTAAGTGCTGAACATGCTCTTCAGTGGAAGAACTAGCGATTAAAGCATCGTCGATATAGACAAATACAAAATCCAAACCTCTAGTTACTTCGTCCATAAATCTCTGAATGGTTTGAGCGGCGTTTTTTAGTCTGAAAGGCATCCTCAAGAATTCAAACAAGCCAAAAGGTGTGATTACGTTTTTTTTTCTCGATATCCTCAGGTGCCATCGGTATTTGATGGTATGCTCGGACTAGATCTAACTTTGAAAAGATCTGTTTTCCATGTAGATTTAAAGAAAAATCATGCAGATGAGGGATCGGATACCGGTTTGGGATAGTCTGGTTATTCAATCGGCGATAATCTCCACATGGACGCCAGTCTTGATCTTTCTTGGGAACCATATGCAGCGGCGAGGCCCAAGGACTGTTGGATGGTCTGATAATACCAAGTTGCATCATATTTTCGAATTCTCTTTTAGCTACTTGCAACTTGCTTGGCGGTAGTCTCCTCGCCCTGGCGCCGGTGGTAATGATGTGGTGTTGCACCTGATGTGGATTACATTCCTTTTGATAATCTGATTTCGTGATGCATTCGTATTCTGACAGAATGTCGTTGAAAACGTTGTTCGCAGGTTTCATTATCCGTACACCATGGATTTCATAGTCGTTGAAAGGTGTACCATCTACTTGTAAACGTGTATTTGCGTCGATTAATCTCTTCTTGGTCATATCTACTAACAAATTGTAGGCACTGAGGAAATCAACTCCGAGGATGGGTCGTTTGACTTGGGCAACTATGAAAACCCATGTGAATCGTCCTCGGAGTCCGAGGTCTAATATAAGAGATTGCTCTCCGTAAGTTTTGATAATTGATTCGTTAGCCGCAATGAGAGACAGCTTAGTGTTTGTTGTTTGTTGTCTTCGGGAGAGGTGAAGTGGGATAATGCTAATTTCTGCTCTTGTATCGACTAAACGTCCGAGCCAGAAATGCGATCCCTGATGTGAAAAAGGCGGCTAACATGTTGGCCAGAAACAGGCGCCGCAATCACTGTCTGGCCGGGCCGCTTCCCTGATTCTCTGTGTCTGTTGCAGAAAATGTGCACGGTCGTGTGCAACGCCGTGCTTCGGTGCCGTATTTTTGGTGGTACCAACAAACTTCAGATGCTCACTTTGGTGACCGAGACCGTTGTCTGGAAAAAGATCTTCGTTTGGAGGGGGATCTCGATTGTCTAGCTTGGATGGTTGCTATGGTCGATTGCAGTGACGCTCGTTAATTGCGTTAACTGCTTTTGAAAGGAGGCTAAACGACCGGTATCTGCTGGTTCAACGGGTTGTAAAGAGTTTACACAGTGATTGTCGTGGTATACTTCCATAATTTTATCCGCCATGTCGGCTAAACCGTCTGAGATAATATTAACTGAACTTAAATTAGTTTCGGTAGAGTTAGACAATGTGACAAAAGTTGTTGTCGGAGGTGAAGCCATATCAATTAGTTTAGTGGGAGAGGACATCACGAGAAAAATAAACCAGTATATCGTGTGAAATGGTAGACAATATAACAGTTAGGATAAACACGAGGCTCACCAAATAATTGTGGTGGACCAGACGACATATAAATGCAAAACGTATCAACAAAGTTAATAAAGATCAATAGAAATGTTAATATATATAAGTTAATTATTATAAATACAATAAAAATGAGACTTTACATTAGTTCACCCGAAATGATGCGTGTTCAGCTTTAGTCTGGTACAATAAATCCACAATTATAAATGATTGGTAATTCCAAACGTGTCGATGAACTCTCCAGTGATATAATCCAACGTAGGATGTGATATATTCCAATTACTGTCTATAAATGTAGACGAAATTTGGTTTAGACTTCAGTCAACTCAATCACAAACGAAGATAGAACGAGGAATGTATGAGCAGTAGTGTATTTGTTAGCCAGCAACAGTATGTCACGCTATGTTAGTTTTCCAACGGAAAAAGTGTTCAAGGTCATTTACTAGAACAACAGGTACAATCATTTAATGATAAATATACAGACAGTGGAAGATCGACAAAATAAATACAAATAATATTAAAAACTATTTACAAAATAAGCTTGTCAGACCTATCTCCACAAGGTCTCCTATTCTGGTCTTAAATTCAAACTAGAACGTTTTGGGATCCATTATACAATCGTAGATTGGATAAGTCACTTTATCCATGACAGGAGACAAAGCGTAACGGTTAATGGAGCTCTCTCCTTGTTAGTACTTGGAAAAAGTGGCGTTCCCCAAAGTACAACCCTCGGTCATCTTCTCTTTTTACTTTATGTAGATGAATTATCAACTGTAGCAAAGTCATCCGCTATAATTCTCGCCGATGACATAAATATTTGGAGACCTTTTCACAGTAAGTCAAGTAAAATAATATAACGGGATGATCCCAGCTCATTGGTGGCATGGTTGGACAGATGGTCACTAGAAGAAAATCCTAATGATAGTGTAGTGATGCAATTAAATAATCATGATGATTCGTATCACTACACAATATGTGGATTCGTGTTACCCAAAGTAAGAAACTATAAAGATTTAGGAGTAATATTAAGCAGTGATCTCAAAACCACCAGTCACTGTAAGGTTGTTGCTGCTACAAAAGTCTATAGGGTGTTAGGGTGTATTTGTAGATCTTACCAGTATTTAAATGACGAAATGTTTAAATTATTGTACCCGATTTACGTGCAATTACATTTGGAATATGGGATTCAAGCAGCGAGTTCTTGTTTCGAGTATGAAACAGATATGCTGGAAAGAGTCCAATGACAAAGTACTACGATGGTAAAAGGTCTATCTGCCTATCTTATGTAGACAGACTGAGACACCTCAGCTTATTTTCGTTATCTTACCGTAGAATACTACATTGGACGATGACTTTGACACTAATATGTACTATCTTTTCCTTCCGTCTAGGACTCATCATTTGAGAAGCAAGTTAAAAAACCAAGATCAAATCGTCTATATCTATAGTTTCATTTCTCGCACCAAGTAGTCAATTACTGGAATTCGCTATCAAAACGCGTAATATCAGCAACTTTCGTTCATATATTCAAAACGAGATTGAACACCAGTGTTACAAACTGCAAGGATTCATATTAGTGGACAGACAATATGTCCTATCATTATTAATGAAGTGGTTGAAGATCCATCTGCAAACACACTTGAAAGAAACTTGAATCAACAGAGAGAACTCTGTATTCAGGACAAAAGCAGTCTTTCCAAGCCCTTTTTCCTCTAGAAACTGAAGAAAATAATTGAATGTTGAAAAGTGGAACCTGTGAGAATGTTTTAGTGAATCGGGGTTAAGGGTCTTAGTTAAGCTTCCAATTTCGGCGTGAGATGTCTAGAATTGTTTCTCGTGTTTTGTTTGGTGCTCGTTTAACGTTTGCAAGTAAAGGAATCCAGATCTTAAGTAAACCAAGTACTATTTAAAATCTTACTACTTCAACTTGGCTTATCTGTGATAACACATAAACTTTAAACTAGTTCAACCGGTGGGACCAACCCATATTTTGTCATCATAGAAACCGTGTTATTGTTGTATTACATTTTGTTCCAGAGTGAATCGTTAAGAATTTCAAACCTCCGACCTTTCAGTGTTATTATGGTTACTTATATGTAATACAAATAGGCCTAAAGAGTAGCTATTAGCTTCGAAGATTAGTCAGACAGTTCCAAAATACGCTTACTCGTCAGAAAACGATGGTGTATATTTAGCTAGTAGATAGGAAGGTTTTAATGAATAAACCACGGGATTCTCAAGCGATGAAAACGAACTTTGATAGCACGAAAAGTTTTGAAACGGCATTTGGGATGTGGGGGAAAAAGTTATATGTCGCCACTTTGGGTGGCAATTGATCTTCACTATGAATAGTTGATAGGTCAAGTAATTGTGCTTTTAAGTTGGTGGCTACGCTCGCAGGCCCCTATGATCAGCACTGGTTAACCTTTACAAGTTTCTCCACGGTATGAGCAGCCGGGAAGTGACAACCACCCTCATACACCCAACAAAACACGAGACCATCTTATTGACGACCAAACTTCACACTCACCTCTTAATAATTATTTCATTCACACGACTAACCCTTCTCGCATCTTTATTACCACGCGCTACCAGTACTGATGATTTAAGATCACGAAATGTTATTCTTGGTTTTCTGGAACCAAGCTCTAAACTACGTGTTGGAGCTTTTACGTTTCGAACCTTGTGTCAGATAAGACAACTGGCTTCTTTAGCTACGACTCGAGAATCTCGCGCCATCGATGTATGCTGTCTTCGGAACGCGCAAACAGGACCCAAGTAGTCATTCATTTGACCTCACCTAGTCAGTATGACGAACTTGTACGATTTAACCTCCGAGTATCTGGAGATTCTACTGGGGTAGGGGTGGCACTAATCTTAAAAACATAACAGCTATTGTTAGGCTGATCAAAATAGATAGTCGGTCATGCGCTCCTATACTAAACTGGACAGCAAAAACTTTAAAATGTGTGGACTCATACCGTCGCATTTCCGTTGTCTATGCTTACGCTCCCACTGACTAGCTCAGACAAAGTTGAAAATGAATTTTATCGGGAGTTATCCAATCCTTCAAAAACCTCTGGTACAGTGATAGTGGCAGGTGGTTTTAATGCTCATGTATGTAAGCTAAACGCAAACGAAAGGTACTTAGACAGATCTTATGGTGTTGCGGATCAGCCAACAAACAAGGGTGACCATCTGCTGCAATTAGGCTCGGATAACTGTCTATTCCTAGTAATTATCAACTTCGAACATAAGGAGAGACATTGTTTGGTGTGGCAACCTCGGTCGATTAGCGAGGTAATTAATCCTTATGTCTGAGACGGCTAAGACATGTAATACCAACGCCCATCAAGCGATTACTTCGACGCGCGATGGTGACTAATGGAGGAGCAGGTTGGAAGAAAGTTACAGGTCGCTAAACTGTGATATGGCGTCAGTTCGTGAAGTCATATGGAGTTGGACTAAGTCATTTAAAAAGGTGTACACTACCTGGTTGAATTCCGCGTAACCAGTTATTGAATGAATAACATGGCTCAAAATCGTTTGTTATAGTATAGGTGAATCCACTCTTTGTCTTCCTCCAGATTTTACGCTTTCGAGTTCCTCATAAATTTTCTGTATTCTACTAATTTATATTTTCTTGAATCGTATCTTCGATTCCTAATCTTTCCTATTATCACTAACACTGTTACAACTTATGCTTGTTCTAATAATTTTACGTGTCCGTACTAATTAGGTGTAGCAACTTAAACCGATGTATATGTGTATCAAGTTTTACGTTGCAGATGACTGGCAAGGGCGAAATATTGTTGTAAACTCTGTATCAAGGATACAATAACAACATTATTTACTGTGCCATATATTTAGTGGTTAAATAATTGGAAATGAAACAATTAACTGTGCTATGGCGAGCCTATCCACGAAATGAACGAATGGGACTGTTTTGTTACCTAATAAGGAGTATTTCATTTGGAAAGACAAATGTAAAACTTTTATATTGTCACTAAACTTACGTATCACGATTCTTAACAGTCAAGTTACATTCAACGTCCTCCATTAATTTACCAAAGAGTTTGGTTGCAGACTCTTGTTTTTCTTCTGGTAGTTCTTTAATTACACGATTTTTTAATTCCGTATAGTACTACAAAATATTACTGAAGTGGTTGAAGATCCATCTGCAAACACACTTGAAAGAAACTTGAATCAACAGAGAGAACTCTATATTCAGGACAAAAGCAGTCTTTCCAAGCCCTTTTTCCTCTAGAAACTGAAGAAAATAATTGAATGTTGAAAAGTGGAACCTGTGAGAATGTTTTAGTGAATCGGGGTTAAGGGTCTTAGTTAAGCTTCCAATTTCGGCGTGAGATGTCTAGACTTGTTTCTCGTGTTTTGTTTGGTGCTCGTTTAACGTTTGCAAGTAAAGGAATCCAGATCTTAAGTAAACCAAGTACTATTAAACATCTTACTACTTCAACTTGGTTCTGTTCATCTCAAGGTAAGATTTTCGGTTGTCTATACGAATGTAGTCTAGTTGACCGTCAGCTCAACCAGTTTCTGACCAATGAGATTAAACAAGAAAAGGCAAATGCTTTCTTCTGCGATCCCCCTGAAGGGTTTAAAGTAGTAAAAACCAATGGATGTGAAGTCGTTATACGCAAAGAATATCAAGATGGAGTGTAAACAATATTTATCTTAAATATATTAGATTTAGTTTCGTCGACGTGGAGATTAATTTGGCTGGTAGTGTTACTCCTAGTATTTCTGAAGATGAAATGAGTACTACGGAAAAGAGTGAGGATGATACTGCTTTGGAGGCTCATCCTGATTTGCGTATTAAACTCACAAAACCTAGTGGTCGAAGTCTTGTTTTCAACTGCAGTCTTCCGGGCCATGACGCTGAAAAACAACTTTCTGAAGATGAGTCGAATGATCTCCGTAAGTGTTTTCTTGTGTAGTCAGCGTTTGGTAAATTTTAGTATAAAATCTAACAAGTTACAAGGTTTATGCCATAAAAACTTCTTAGTGTAGCGGTTTAAACAGCAGTGGTTGCAAGGTGAGATTCTGTTCTGTAATCTAGTCCGTGAATCTTCGTTTACCTGGGCCTGTAATAAGCTTCATAAGAGAAGGTAGCTAGCTTGTGTTAGCTGTGAATATGTTGAGAAAACAGCTTAAACGTATCTAGCAGTTTTTGTAGGTAGTCGGACCTTTATCTCGCTATTAATTTCGTTAGACACTTGGGAAATCCAGTGTCCATAAGGTTGTGTTTTAGATGAGTTGTCTAGTTATATGCATAACGCTCAGCACACTTGAAATAGCTTATTTTAGTCTACATCTAGTGATATTTGAAAGAACAAAGTACTTGACCCCTCCTGAGTTCACGTCATACCCACACCACACCGGTACAGCTGACTGACTTTCTGGGTAAATGAGCTTGTCAGAAACTGACAACAAGGTTACCCTCCTCATTTTAGTATGATCTGACCATCAGGGAGTTCTGACAACTCTAAGTAACAATGCAAGCATGTTCGAGATGCGATTCTCCCCCTCGAAATGCAGAATATTGCTTCAGGATTGGGTTGCATCGACACTCGAACTAATGATAGGGAGTGAAGTAGTCGAGCGTGCCGACCGCTTCACTTATCTTGGAGGTCTCATCAGCCCTTGTGGTCTGGTGTGTGACGAAATCTCAGCACGGATACAGAAGGCTCGACTAGCTTTTGCCAACTTGCGTCATTTATGGCGTAGGCGGGATATCCGTCTATCAACCAAAGGACGTGTTTACTGCGCAGCAGTTTGTTCCATCCTACTTTATGACAGTGAAACATGGCCGGTAAGAGTAGAGGATATTCATAGGCTACTAGTATTCGATCATAGGTGTCTTCGAAACATTGCTCGTATATCCTGGGACCATCGAGTAAGTAACGCGGTTGTTAGGAAACGGGTACTAGGTAAGGGTGGTGAATCAATTGATGAAGTGATGAAACTTGATCAGTTGAGATGGCTGGGACACGTGTTACGTATGACTGGTTGGGGACCGCGAGATGATAGCAACCGATGGTTAGAGACCCTGAATGACATGGCTCAAAATCGTTTGCAATGGCTCAGGTGCATCCACTCTTTGTGTTCTCCCAAATTTTAATCTTCTGATTCCTCCTTGTCTCTTTTTTCTCTTCCCAAATTTATTTCACTGGATTATACTCTTTAAATAACATTTCCAAACCCTAATGTTTCCGATTACTGCTTATAATCTTACTACTTCTACCACTACGGGATTTGAATCGACAACTGTGTCTCTGTGCTAATGTGGTATGGCAACTCGAACTGATGTACGTACGTACGAATTTCTACGTTGTTACTGACTGACTGACAGACTTTCGGTATCCATAGATTGTCTACGTGGAACAGAGGTGGTTTTTGAAAACTCTAGGTAAACGTCTTGACAATAATCTTTCGCTCTATAGTCTAATACATTTCTTCCCTTTACAGCTACTTATTCCGTGGATTCAGTTGAAATTGAACGCATCCCAGGCTATTTCGTGTATACTGATTTATTTGACGACGTAAGTGACTCTCAGTAGTACTGTTCAACATCTTTTGACTAGCCTAATGACTCCTTTCTTTTATCTTAGGATATGTATAATCATACAATGCAATTGCTGGTAGAACGAGGACTGGACGCAGACTTTCAAGAAGAATTGCAAAACTTCTGTACTTCAGAAGAGCACAAGTTATATTTGAAGTTTTTGGATGAATTCCAGAACTATTGCAAAGACTAATTTCAGAAAAATCGCACCAAAGTAGCTACAATTGTTCAAATAATTGCATTTGACGCTGAAGAATTTTATTTAAATAATTACAAAATATTGTACAAAATAGTTTATCTTGAGTTCCTATGCATTCAGCAATTGTTCGCCTGCTTGTGCTATAGCACTACCTAAACAAACATATGTTTCATAGTTGTTGCCTTCCGCTTGACTAAATGTATCGTCAGGTTTTGTACTTGTTTTTTTGAGGAAGTCGCCCAAACTATGCTTGAAGGTAGATAAATTTTGGGTGAACCTGAAATCAAAATTAATAGAGTTGATTGACACCGTGCATATACTGTTAATCTTTACTATAAAAAGTGTATGAATTCAGCACTGATAACTAGTTTAAAGTTTATCTGTGATAACACATAAACTTTAAACTAGTTCAACCGGTGGGACCAACCCATATTTTGTCATCATAGAAACCGTGTTATTGTTGTATTACATTTTGTTCCAGAGTGAATCGTTAAGAATTTCAAACCTCCGACCTTTCAGTGTTATTATGGTTACTTATATGTAATACAAATAGGCCTAAAGAGTAGCTATTAGCTTCGAAGATTAGTCAGACAGTTCCAAAATACGCTTACTCGTCAGAAAACGATGGTGTATATTTAGCTAGTAGATAGGAAGGTTTTAATGAATAAACCACGGGATTCTCAAGCGATGAAAACGAACTTTGATAGCACGAAAAGTTTTGAAACGGCATTTGGGATGTGGGGAAAAAGTTATATGTCGCCACTTTGGGTGGCAATTGATCTTCACTATGAATAGTTGATAGGTCAAGTAATTGTGCTTTTAAGTTGGTGGCTACGCTCGCAGGCCCCTATGATCAGCACTGGTTAACCTTTACAAGTTTCTCCACGGTATGAGCAGCCGGGAAGTGACAACCACCCTCATACACCCAACAAAACACGAGACCATCTTATTGACGACCAAACTTCACACTCACCTCTTAATAATTATTTCATTCACACGACTAACCCTTCTCGCATCTTTATTACCACGCGCTACCAGTACTGATGATTTAAGATCACGAAATGTTATTCTTGGTTTTCTGGAACCAAGCTCTAAACTACGTGTTGGAGCTTTTACGTTTCGAACCTTGTGTCAGATAAGACAACTGGCTTCTTTAGCTACGACTCGAGAATCTCGCGCCATCGATGTATGCTGTCTTCGGAACGCGCAAACAGGACCCAAGTAGTCATTCATTTGACCTCACCTAGTCAGTATGACGAACTTGTACGATTTAACCTCCGAGTATCTAGAGATTCTACTGCGGTACGGGTGGCACTAATCTTAAAAACATAACAGCTATTGTTAGGCTGATCAAAATAGATAGTCGGTCATGCGCTTCTATACTAAACTGGACAGCAAAAACTTTAAAATGTGTGGACTCATACCGTCGCATTTCCGTTGTCTATGCTTACGCTCCCACTGACTAGCTCAGACAAAGTTGAAAATGAATTTTATCGGGAGTTATCCAATCCTTCAAAAACCTCTGGTACAGTGATAGTGGCAGGTGGTTTTAATGCTCATGTATGTAAGCTAAACGCAAACGAAAGGTACTTAGACAGATCTTATGGTGTTGCGGATCAGCCAACAAACAAGGGTGACCATCTGCTGCAATTAGGCTCGGATAACTGTCTATTCCTAGTAATTATCAACTTCGAACATAAGGAGAGACATTGTTTGGTGTGGCAACCTCGGTCGATTAGTGAGGTAATTAATCCTTATGTCTGAGACGGCTAAGACATGTAATACCAACGCCCATCAAGCGATTACTTCGACGCGCGATGGTGACTAATGGAGGAGCAGGTTGGAAGAAAGTTACAGGTCGCTAAACTGTGATATGGCGTCAGTTCGTGAAGTCATATGGAGTTGGACTAAGTCATTTAAAAAGGTGTACACTACCTGGTTGAATTCCGCGTAACCAGTTATTGAATGAATAACATGGCTCAAAATCGTTTGTTATAGTATAGGTGAATCCACTCTTTGTCTTCCTCCAGATTTTACGCTTTCGAGTTCCTCATAAATTTTCTGTATTCTACTAATTTATATTTTCTTGAATCGTATCTTCGATTCCTAATCTTTCCTATTATCACTAACACTGTTACAACTTATGCTTGTTCTAATAATTTTACGTGTCCGTACTAATTAGGTGTAGCAACTTAAACCGATGTATATGTGTATCAAGTTTTACGTTGCAGATGACTGGCAAGGGCGAAATATTGTTGTAAACTCTGTATCAAGGATACAATAACAACATTATTTACTGTGCCATATATTTAGTGGTTAAATAATTGGAAATGAAACAATTAACTGTGCTATGGCGAGCCTATCCACGAAATGAACGAATGGGACTGTTTTGTTACCTAATAAGGAGTATTTCATTTGGAAAGACAAATGTAAAACTTTTATATTGTCACTAAACTTACGTATCACGATTCTTAACAGTCAAGTTACATTCAACGTCCTCCATTAATTTACCAAAGAGTTTGGTTGCAGACTCTTGTTTTTCTTCTGGTAGTTCTTTAATTACACGATTTTTTAATTCCGTATAGTACTACAAAATATTACTGAAGTGGTTGAAGATCCATCTGCAAACACACTTAAAATAAACTTGAATCAACAGAGAGAACTCTATATTCAGGACAAAAGCAGTCTTTCCAAGCCCTTTTTCCTCTAGAAACTGAAGAAAATAATTGAATGTTGAAAAGTGGAACCTGTGAGAATGTTTTAGTGAATCGGGGTTAAGGGTCTTAGTTAAGCTTCCAATTTCGGCGTGAGATGTCTAGACTTGTTTCTCGTGTTTTGTTTGGTGCTCGTTTAACGTTTGCAAGTAAAGGAATCCAGATCTTAAGTAAACCAAGTACTATTAAACATCTTACTACTTCAACTTGGTTCTGTTCATCTCAAGGTAAGATTTTCGGTTGTCTATACGAATGTAGTCTAGTTGACCGTCAGCTCAACCAGTTTCTGACCAATGAGATTAAACAAGAAAAGGCAAATGCTTTCTTCTGCGATCCCCCTGAAGGGTTTAAAGTAGTAAAAACCAATGGATGTGAAGTCGTTATACGCAAAGAATATCAAGATGGAGTGTAAACAATATTTATCTTAAATATATTAGATTTAGTTTCGTCGACGTGGAGATTAATTTGGCTGGTAGTGTTACTCCTAGTATTTCTGAAGATGAAATGAGTACTACGGAAAAGAGTGAGGATGATACTGCTTTGGAGGCTCATCCTGATTTGCGTATTAAACTCACAAAACCTAGTGGTCGAAGTCTTGTTTTCAACTGCAGTCTTCCGGGCCATGACGCTGAAAAACAACTTTCTGAAGATGAGTCGAATGATCTCCGTAAGTGTTTTCTTGTGTAGTCAGCGTTTGGTAAATTTTAGTATAAAATCTAACAAGTTACAAGGTTTATGCCATAAAAACTTCTTAGTGTAGCGGTTTAAACAGCAGTGGTTGCAAGGTGAGATTCTGTTCTGTAATCTAGTCCGTGAATCTTCGTTTACCTGGGCCTGTAATAAGCTTCATAAGAGAAGGTAGCTAGCTTGTGTTAGCTGTGAATATGTTGAGAAAACAGCTTAAACGTATCTAGCAGTTTTTGTAGGTAGTCGGACCTTTATCTCGCTATTAATTTCGTTAGACACTTGGGAAATCCAGTGTCCATAAGGTTGTGTTTTAGATGAGTTGTCTAGTTATATGCATAACGCTCAGCACACTTGAAATAGCTTATTTTAGTCTACATCTAGTGATATTTGAAAGAACAAAGTACTTGACCCTCCTGAGTTCACGTCATACCCACACCACACCGGTACAGCTGACTGACTTTCTGGGTAAATGAGCTTGTCAGAAACTGACAACAAGGTTACCCTCCTCATTTTAGTATGATCTGACCATCAGGGAGTTCTGACAACTCTAAGTAACAATGCAAGCATGTTCGAGATGCGATTCTCCCCTCGAAATGCAGAATATTGCTTCAGGATTGGGTTGCATCGACACTCGAACTAATGATAGGGAGTGAAGTAGTCGAGCGTGCCGACCGCTTCACTTATCTTGGAGGTCTCATCAGCCCTTGTGGTCTGGTGTGTGACGAAATCTCAGCACGGATACAGAAGGCTCGACTAGCTTTTGCCAACTTGCGTCATTTATGGCGTAGGCGGGATATCCGTCTATCAACCAAAGGACGTGTTTACTGCGCAGCAGTTTGTTCCATCCTACTTTATGACAGTGAAACATGGCCGGTAAGAGTAGAGGATATTCATAGGCTACTAGTATTCGATCATAGGTGTCTTCGAAACATTGCTCGTATATCCTGGGACCATCGAGTAAGTAACGCGGTTGTTAGGAAACGGGTACTAGGTAAGGGTGGTGAATCAATTGATGAAGTGATGAAACTTGATCAGTTGAGATGGCTGGGACACGTGTTACGTATGACTGGTTGGGGACCGCGAGATGATAGCAACCGATGGTTAGAGACCCTGAATGACATGGCTCAAAATCGTTTGCAATGGCTCAGGTGCATCCACTCTTTGTGTTCTCCCAAATTTTAATCTTCTGATTCCTCCTTGTCTCTTTTTTCTCTTCCCAAATTTATTTCACTGGATTATACTCTTTAAATAACATTTCCAAACCCTAATGTTTCCGATTACTGCTTATAATCTTACTACTTCTACCACTACGGGATTTGAATCGACAACTGTGTCTCTGTGCTAATGTGGTATGGCAACTCGAACTGATGTACGTACGTACGAATTTCTACGTTGTTACTGACTGACTGACAGACTTTCGGTATCCATAGATTGTCTACGTGGAACAGAGGTGGTTTTTGAAAACTCTAGGTAAACGTCTTGACAATAATCTTTCGCTCTATAGTCTAATACATTTCTTCCCTTTACAGCTACTTATTCCGTGGATTCAGTTGAAATTGAACGCATCCCAGGCTATTTCGTGTATACTGATTTATTTGACGACGTAAGTGACTCTCAGTAGTACTGTTCAACATCTTTTGACTAGCCTAATGACTCCTTTCTTTTATCTTAGGATATGTATAATCATACAATGCAATTGCTGGTAGAACGAGGACTGGACGCAGACTTTCAAGAAGAATTGCAAAACTTCTGTACTTCAGAAGAGCACAAGTTATATTTGAAGTTTTTGGATGAATTCCAGAACTATTGCAAAGACTAATTTCAGAAAAATCGCACCAAAGTAGCTACAATTGTTCAAATAATTGCATTTGACGCTGAAGAATTTTATTTAAATAATTACAAAATATTGTACAAAATAGTTTATCTTGAGTTCCTATGCATTCAGCAATTGTTCGCCTGCTTGTGCTATAGCACTACCTAAACAAACATATGTTTCATAGTTGTTGCCTTCCGCTTGACTAAATGTATCGTCAGGTTTTGTACTTGTTTTTTGAGGAAGTCGCCCAAACTATGCTTGAAGGTAGATAAATTTTGGGTGAACCTGAAATCAAAATTAATAGAGTTGATTGACACCGTGCATATACTGTTAATCTTTACTATAAAAAGTGTATGAATTCAGCACTGATAACTAGTTTAAAGTTTATCTGTGATAACACATAAACTTTAAACTAGTTCAACCGGTGGGACCAACCCATATTTTGTCATCATAGAAACCGTGTTATTATTGTATTACATTTTGTTCCAGAGTGAATCGTTAAGAATTTCAAACCTCCGACCTTTCAGTGTTATTATGGTTACTTATATGTAATACAAATAGGCCTAAAGAGTAGCTATTAGCTTCGAAGATTAGTCAGACAGTTCCAAAATACGCTTACTCGTCAGAAAACGATGGTGTATATTTAGCTAGTAGATAGGAAGGTTTTAATGAATAAACCACGGGATTCTCAAGCGATGAAAACGAACTTTGATAGCACGAAAAGTTTTGAAACGGCATTTGGGATGTGGGGGAAAAAGTTATATGTCGCCACTTTGGGTGGCAATTGATCTTCACTATGAATAGTTGATAGGTCAAGTAATTGTGCTTTTAAGTTGGTGGCTACGCTCGCAGGCCCCTATGATCAGCACTGGTTAACCTTTACAAGTTTCTCCACGGTATGAGCAGCCGGGAAGTGACAACCACCCTCATACACCCAACAAAACACGAGACCATCTTATTGACGACCAAACTTCACACTCACCTCTTAATAATTATTTCATTCACACGACTAACCCTTCTCGCATCTTTATTACCACGCGCTACCAGTACTGATGATTTAAGATCACGAAATGTTATTCTTGGTTTTCTGGAACCAAGCTCTAAACTACGTGTTGGAGCTTTTACGTTTCGAACCTTGTGTCAGATAAGACAACTGGCTTCTTTAGCTACGACTCGAGAATCTCGCGCCATCGATGTATGCTGTCTTCGGAACGCGCAAACAGGACCCAAGTAGTCATTCATTTGACCTCACCTAGTCAGTATGACGAACTTGTACGATTTAACCTCCGAGTATCTAGAGATTCTACTGCGGTACGGGTGGCACTAATCTTAAAAACATAACAGCTATTGTTAGGCTGATCAAAATAGATAGTCGGTCATGCGCTTCTATACTAAACTGGACAGCAAAAACTTTAAAATGTGTGGACTCATACCGTCGCATTTCCGTTGTCTATGCTTACGCTCCCACTGACTAGCTCAGACAAAGTTGAAAATGAATTTTATCGGGAGTTATCCAATCCTTCAAAAACCTCTGGTACAGTGATAGTGGCAGGTGGTTTTAATGCTCATGTATGTAAGCTAAACGCAAACGAAAGGTACTTAGACAGATCTTATGGTGTTGCGGATCAGCCAACAAACAAGGGTGACCATCTGCTGCAATTAGGCTCGGATAACTGTCTATTCCTAGTAATTATCAACTTCGAACATAAGGAGAGACATTGTTTGGTGTGGCAACCTCGGTCGATTAGCGAGGTAATTAATCCTTATGTCTGAGACGGCTAAGACATGTAATACCAACGCCCATCAAGCGATTACTTCGACGCGCGATGGTGACTAATGGAGGAGCAGGTTGGAAGAAAGTTACAGGTCGCTAAACTGTGATATGGCGTCAGTTCGTGAAGTCATATGGAGTTGGACTAAGTCATTTAAAAAGGTGTACACTACCTGGTTGAATTCCGCGTAACCAGTTATTGAATGAATAACATGGCTCAAAATCGTTTGTTATAGTATAGGTGAATCCACTCTTTGTCTTCCTCCAGATTTTACGCTTTCGAGTTCCTCATAAATTTTCTGTATTCTACTAATTTATATTTTCTTGAATCGTATCTTCGATTCCTAATCTTTCCTATTATCACTAACACTGTTACAACTTATGCTTGTTCTAATAATTTTACGTGTCCGTACTAATTAGGTGTAGCAACTTAAACCGATGTATATGTGTATCAAGTTTTACGTTGCAGATGACTGGCAAGGGCGAAATATTGTTGTAAACTCTGTATCAAGGATACAATAACAACATTATTTACTGTGCCATATATTTAGTGGTTAAATAATTGGAAATGAAACAATTAACTGTGCTATGGCGAGCCTATCCACGAAATGAACGAATGGGACTGTTTTGTTACCTAATAAGGAGTATTTCATTTGGAAAGACAAATGTAAAACTTTTATATTGTCACTAAACTTACGTATCACGATTCTTAACAGTCAAGTTACATTCAACGTCCTCCATTAATTTACCAAAGAGTTTGGTTGCAGACTCTTGTTTTTCTTCTGGTAGTTCTTTAATTACACGATTTTTTAATTCCGTATAGTACTACAAAATAATATGGGGGGGGATATAGTATGAGGTATTTGAAATAAAGTGGTACTAAATAATAAAATGAGACAAGTGTTATCAATGTGTTAAAGGGGAACGAGATAAGCTTCTGTTTAACTTGTTAACTGTGATTACACTGCTTATGATTCCTATTTTATTGCTAATCGACTATTCGCAGCCACTATTGTGTATGATTTTGTTTTTCCGCATTACGATGAGGATGCAGTCCAGTATGTTTGCATATAAACCCATATATGTTTGAAATATAATAATAGCAGCTGGCTGATGACTTTTTTAACTCAAGGCAGGGCCATAAAGAAAAACGTGCGAGCAACAGATCAGTAGGAGTTTAGCTGTGTCGAATCAAAGTCAGAAGTGCTGATCAGGCAATTCTGAGACACTAGGCCTTAGTAGATGTAGTAGACCTGGAATAAACAAAATTAGAATTCTGATTAGTGACTTTAGCAGGTGATATGGGTTAGCGTTCTAAGACATAACACAATGAACTTCATCAACAATAGGTAGGATGAAACTATTGAATATTATGGCAGAATCAGTATTTTTAACTTCTAAAGGTAAGTTCAGAGTATACAGCCAAACGAACTTGGGGTGTTAACCGATTTGGCAAATCAGGAGATGGCAAAATCACCAAATGACTTATTATATTAGGAATTAGGATATGATTTTAGGATTGTTCCATTATAGCTGATGTTAATTGGTCACAAAAATTCAAACACCTAACCTTAAGTTCTTGTTGCGTAGGCGAAAGTGGACAATGTCTTCGGATTGGGTAGTGGCTCCCAAATGTCCTGGTACGGCCGAGAGTGTGGAGATTCCGCTCTTCCTCTCGAAACGCTCTCACACGGTCACGTATATATAACCAGTGACAGGGGAGTCCTACTCATTGCCTCCTCGTGGAAGTAGTGTTGTTCGCGAAGCCGAGAGGACGAAAATCAAATGTCCGGTGTTTTAACCGGGTTGGTGAACAAAGAGAGTCTACCTAGGGAGTTGGGAAACCCTGATTCCAAACCACTGGTGCACATCGGGCTCCAGGATATTGAGGGAACAAATGAACCTACTGTTGGTCACCAGCTACCATAGGACTGCATTTCGTAAAGTTGCTTCACTGTCTTACGGAATATACATTTCGGTCAAAGTCTCTGGGCGTGGCCACATAAGGAAACCACCTGCTTTGGTCTGGGCACCCGGGTAGTATCCTAGCCCTTACACAAAATAATGATAACTGTTACTGGTCTCATTGTTATTGAGTGGTGCATATGTATTTTGTTCCCCCTTGTACCAATGCTTACGTGTTCAAACAAATAAATAAGGACTGGGTATTAGATAATCTGATAGGTACCTGATGTGTCTTATATTCCTATCTTTTGCATTTACTGGATTGTTGATTAATCCACGTGATATGGTAAGTCAATCAGAAGTAGCCTAATGAGAAGGTCAATTGGTGCCAATCAGAAATGAACTAGAGGACAAGTGCAATTTATTGGCTAAGAAATGGATCAATTTCCTAGGGGTGAGAGTGGTATAGATAAAAATGAGTATTTGTGCATTTTACTCGGTAGCCCAATATACTTTTTAGTTCACCATTATATTGTCGCTCAAGTAGCCAGTTGGGGGGGGGGTTAGTGCATAACACACCATGTGTCAGTATCATTTTCCAAACACCGCCTGTCACATCTAATCAGGCGAATTATGCGTTCTTGATTTGAGTTACGTTAACTCATGGTAGATTAGTTCCTCAATGGTTATTTAGTTTAAAACACGCAAAACGTACAAAAAGTAAAATCCTTCATTGTTCATTCTAAGCAAACAAGCGTCTCATCATTGTTCAAGAGTAGTCGAACATTATTTCACTCTTAACATTATCTCTTAAAAATTTTGATATTTGTACCATAACTTTTCTTTTCACCTCATTGATTCGACTACATGACCAATGAATACATTTCGCCGAGAAATGGAGAAAGACATGAGAAAAATAAACAAAAATTGGACAGAACTGAAAAGGAAAGCCCAGGACAGAGTGGGTTGGAGAATGTTGGTCGACGGCCTATGCTCCATTGGGGGTAACAGGCGTAAGTAAGTAAGATTTGACTATATATACTTTAAATTAAACACTATTTGAAAATATCATATCGATTGACGAATAACTATGAGACTTATTTATTTCGCTATCTAAGAGACATATCATCTCCTTAGTTGTGTACAAGCATGAATGATATAGTCTAAGGATAATGTGTCTCAACTTTATTCACTAAAATGGAATTATCAGAAGGGGTTGAACTCCACTGGTAATGGCTTCTCACTAGAACTCCAGGAGTATCTCTTGAAGTCAGTCACTAGTGAGCAGATGATTATTATCAGAAGGGGTTTGTGGAGATTTTAGAAATTTCACTGATTGAAATCATCAGTCAATTGAAGCTAGACCACCATGGAAAACCTGGAAGCACTGGACGGTTGTTTCGTCCTAGTATGGGACTCCTCAGCAGTGCACATTCACGATCCAGGTTTTCCATGATGGTCTAGTTTCAGTTGATTCATGATTTCAATCTGTAAAATGGAATTGTAAAGATCTATTGGTTACAAACAAAAAATATACACAACAACAATTAATAAATAGAAGAAAATAGATCAAGAATTAAATTATTCAATAAACGATTACATACTTGTTGATTTAATAAAATTAAAGGTAATAATGGTCTAGACATAGACCATTGACAACGACATTCTTCTTGTATTACTGAACTAAGTAATGTAATAAGTATACGTCGAAGTAGATTTACACCTGAAATCATTTCTACATTTTGTGAATTTGATGTTGTTGGCATTAATAAATTCAATAGATTTGATTTTGCTGATATAGTACGTGTAGACCATACAGCATGATTGGATGCACCACCTTGATCTAATACTATATGTGGTACGAATAAATGACTAGTATTATTATTATTATTATTATCATTACTGTTATTATGATTGTCTCCATTCACTAAATTCGAATTGTTTACATCAATTAGATATAATGAATTATTATTATAGTTATTACCATCAGTTGTACGATTTGAACGTTGTTCACGTTGGACAATTTTAAATAGGTGAGTTGAAAAATAATCTAAACATACACAACAAACTTCACTGATACCAGAATCTAGAAGAAAAAAAAATAATACAAAGACTGGTTATAAGATTGACATCAAGTCAACAATTGTAGTATTGTACAAAAGTCTTCAAAGACGTATACTACGGTTTATTGAAGCATTGGCTATACGAAAATGGAAACTCTCTTTATGTGTTCCAAAAAAAACAAACAATTTGTTCTAACCCTTAACCCACCCTGGTAATACTGATTTATTATCCAGAGTGGTAATCACATTTGTTTTTGTGTTTTATTTGTTTGAACACATATATATTGGTACAGGATTACACCAAATATATATGCGCCACACAAAACAATCAGAATTTAAGAAGAAGAAAGAGAAAACAGTGGGGAACGTAAAAAAAATATTTAAAAAAAAATAACGAAGAGATTGGTGTAAGGTAGTGTAATAATAATAGTAATACTAGGGGAACAGAAGGGTACAATCAGAAGAAATCTTTCAGTTAAGGAAGATACAACCAC
This sequence comes from Schistosoma haematobium, assembly GCF_000699445.3. Lineage (NCBI taxonomy): Eukaryota > Metazoa > Platyhelminthes > Trematoda > Strigeidida > Schistosomatidae > Schistosoma > Schistosoma haematobium. Next base: position 3,358,539 of record NC_067198.1, read on the forward strand.
TTTTTATGAAGAAAGTAAAAGAAGGTTACAGCATGATCGATACTGGCTTCTATTCTGAGCCATATCTGATAACGTCTCTAGCCACTGTGTAGCACCATCTCTTGGACCCCAACCAGGGAGCCGTGAAGGACCAACACAAGCCAGTCCTTTGCAGCTTTCTTTCATACAACGACACCATGTCATGCACTGACCACCTCTCCGCTTCTTCCAACCAGTCCCAGAGTCGGCAAATAATGCACGACGTGGAATTCTCTGGGACGACATTCGTAGAACATGTCCAAGCCACCGAAGTCGGTGTTTCAAGATGGTGACACCAATTGAATTATCATCTCTGTGCCCGAACACACGATGCCGAACCTCTGCATTACTGACATGATGTTGCCACTGAATGTCAGCAATCCTTCGGAGACAGTGATGATCGAACACAGAGAGTCGTCTAACGTCCTCAACTCGGAGACCAGGTTTCACAAGCATAGAGCAAAACTGCTCTCACCGACGCGTTTTAAATCCGACCTTTTACGGCCAGACTGACATCACGAAGGCACCAAAGATGGCCCAGATTGGCATAAGCCGCTCTGCCTTTCATTATTTGTGCATTAATATCATCACTCACACCCCCACCAGCACTTATGCTGCTACTCAGATACACGAACTTCTCGACTACGTCTATCTGCTCACCATCCAGAGTGAGTACAGGATTGGAATCCTGCCAGTCTTGTAGAAGTACTTTGCACTTCGAAGGTGCAAAGCACATACCATACCTACGGACACTGATTGCCAACTGATTAAGTGCGGATTGCATGCCTTGGGCATTATCGCACAGTAAGACAATATCGTCCGCATACTCAAGGTCGAGAATTCTTTCTCCAGGCAACAGATCCACACCACCATTACTTACATTCATCAGAGCTGTTTCCAGAATGTCATCGATGGCAAAGTTGAAGAGGAATGGTGAGATTGGGCAACCCTGCCTAACCCCACTACTCGAATGGAACAATGGAGAGAGGTGGTTGTATGCCCTCACTCTGCCTGAGGTGTTTTTATATAGGGCTTTTAGGATGTTAATAAACTTCTCAGGCACACCCTTCTTCAATAGACAATCCCAGAGAACAGTCCTGTCCAACGAATCGAAGGCAGCCCTGATGTCAAGAAACACTACGATTGTTGGCCTTTGATAAGTATGGCGGTGTTCTAACATTTGGCGGAGGGTGAAGATATGATCAATACATCCTCGACCAGAACGAAACCCAGCCTGCTCCTCGCGAGTCAATCTTTCTCGGGTTTTGAACAACCTACGAAGTATGACGGAAGCCAATAGCTTGGACGCAATCGGAAGTAGACTTATCCCCCGATAGTTGTTGCAGGAACGACGTGAACCCTTTTAAAGATAGGGACAACTACCGACTCATTCCATGACGTTGGTACACTCTCTAGTTCCCAAACCTTTGTAAACAACGTCCTCAGTCCCTTAGTCAAAAAGTCACCGCCATCTTTAAAAAGAGCCGGAGGTAAGTCATCTGGGCCAGGTGATTTGTAACGCTTCAAGAGTTGGAGTTCCTTGCGGACTTCCGCCTCATTTGGTGGATCAGTCGTCACCGGCCACGTAGGGCGGGACAGTCTGACCGGTGCTGCTGGAGCAGCAGGCCAGTTGAACTGCCCTTCGAAAAATTCTGCCCATCATCCAAGACGTCGATGGATGTTAGTGATTGGCATCCCATCATCCTCGCAGATTGTTTCACTCACACCACACTTCTTGCTGCCAGTGGCTCGGATGAGTTGGAAGAGCTTCCGGTAATTGCCAGATGCAGCTGCTGCTTCCAGCTCATTAGCACGCTTCGACCACCAGGCTTCTCGGTCCTTACGCAAGCTTTGCCCAATTTCCTCACGTAACATCCTTCGTTTGTGGTCAAACTCATGGTCACCCGGAGTAGACCGACGGGCTTCAATGAGTTGTAAGGAACCTGAAGAAACCCAGTACTGAAAAGCGAGACGTTTCGCAAACCCACAACTGACTGTACCCGCCATTTTCATGGCGTCATGCAATTGCAACCAACGCTCATCTATACTTTTCGGTGGAATGGTAGCTAGCCTAGAAGCTAGCTCGATTCGATACTTACTTGCAACAGGAGTTGCAACCAGCTTGCTAACATCAATCCGTTGGTGGCGGTCACTTCGTTGGCCACTGAAAAGTAAGGTAATATTGGCGCAGACCAAGGCATGGTCAGAGTCCAGATAGGTACTCCAAAATGAGCGGCAGTCTTGTACACAACCACGCCAGCGGTAGCTGATCGCGATGTGATCAATCTGAGTCCAGGCTTGAAATGCAGAGGGAGGACGCCAGGTGGCACATCGGCGATGACTGTGCCGAAAGTTAGTGCTAGCCAGAAACAGGTTGTGGTCTGTGCAAAGTTGCAGTAGACGGTCCCCGTTATCTGTCCTGCGACCAACGAGTCCCCATCGGCCACCTAAACGACCTGAGCACTCAAGTCTCCGGCTAGTACTACAATATCTGTCGAACGCACTTTCTGGAGAAGGACAGATAACTGGTGGTAAAACTCATCCTTGATTGCATCCGGGCTGCAATCTGTCGGGGCATAGGCGGAGATGACGAAGAGACATCGTTTCTCACGCCGATTTCTCCTCACTTTGATGGAATTTTCTAATCTAACAGCACATAACCGACTCTTAATGGGGATTCAATCGATTAGTGCTGCCTCAGCTCTAGTGCTTAGTGCGACACCAACGCCAGCAAAACCAGACGAAGATGCCACAGGGTCCCCGGATAAACGCACGTAAAACAAGCTTTTTGAAGCGACAGATGGAGATCGAATTTGTAGTACTTCACCAGAGTCTTGAATACGGGTCTCGGATAGACAACAAACATCAATATTAAGACTTTCTAAAGACATAGCCAGCCCTATCTGTTGTCCGACCTGCATAAATGTGCGAACGTTGAAGGCAGCCAGTTTGAATGGTGCACGTGGTTTCAGAAAAACTGCTTCAGTACTCATATTCGGTGGCAACATACAATTTTCAACCGGACAGTGACTCGAGAACGTTTAGATACAGTCGAATTTCCACCATAGACGAGCTGCAGTATAAGTCGAAAAAAATAAGTATAGACAGAGTAGGAATAAAAGAGGGTGAATAATGACGTAGTAAATAATAATAATAATAATAATAATAATAATAATAATAATAATAATAATAATAATAATAATAATAGTAATAATAATAATAGCAATAATAATAATTGAATTATTTGAATGTTCATCGAAGCAAGAAAATTAGTTCCCATGATCATAGACAGTTCAGTTCATTAATTGCGTGTGGGCTGCGATACTGCCCGGGTGCCCAGACCGAAGTAGGTGGTTATCTAAGGAGGCCACACCCCGATCCTTTGACTTAAAGGTCTAACCCACAAGGCAATGGAGCATCGTAAGGAGATGAAGTCCTATGGTAGCCGGTGACCAACGATTGGTTCATACGCCATTTGTTCCAGCAGGATACTGGAGCCCATGTGCACCATTGGTTTGGAATCCGGTTAAAGCGCCGTATATTCGCCTTTCGTCCTCTCATTTTCGTAAACAACACCCCCGTCACGAGAAGGCAGTGAGTCGGACTTCCCTAGCAGAGGCTGTATACGCGTGGCCGTGTGAGAGCATTTCGAGAGGGAGGGCAAACCCACCATGCTCTCGGCCATACGAGGGCATTTGTGTACTTTAATATTATTTTGTTTTCTTTGTTATGGCTTACCTTTAACCTGTCTAGTTGACCTTTCTAATTTTCATATATACTTCTGGAGTTCTAATGACAAGCAGTGACCAGTGGAGTTCAACCGGATCAATTGTGAGGTAGTAACTCACTGATGACAATGGTGAATGTGTCGCTCAATTTCGTGGATTAGTTGAAGTTAGACATTAACACCGCAGGATGCCGGCCGCCCGGCTCAGTGGTCTAGTTGGTTAAGCGCCTGGTGCGAGACTGATAGGTCCAGGGTTCGAATCTCGTGGGGTGCGGGATCGTGGATGCGCACTACTGAGGAGTCCCATACTAGGACGAAACGGCCGTCTAATGCTTCCAGGTTTTCCATGGTGGTCTAGCTTCAATTGACTCATGATTTCAATCAGTGAAATATATAAATGTTCTTAACACGTATATTATATGTGATCAGATTGTTCGAAATGTATTGCGCAAAATATCACATAATTCTAATAAACTTCGTCCTCTCATTGCATTATTGAAATTTATCCAAGGGACTAATTGTTTTAAATGGGAACACTGAATAAGCAAATATTTTCTGTTTAAATCACGAGTTAATCTTAGCTAGACCACTATTGAAAACCTGGAAGCATTGGACGACCATTTCATCACAGTATAGAACTCCTCAGCAGTGCAGATAATTCACGACTAATTGTTTTCAATACAAAGTATACTTTATGTAAGGATCCAATATGTATATCTATAGCTTTGAAATGATCATGTTGACAATAAATTGTGTTTCCCTTAATGTAATGCCTTCAGTAAATGTTATTATTATTAAAGTATTCTAGATATGTAAGAATTATGGACATCATGTCTATCACACAAATACTGACTAAAATCTAAGTAGATAAATTTGAATTTCGCTAATAAATTGAATGAATTTATGATGATTTACTTCAAGTAAAGATGAATATTAAATCAAGTGATGAGTTGAAATTCACATTGTATTGTTTCTACTTGTATCTTCCCAATGTTATTTAGGACTGAAATTGATCAGTCACTTGTTGGCAGATGTGCATCATGTGCGTATTGCATCGATATTGCCTTAATTCACAAGCATTATAAACAAAGATGGATAATGACTAGCAGTAGAATCCAGGATGCGCGTCACTTCATCCTATTTGGGACTCGTCAGCTGGATGTACCTGCATCCCAAAGTTGATGTTCACTCTGGGACTCGAACACAGTACCGTTCGCTTCAAACGATATCGCGTTATCCACTTACCTACTGAGTCCTGATAGATACCTGCTTGTGCAATCGGGTGAGCTTTAAATTCACTTGGTGTTGTTTTACTTGTATCTTCCCATTGTTATGTAGGATGATGTTGATAAAAAAAACAACCCAACCCAATTATTAGTATGGGGTTGTGGAGATGGTTTAGTTTCATTGAAACCACCAACCGATCTAAGTTGGACCACCACTTTAAGCAAAAGTTAACCGTTTCGTTCTAATATGGGACTTCTCAACTGTAGGCATCCACAACACCCCATCAAAGGGGATCAAATCCAGCACCTTCGACATCGATCATGGACGTTCGATATCTAGACAACTGATCTAGCATACAATGTTGTTAATGTCTAAGTTCAATCAATCCATACCATAACTAGAAATTTCCCCCGATGCTAGTAAATAGTGAACTCATGATAATTATCAGTATGTGGTTGTGGAAATTATTGGATTTCATAGAAATTATGAATTGGAATTCTAGTGAGAAGCAGTGACATGTGGAGTTCAAATTATGTCAGATTTGAGGCAGTTACTCACCGAAGACAATAGATGGTCGCGCAATATCGTGGATTGATTGAAGTTAAACATTAACATCGCTGTATGCTGGCTAAGTGGCCTAGAGGTTAAGCGTTCACAATCGAGACCGAAGATACTGAATTCAACTGCCATGTGTGGGATCGTGGATGTGCACTGTTGAGGAGTCACATATAATATGATAAAATGGCAGTCCAGTGTTTCCAGTTTCTAATGTGGTCTAACTTAGATCGGTTCATGATTTCAAGGTAATCCAACCAAACTAATTGATAGGAATTTACTACCTCATCAAGTGCCCAAAACTTTAAACTTGACATGAGTACTTCTTTATTTGCTGTTTTGCAATGTTTTTCATAATGAATACAACCAAAAGACACCTACCTTACATTTAACCCATAATACAGACAAGTGGGAAAACATGAACAAACTGATGGTATCAATATTTAATATACAATATTAAATATCACATACATTGTATATAGATCAATAATAATTAAGAAGAGAAACATAGTACACATAGCTTACCCACCTAATGATATTATATTATTCGCTATAGTTTCTAAAAAATGCAATAAAATTGGTGTACCCAATGAAGCAACAAAGATAATATGTTCATTGAGCATATGTTCCAATAATCCAAAATGACACAATGCTAATTTTGGATGATCCTTTAAAAGAAAAAGAAAAAAAAAAGGGAATAGTAAAACAATATATTATGTAAAAAAGAATGAAATAATGATATAACAAAGTATTTATATTATGATTAGTAAAGGTTTGTAATTATTCTGTTGTTGATATACAAGGTTGAATTTTAGTTATTCATTATGAACCGTATACTTGTATCATGTAAAAATTGTTTTACTATAACTATTAGGCTATAAATTATTTACAATAGATGAGTTCAAATATCCAGCTGAAAAGTACCAAACTAAATGAAACAAGAGTGAAACTCTAATTTATGAACGACCTTTGAACGAATCTTAAGTCACCTTGACAATTATCAGAAGACATTTAGTATAAAATGAAAATATTATAGAAAAAAACTAAAAAAATTCAAGTGGATATTCTTCTTTTACATGATTCAAAAACTTATTAAGGTTTGATAGAGGTTCAAAGGTTCTGAAATCATAGTGCATACGGTATAGAAACTCATTCATATGGCTCCATAATAGTCGACCTCTGAAGCTGTGATACGGTCTTAAAAACCCCTTTAGTCTGGACCACATGATTTCAATATTATTAATGTGAACGCCGGTTGTAGAATCGACAAAATGGCGCTTGTGCACTACGACATGATGCACATACCCAAGTCTGTGTAGGTATCTATACACTCTGCAATCATTTGTATATATCGTAGTGCCCGGCTGCAAATATTCCTGTATAATTGGTATTATTGTGCTTGTTTGCCGGTTTCTGACCCTTTGAAAATGTCCCTTTTGCGTTGATCGATCATAAGTTCCAAGTACCTGAGGTATATTTACAGAAGTGCTACTAACACAGTCTTCCTTAATATTACGTCCTCTGTTATATTTCCGCTTCCGTACTGCTGTTTCATCTATTTCAACAATATTCCCAACTCCTCCGTAAGACTCGTGTAAACGTATCATTTTATTTGCACATATATCCCGGCAATAATCATATCATCGGACAGCTGAAGTCTCAGTAACGTCTGCAAATGCTGCAACCAGTGTTACTGGTGCTTTTATTATCCGATTTGCGACAATTATCATGATTTACCTCAGTCTCAATCGTGATCGAGCGAAGAAAGTACCCGTTCGAGCAGACTTCTTTCTCCAACATAAAGAACATCGAAACACAATGTCATCACAATAGTCTGAACACGGTACTGCAGTCATTTTATTACCGCAGTCACAAATAAAGGAACTTCTTCGTAGTCCCATCTGTTGAGGTCGCTCAATTATCAAGTCTTCTCTAAAATCTGCTGTAAACCGATCGTACGTGAGCATCAGGTACTGAAATTGGCGCCGTGACCTTGAAATCCCTCAAACGCATCTGATTAGCTCATCCATAAATTAGAGTCTCACCGTGAAATCATATATCAATAAGTATTGGACAGTTGTCTGATACTTTTATAAATTGCAAGTTACTCAAAACTTTAATTATGACAACTTAGACCGATGCATATATGTGCCTGGTCCTACGTTGTAGCTGACTGACTGACTGACAAAACTTCAATTGAGAAAAAAACTCTGAACTTTTAATCTACAAAAATGAATATTTCACTATTTTGAAATAATTATATTATCGCGCTGATAAATCATCCAGGAATTAACATGTTAATGAAACAAATAAAATCTAGTGAGCTACATTTATAATAATTTATCATATCTACAAAAGATATTCTATATCTGTTGGTCTAATATCATCAGGAACAACCTATTGTGGGAGAGAACAAACCAACTTTCAGCTAAAGAGAAAAAGAAGAGACGCAAAACAAGTCCTAACTTAGAATCCTCAAGATAAAAGAAGAGACAAACCATAACACATATTGCTCTGTGAATTAGAGGCAAATACCAAGAGAATGAATAGCAGTCGGGAACAACTAGAAAGGAGAGTCCGGGACAGAGTAGTTAGGAGAACCCTGTAGGGAGTCACATGATCCACCAGAGGTAACACGCGTAAGTAAGTAAAGCAATCATGTAGAGCTAAAAGTGGAAATACTTGAAGCTAAATACTAATAAAAACTAGCTTTACATAGATATGCTTGAAATAATAATTTTAGACTAGAATAACTTTGGTATTAAGATTTAGTTAATAGTTAGAGCAAGCATATACTACGATTGAAGAACATCTGGAACTCAGAACAACTGTCAACCAACACCAAAGTCAGAATTTCCAATACAAATGTCAAGACAGTTTTATTGTATGGGACGGAAACCTGCAGAACTACGGAAGCCATCATCCAGAAGACACAAGTGTTTATTAATTAACAGTTGTCTACTCAAAATACCTCGGATCCGTTAGCCAGATACTATCAGCAACAACCTACTGTGGGAGAGAACAAACCAGATCCCAGCGAAGGAAGAAATTAGGAAGAAGCGCTGGAAGTGGATAGGATACACATTGAGGAAAGCACCCAACTGCGTCACAAGACAAGCCCTCATATGGAATTCTTAAAGTTAAAAGACAAGAGAAAGACCAAATAATACATTACACCGAGAAACAGAGACAGATATGAGAAGCATGAACAAGAATTGGATAGAACTAGAAAGGAAGACCCAGAACAGAGTGAGTTGGGGAATACTAGTCGGCGACCTATGCTCCGTTGAGGGTAACAGGCATAAGTAAGTAAGTAAGTAAGTAATAGTTAAAGTTTGTCGAAGAGACTGATAAAATGATGAGGCTATATGCAGCGAAATATATCAAACAAAGTGGGAAAAAAATGTTCAATGGTTTCAATATAATTAGTCATAAAGAGTTATACAGAGGGTGTCTTACTGATTAGCTTATTTGTTGTTTTACTTATGAAATTAGAATTGAGTGAATGTATAATATCCAGTAGAGATTATAATTAATAATCTTATTTATTTTATTTAAACACATAAACATTGATACAAGGAGGCACCAAATACATATGCGCCACACAAATCTCGTTCGATATGTCTGAGGGCTGTGATACTCTCCGGGTGCACAAACCGAAGCGGATGGTTTTCTTAGGGGGCCACACCCCGATCCTTTGACTTAAAGGTCTAACCCACAAGGCAATGGAGCATCGTAAGGAGATGAAGTCCTATGGTAGCCGGTGACCAACGATTGGTTCATACGCCATTTGTTCCAGCAGGATACTGGAGCCCATGTGCACCATTGGTTTGGAATCCGGTTAAAGCGCCGTATATTCGCCTTTCGTCCTCTCATTTTCGTAAACAACACCCCCGCCACGAGAAGGTAGTGAGTAGGACTTCCCTAGCAGAGGCTGTATACGCGTGGCCGTGTGAGAGCAGTTCGAGAGGGAGGACGGGCCCACCTCACTCTCGGCTATACCAGGGCATTTGGGGACGAGATTAAGAGTCTCATGTTCTACCGACTGAGCTAGCCGGGTTAATTAATCTAAATATGAACTATTTACTCATGAAACATGATATATTGAAACATTGAAAAAAAACGCACACACACACACCATAACAATAACAGAATCTTACATGTAATTCAGTATTACTTAATGATAATAATAATTGAATACTCATTTCCATTACTCTTTCCAACGAATCATCATGAAACATACTGAATACACCAAAATTAACCAAATTACCAGAAAGACATATTTTTAATAAATTCAATGATGTCATAATTGGTTTTAATTTAATTTGATATAATGAATTTTTTGGGATTTGACATGGATTAGAGAGCAGTTGAAGACCTTTTATAAAAATTGAGAATAAAATAAAGAAAAAACAAAACAAAGTTTACTTTAAATTTAAAATAATTGGATAATACATGAAGTCTAGAAGCCTGGAGCCCCTCCGGGAGTTACTGCCCATCCCAAGTCCGGATAAAGGGGGAGGGTTAGGCATGAGGTTAGCGACTCTATCCCGTAGAAAACTAACTCGCTAAAAAAACGCTGACCAGAGAAAATTATTCAAACCATTTAAAATCTGACCCTGGGAGTCAGATCTTCATTTAGAAGAGTTATGACGCTTCATGATGAAAGCTGAGTTCCTTCGGAAGTCATGAGACTGATACTCCTTCTAACAACCAGATTAACCATTTAATAAGGTACGTAGAATGCTCGTACAATGCGAGAGAGTCTTCCAAATTGCTGCAGGAGTGATTTTATCTAAACAAGTTGTGGTTTAGTCTAAATATGATATTTGTCATCAGTGGTGTTTATCGATGAACACTGTCGGAAATCAGAAGTCAACAGATAACATTTTCATTGTATTGTACAAGAATCCTATATTAGAACAAATTAACTATTCATTTGATGATATTTATTATCCTTCAAATGAATAGTCTTTATAAACGTCTAATGGTAATAATTATGACATTTCTCTGTTTACTGTATTTAGAAAGAATTATGTAGATAATGGAGTTCATTCCGTTGTACTTTACGGCAGTGAAACATGACCGGTAAGAGAAGATATTCGTAGGTTACTAGTATTAGATCATAGGTGTCTTCGAAACGTTGCTCGTTTATCCTGGGACCATCGAGTAAATAACACAGTAGTTAGGAAACGGGTACTAGATAAGGATGACAAATCAATTGATGAAGTAGTGAAGCTTCATCAGTTGAGATGGATGGGACATGTGTTACATATGCCTCACCACCGACTGCCCTGAGGTGTGATGTTCAATGGTATAAGGGTAGGTTGGAAGAAAGGTAGGGGCCGCCAAACCAAAACATGACACAAATCCATGAATTCATTGACAAGTGGACTGAGTCATGTTGGTAGGTGTAGACTACCTAGTTGGGATCTGCGAGACGATAGCAACCGATGGTTAGAGACCCTGAATGACATGGCTCAAAATCGTTTGCAATGGCGCAGGTGCATCCACTCTTTGTGTTCGCACAAATCCTTCACGTCCCTTTTTTTCTCTTTTAAAATTTATTTCACTAGATTATACTCCTTGAATAACATCTTCAAACCCTAGTCTTTCCGATTACTCCTTATACTCTCACTACCTCTACCACTACGGGATTTGAATCGACAACTACATTAACATTGTCCGGTATCTTGATAAAACAATCAAGTAACTAATAAGTTACTTTAAACGATAATGATTTATGTAACATTTACATATATAAAACCAAATAAAATCATGATAATGTGAATGGTTGTAACTCATTCTCTCTTTAATAGACAGTTGTGATTAATATATATATGTACAGTTTATTTTAAACTAATTAATCATTGAATAATTTTTGTTCCCATGGTCATTTCACTGTTGTTCTCAAACATCTGATAGAGTCTCATTTATTCATGGATATTTTTTAAAACCTTTTTACAGGGTAAGGCAACTCTGAAGATAAGACTAAATAAAAATCTAGATATAAAAAACACACACCTATAACTGATATAAGCAAAGATGGATGGTAGCTAACAGTGGAATCCAGGACGCGCTTCTCGTCTCGGATGGATATACATACGCATACCAAAGTTGATGTTGAGTTTGGGGCTCGAACCCATAACTACTCGCTTCAAACGCCATCGCATTATCCACTTAGCTACTGAGTCCTGATAGTCACCAGCTTGTGAAATAGTGTGAAGTTTAAATTCAGTTTGTATTGTTTATTTGAATCTTCCCATTGATATTTAGCACTGCAATTGATCAGTCTTTTTATTGGCATATATATGCATCTTATGCGAATTGCTTTAATTCACAAGTATTATAAGCAAAAATGGACGGTAGTGGATTCCAGTCCTAGAGTGAACATCAATTCTATAATGCATGTATATCCATCAGACAAGTCCCAAATAGAACCAAATGCGCATCCTGGATTCTATTGCTAGCCATCATTTATCTTTGTTTATAATCCTTGTGAATTGAGGCGATATCGAGGCAATACACACAGGATGTACATATACCAACAAGAGACTGATCAATTGTAATCCTAAACATCAAAGGGAAGATTCAAGCAAAACAATACACAATGAATTTAGTACTTATCACTGCTGTCATTTATCGTTGTGTAAAATCATATTACAATTGAAAAGAAAAGGAAAAGTCATAACAATAATTAAATATTTTTTGATTGAAATCATGAGTCAATTGAAGCTAGACCATCATGGAAAACCTGGAAGCACCGGACGGCCGTTTCATCCTAATATGGAACTCCTCAGCAGTGCGCATCCACGAGATTCGAACCCAGGACCTATCAGTCTTGCGCCAGGCGCTTAACCAACCAGATCACTGAGCCGGTCGGCATCCAATAATGTTAATGTCTAAACTCAACCAATCCTCTAGCTTCGTGAGAAAATTCTCGGAGTTCTGTTGAGAAGCGGTGATCAGTGGAGCTAATCCGTGTCAGGTAGAAACAGGTGTCTACTTCAGTACAATAGAAGATGGTCGCGCAATTTCGTGGATTAGTTAAGGTTAGACATTAACACCGTTGAATGCCGGCCGGCCGACACAGTAGTCTAATGGTTAAGCGCTCGCGTGCGAGACTGATAGGTCCTGGGTTCGAATCTCGCAGTGGGTGCGGAATCGTGGATCCACACTGCTGAGGAGTCTCATACTAAGACGAAACCGCCGTTCAGTGCTTTCAGGTTTTCCATGGTGGTCTAGCTTCAATTGACTCATGATTTCAATCAAAAAGTTAACAATCTCCACAACACCTAAACTGATAATAAATAAATAAACAAAAAAAAAACAAAAAAGAAAATCATTACAAATAACATACCAAAATTGCATAAAAGTTTACTAACATATGTAAACAATAAATAACCAGTTGGTATAGTGATATCATATAATAAACGTCCATTACGATTATTAATTAATTCTGTAATTGTTTTTAATATTGGTATTGTTATTGTATAATCATATGGCCAAAGTTCTAATACACGATTAAATAATAATAAACCATTTGGATAAATCCAATTCATTAACATTTGATATGATGCTTTATTATTTAAACTATATAATATACCACGTATATCTCGGGCTAAGCCAATAATTGAGATTTTCATTAATTTTTCATTGAAATTAGATGAATCTTATATAGAATTGGTGAAGAGAGAAAAAAAATGCCGAACAATCATAATAATTGAAAGTAAATAAATAAAAAAATTAAAGGATATTTATTTACTCTGAAGAAGTGACTTAGACTGAGTTATGAACTTTGTAAGCAATGATAGATAGTGGTTAGCAGTGGAATATAGGAAGTGCGTCATTTCGTCCTATTTGGGACTCGTCAGCTGGATGTTCCTGCATCTCAGAGTTGATGTTCACTCTGAGAATTAAACCCAGTACCATTCGCTTAAAACAATTACTTACTTACTTACTTACGCCTGTTACTCCTCGTGAAGGAGCATAGGCCACTCACCAGCATTCTCCATCCAACCCTGTCCTGGGCAATCCTTTCCAGCTCCGTCCAGTTGTAATTCATCCTTTTCATATCTGCTTCTATTATCCGACGTAATGTGTTCTTTGGCCTTCCTCTTTTTCGCTTCCCTTCAGGGTTCCAAGTTAGGGCTTGCCTCGTGATGCAGTTTGACGATTTGCGTAATGTATGTCCTATCCATTTCCATCGTCTTTTCCTAATTTCTTCTTCAGCTGGAAGTTCGTTTGTTCTCTCCCACAGAAGGCTATTGCTGATGGTATCCGGCCAGTGGATGTTGAGTACCTTGCGTAGGCAGCTATTTATAAATACTTGTACTTTCTTGATTGTGGTTGTTGTAGTTCTCCATACAGTAGAACTGCCTTGACGTTCGTATTGAAGATTCTCACTTTGATATTGGTTGAAAGTTGTTTTGAGTTCCATATGTTCCTATTGCACAAGCAAGTGGCTACCAGGACTCAGTAGCTGAGTGGATAACGCGATAGCGTTTGAAGCGAACGGTACTGGAATCAAGTCCCAGAGTGAACATCAACTCTGAGATGTAGGTACACCCAGTCGATGAATCCCAAATAGGACGAAACACGCGTCTTGGATTCCACTGCTAGCCACTATCCATCATTGCTTACAAAAAGCTTGTGAATTAAGGTAATATCGAGGCATAGGCACGGTACGCACATATGTCAATTACAGACTGATCAATTGCAGTCTTAAACCTTAATGGGAAGATACCAGCCAAACAATACCAAGTGAATTTGAGTTATGAAATGTTAGAAAATCTCATTTTTATACTTGTACATAGGGATATACTACCCTTAATTTAGGTAGGGTCTGAAAAGTCGGAAAAATGAAAATTTCACAAATTCGATCTTGATCTTGTATTTCGATACGAGACAATGCGTTTTAAGCGTTCGTTAAGCCCTAACGCTTCAGTCTGCGCTATTTCATTTACTATCTTCATATGTGTTGTATGCAGTATAAACTATATTGCTATCTAGAAGTGAAGGTCACATATGAGACAGTAGGTTCGCCATTGATATTGTGGATGGTTCGGCATTACTTTGGCACATCTGCTGGTTAACCGATTTTATTCATATTGGTGGTTGCTTTTCAGTGTTCTCAAGAGCCATTGTCATTGGGACATTGTAATACTCGTCGCCATTGCTAACATTAATGAGTTTGACTGTCGTGTAAGCGGAATAGGTCAACTTTGGCCTGTTCGTGCTGTGCATAATTGATTCACGCGACCATTGATCGGAAAAATTATACATATGACTTGAATGTGTATATGAATGGTGCGAATGGTCCACCAGGGTGTTTGGTAACTGTGCGGTTGCACCACAGGTTTGAGCTGTACTATTCAGATCGTAGCGTTAAAGCCTATATAGTGTATCTGGTTGTCCTGTGAATCTGTATTGTGCTGTACTGCTTGGGTTACAAAATTTAAGCATAGGAGGTGTCTGGCTCTCCTGTTAAACGGGACTGAGCTGTACTGTTTGGGTTGTCTCATGAAAGTCTGGATGTTGACTGGTTCTCCTGAAAACCAATGTAAAATTACCCTGACCCACAAGAGTATATTATATATAACTAAGAGATATCTACAAATCTATTCTGTTTATTTATAGAGGATTTATTGTTTAGCGCTTACTTAATGTGCCATCTGAAGCTTCAACAATTTGATAGTTTAGTAAAGTGTATTATAGATGAGCAACTCTTGAATAATCTTAACATTGAAAGTAGACGGTTATTGATATTCATTGTTTTCTGGTTTGTCAATATTTATCTAATAAGAGTCAGTTGATGATGTGAAACTTGAAAGCATAGATTTTTTTTCTTTGTAAATTAACAGAGAATTGTATATTGAATGATTATGACTTATGGTAAATATGATGTTTTCAATAAAGGTAATATACAATTGATAAAATTTATAAAATAAAAAAGGAGCTATTCAATTCTCCTAGTTATTTTCGAAGAATAAATTAAGTAAATTTTTAAATGGTACCTAGTAATAGATTTAGGAATATTCTTGCTTCGGTTTAAGTAAACGGATAATATTCCAGCCCTCACATGAATCGAATGATGAAGTGTGGCGCATATATATATATATTTGGTATCTACTTGTACAAATGTTTATGTTTAAATAACAATAATAATACTTTCAGAATACCTCCTCTAACTTTCTCCAATTTTTTTGTAAAACTTCATCATAGACCTACTAACGGAAATAACATTCTCATCTACTGAATTCTCGGGTATTGATCTCCGTCCAGGAGGTCCACTTATCGACATAGAATACGCAGATGACATGGTCCTGTTTGGTGAAGACGCTGACAAAATGCAGAGTCTTCTGGTAGCACTAAGCAACAATGCCAGAATGTTTGGGATGCGCTTCTCCCTCTCTAAATGCAAATTGTTGTTTCAGGACTGGTCTGCGTCAACACACGAACTAAGGATAGGGAGTGAAGTAGTCGAACGTGTCGACAACTTCACTTATCTTGGAAGTCTGATCAGCCCTAATGGGTTGGTATCGGACGAAATCTCAGCACGGATCCGAAAAGCTCGTTTGGCTTATGCCAACTTACGTCGCCTATGGAGAAGGCGAGATATCCGTCTATTAATAAAAGGATGAGTATACTGCGCGGCAGTTCGCTCTGTTTTGCTTAACGGCTGCGAATCGTGGCCATTAGGAGTAGAAGATACTCGTAAGCTACTAGTATTTGACCACAGATGCCTTAGAAATATTGCTCACATCTGCTGGGATCACCGGGTTAGTAATAGTGAGGTCCTACGTTGTAGCTGACTGACCTCCTCTAACAGTTGATGTTCACCAATGGTTACAAATATGACTATGCTATTCATTATTATGTGACTAAGTCATAATAGTTACTGACTTGTTCAAGGAGTATGATATTATTATTATTGTGGTCTTGTATTTTTTCCAATCCTCATATTTAATCAACTTACTCATAAAATCATAATCAAAATATCTAATCAAGAAGCCAATAATACAATCAGAAATTGACTGAATTACAAATTAGTGAATCAGTAACTCCTCTAAACAAATGGTTAATAGAGATATTCTTATATATATCGTAATGGAGAGTAGTCAACTAGATGTACTCTTGAATCCTTGAGTTGATACCGTTTACTTCATACACCATTGTGTTATTCACTTAACTACCATGTAAAGATATATTTAATTCAATGAAAGATTACTAACCTCCAAATAATAATGCTATAATTAATTGATTTGTAACTCTTGTTAATGGAGATACAAAATTTAGAAATTTTTCATCATCTTCACCTAATTCAACCATTAATAAACGTGAAATTGAAGCATAAAATGTTGTACGTAATCGTGAAATTGTTGATAATTGAGATAGTTCAATTGTTGTATTGGATGATAGAAAAGGAAAATATTCAGGCTAATAATTAATTTTTGAAAACAAAAAAAAAAGACAGTATAATCAGAGAGGGTTTTACGGATATTCTATTTTAATGTGAATGATTGAATTCATGAGTCGATTGAAACTACATCACCATAAAAATCCTAGAAGCATTGAACGGCCATTTCGTCCCAGTATGAAACTCTTCAGCAGTGCGGATCCAAGATCCCACCTCGCGAGATTCGAACTTAGGACCAATAGGTCTCGCATGTGAACGTTTGATCTCTAGACAACTGAATCGGTATCTAACGGTGTTTCCAAGTTTTCCATGATGGTCTAGCTCCAATTAACTCATGAATTCAACTATTTTAAAAAAGGAGTGTTTTTATAATAATCATATTACATTTATTATTAAAATTGCTCAATGATAATAACTCATATTATACTGTTGATTACTAAAAGAAACATCTAAATTCCGTTAAATAATTAACCGTGGATAAGTAAATGAAATGACAGAAACTATATAGGTTTTTGGCAACTGAATAGTGTATTCAAGTATGAGCCCTCAAATGCCTTGGTACGGCCGAGAGTGGGGAGAGTGCACTCTCCCTCTCCAAATGATCTCACATGGCCACGCGTATATAGCCTCTGCCAGGAAAGTCCTACTCACTGCCTTCTCGTGGCGGGTGTGTTGTTTACGAAATTCAGAGGACGAAAAGCGAAGATACGGCGCTATAACCTGGTTGGTGGACATAGAGAGTCCACATAGGGGAGTTGGAAAACCCTGATTCCAAACCAATGGTGCATATGGGCTCCAGTATCGTGAAAGAAAAAATGCGTATGAAACAATCGTTGGTCACCGGATACTATGGAACTGCATCTCCTTACGTTGCTCCACTGCCTTGTGGATCAGACCTTTAGGTCAAAGGCTCGAGGTGTGGCCCCCTAAGAAAACCATCCGCTTCGGTCTGGGCACCCGAGTAGTATCACAGCCCTCACAAATACCAAATGCGATTTGTGTGGCGCATATGTGTTTGGTGCC
Organism: Schistosoma haematobium; assembly: GCF_000699445.3. NCBI lineage: Eukaryota > Metazoa > Platyhelminthes > Trematoda > Strigeidida > Schistosomatidae > Schistosoma > Schistosoma haematobium. Next base: position 3,376,508 of record NC_067198.1, read on the forward strand.
TCCTTATACCAATATCTATGTGTTAAAATAAAATAAAAATCATACCATCAAATAGGAAATTAATATTTACAGAAGATCAGTTCAAAAAGTAGTTGTGATTATAAAAGACTGTAATCCGTTTATAGGTCAAATGGAAATTTATAATATGAGGAATATGAATATACATAATCTAGTTATGTATATAATAACAATGTATAAATAGTTCCCAGAAGTTGCCCATAATTTGATCTTCACTGGAATATAACAGATTTGTGTTCATTCGAATTGATCAATCCTCTTTAGTATATGGACTGGTTTAATATTGCGGTCTGATTTTTACTTATATATAAACCAAGTATGTTTAAAATAATTAATTCGTATAATAAGAACAGATGACTGATGTTCTAAACTCAACAGGAAGAGGGTTAGGCAAGAAAAAGGGACCAATTGAAGTTACTAGGTTAGACTACTGCTCATACCATTCAATACATTATAGATTTGATATAGTGTTCAGATGAGCGATCATATCATATGATCTATTAACCGGTCGCACAAATCACAAACACGATCAAAAAAATAAATAACTTTTTTTGCATTATTTACACTTACTGTATGATTGATAAGCATAAATTGTATGTTATCTAATCGTAATAATTTACGCATAGCACTAAAACCAACGGATAATTCTGATAATAAATTTAACGTTCTTTGTAATACTGATTCACAATTACTCCAATATTTTAAATTTGTTAAAATTTTATTAATAAATACATCAAGGATCATCATTTCATCTGATATACCTAATTTATCTGATAAACATTGATAGAACTAGATAAATAGAAAATAAATAAGAATAAGTATATAAATATGAATATCAGAAAGGGTTTTTTTGTGTGGATATTATAGTAATTTCAATAAATGAGATCATAAGTCATCACCATCATGGAAAGCCTAAAAGCACTGGATGACCGTTTCGTCCTATTGTGGGATTCTTCAGCTGTGTACATCCACAATCCCACCTCTTAAGATTCGAAGCTAGAACTTATCAGTCTTGCGTGCGAACGTTTAACTTCTCGACAGTTGAGCAGGCATCCAACGGTGTTAATGATGTTTAACTTTAACTAATCTACGAAACTAAGCGACACATCCACCATTGTTATGCGCTTCTTCCTCTCTAAATGCAAGTTGTTGTTTCAGGACTGGTCTGCGTCAACACATGAACTAAGGATAGAGAGTGAAGTAGTCGAACGTGTCGACAACTTCACTTATCTTGGAAGTCTGATCAGCCCTAATGGGTTGGTATCGGACGAAATCTCAGCACGGATCCGAAAAGCTCGTTTGGCTTATGCCAACTTACGTCGCCTATGGAGAAGGCGAAATATCTGTCTATTAATAAAAGGATGAGTATACTGCGCGGCAGTTCGCTCTGTTTTACTTAACGGCTGCGAATCGTGGCCATTAGGAGTAGAAGATACTCGTAAGCTACTAGTATTTGACCACAGATGCCTTAGAAATATTGCTGGCGTCTGCTGGGATCACTGGGTAAGTAATTGTGAGGTTAGACGCAGGGTATTAGGGAATGATGGTAAATCAGTTGATGAGGTTGTTAATCTTCATCGACTGAGATGGTTGGGCCACGTGTTACGTATGCCTGAACATCCACCGTTGTTATCAGTGAGTTACTATCTCACAACAGACTCGACTAATTTTAAGGAATGAACGTATAAAATAAAGATAAACTTATCATTTAAAGTAGTACAAATCATGAATACAAATGCATTATTATGATCGTGTTAGCACATGTTTTTAACTATAGATTAAGTTTATCCTGCATGTCTGAACTTAGGCGTCTAAAACTACCAAACCAGCTTAGACTGTCATTCAATAATATCTTGTTTTCGTTTGATCATCCTCCAGAATTTCTTTGAACTAATTATTTAAGTCAGCAATGTGTCAAGGTAGTCAGTATATAGGAAATCCATTACTGTTCTAGATGATTCCACCATTCAACTAATATTCATAATTGCAGTCTTTGAACTCAATAATTAACATGAAAGTCGATAGTACATGATAAAAAAGTAAATATATCTTCTTAGAATCATTATAGAAAAATTGCCAGTTTACAAACATGATCAAGTTAGTATGTAATTAGTCTTTAAAATGTTAAACTGCAAGAGTCTGTTGCAGAACGTGACCTCGAGAATTTCAGACAGAATGAAGAGTTTCAGTACAGAGAAAACACAGCGTCTGTAGAACACTTAGAGATCAGATTAGAAGGCAGAAAACATTAGAAGGTACAAATGAACGATTGAAGGCTATGTAAATACATTCCTTTTACCCATTGCTTACTTTTACAATAGTATTTATCTAAATTAGATTGCGCAGTTCAGGTCTATGAACTAATGGATGAAAATTGAATGACTAAATTATTACACCAGAGTTTACAGAAATAAATACTGTTTTTTTTATCCTATGAAGTTGAAGAAAACGTACCGTATATTTATGGAAAACAGACAATGAGAACAAATTGCCAGTTATTTAGCTAAACCACTTTACCATTTAGGAAGCTATAGGAATGAGCACAAAATTTTTAGTAATAACATGTACCATTCTAAAAAGTAATATCAAAATTATGTAGAAATATTTATATAAAGTAGTAATGTGAAATGTACCTATAGAAGCCTAGAAATATAGGTGATTCAATATACAGGTTAATGGGTAAGTATGCATATCTGTAAGTGAAAAATAGTGTATACATAGGCAAATCTTACCTTAGACAATCTGCCAACATTTTCACCAACATACACTCGTCGAAGTTGTTCAAAGAAACTTAATACAGCTAACTCTAATCGTATCATACTTGGTGATTGAGTTGTTAGCAAAGTATTAGTGCAATTCGATACTGTTGATGAAGTATTTGATGTGATAAAATTTGTTATTAAACGAGTTAATTGTATTACACGACAGACTAATTCACCATCACATTCATCTGCATTGGCATAATTTACACGACCACCGATTAATGCACCTTTTATGTTTATTTCATAGAGTTAAAATAGAATGAGAAATGAAATGTTAGTAATATGAAGATATGAAAAAGGATAGAAGTAACAAAAAAAAAACTCGAAATGATATACATATATGTACTTACCAACCATATAAACAAGCCATGCCAGACGATGTTCTTCTAAGCGTAAAACTTGTTCCAGATGAGAATCATTTACGGATAAATTGTTAGAAGTGAGAATATTGAAAGCTTTTTCTAAACTACTGGCATATTCATCAAATAACAGAATAATAGTATTGCAAGTTTTACCATATACACAACGTCCAATAGTTCCAAACTGTAAATGTGAAAAAGTAGAAAATATTAAAAAAAATTTAATAAAGGGGAATCAAACACACACAAAAAAAATAAAATATCAACTTACCTATGAAACTGTATATCAGTTGATATTCGTTTCTTGAGTCAAAGAATACTAAGTTTTGACTAGAACAATAACTTTGGATGTGAGGTAGTTACCCACCGAAGACAACAGATGGTCGCTTAATATCGTGGATTGATGGTAGTTAGACATTAAAATTATTGGATGCTGGTTCAGTGATTTAGAAATTAAGCGTTCGCGTACGAGATTGAAGGTTTTGAGCCCGAATCCAGCGTACAGAATTGTGGGTGGGCACTGCTGAAGAGTTCTATACTATGACAAAACGTCCATCCAGTGATTCCGGGTTTTAATGGTGTTCTGACATTAATCAACTCATAATCTTAGTTAAAGCTCATCAATCTCCACAAACTTATACTAATAATTTCGAAAAAAAATCTGAACAGAAGATTATCCCTGACTCACAAAGTAACCAGAGAAAACACTCTGAAATCGATATGAATAATTAAGGCAGTGTCAGACTGGAGTTGGATTTTTATATTACTGAAATACTACTATTCTTTAAATTGGAGTAACTGGGTAAACAGAACTCATCATAAGAAAGTACAGTACGTCAAGAGTAAATCCATATGATTGATGTTTAAACAATGAAAAAAAAGCCAAACGATCAATTGAATTTATTGTAACACATACAACCTTATGTGTTCAGTTGGTAAATGAAATTAAAAAGAGAAGTGAATAGTCCTAAGAACGATTCAACGATTTGTCTAATACCAATACAAGAATTCTAGATTTTCATATGACTTAAAATGATTGTTAGAAGTCACTGATGGTTGACACAGTGATGTAAAGCATACTTGATATAACGGTACACACGCGTTGAGTATCTCAAATCATTAATTTAATATTATACACTCAACATGTTTCTCGTCCATTCTTAGCGAAATTATCTATAAACTTTCTATTATGGACAAGAAGATACCGTGAGTGTTGAATTTTATCGACAGTCAGTTAGTAAATCCAAAAACATATAGGGACCAACCCAAGATGCGATACCATATCAATGCAGGAATATGTCTGAGTTAGAGACCCAGTAATAGTAACAGTGGAAGCAGAATATATAAGATATAAGAGAAATAATTTGGGAAAATAATGAATCATGGTACAAAAAACAAATTCTAGAATAATTAGGATTTAAGAGAAGAAAGGGTAAATGAGTCTGCGCACTGCGATTTATCCACTAGTCTCCAAGAAACGATTATGATAATCTTGCATACCTCAAATACGTAGTATACATCTACATACACAATTTAGTTCAACAGTCAGTAAATTAATAAATGGATACAATCTTTTAGTTGGACAGTTTTTAGCATTTCTCCAATCTACTTCTACACGTACTATCACAGGACATCAAAATAGATGATAATCGAGCATGCGTAATATATGTGCCCTCAGTCGATGAAGATTAACAGCCTCATTAAACATTTTGTCATCCTCACCTATTGCCTTGTGTCTAACCACAGCATTGTTTATTGTGTCATACAATACACTGGAAATGCTTGATCAACGACAATAACTAGTACTAGGTGATGTGGTCTGTTTGGTTGGTATATAAACCCAGTATCTTTGAAATAAATGATTCATATCGCAGACGCTGGGATTGGTGTTCTGAACTCAACAGGCAGGGTTAGGCGGAAAGTAGGACCGATAAGGGCTCTAGACTGTTCATATGGGTTTTATGAGTCGTTGATCCGGTTGATAATACAGTTTTCGAATTGGCGGTATCATTAGGTTATATATATTAATAGGACGCAGGGTACAAGTTATAACATTTGGCGAGGGCACAAAACCGAAAGTTATAACACTTCGATTGAAGCTAGAGCACCATAGAAAATCTGGAAGCACTGGGCGGCCGTTTCATCCAAGTATGGGACTTCTTAGCAGTGCGCATTCACGATCCCGCCCTCCCGCGAGACTCGAACCCAGGACATATCAGTCTCACGCACGAATGCTTAAGCTTTATATCACTGAGCCGGCATCAAACGGTGTTAATGTTTAACGTCAACCAATCCAAGTTAAAGTTTTAAATAAAGATGAAACAGCTATCAAGTTGTTATAACTTGTGATCGCCGATTAGAGAGCAATGGATTATCGATCGGACCAAGGACGCGTAAAACACGTGCGAGAAGCCTAGAGTTCTGAGTGGTCCTGCTCTCCACCTAGCCCAGCCAGCTATGTCCAGAACAACAATCTGAGGCCTTGCGATATGAATCATCATATTTCAAACATACTGAGTTTATATACCAACCAGACAGACCACAATGTACCAATAAAATATGAAACAACATTTGTACAAGAATTAGCCAGATGTGGCTGTGAATGAGGGAGGTAATAATTAATATACTGGGTATAACTCAAGAATGGTAAAACGTATAATAATAGTTTATGAGTCAAAATAAAGCTGATAATAAGAGTAACATGAATATGAATAGTTTAGTTACTCATCAATTATACGATAAGTATATACCTTTAGTATTGGTCCATAAAAAGGATCCCAAAAGTTATCATTCATTATGTTTATTGGGACCTAATACAAGTTACACCTACTTTTTAATTCATATGAATCTAATTTTAATGAAAATAACACAAACTAAGATACTGAACTCCGTTGGCCGGACACTATTAGCAATAACCAACTGTGGGAGAGAACAAACCAGATCCCAGCGGAGGAAGAAGCGCTGGAAGTGGATAGGACACACATTGAGGAAAGCATCCAACTGCGTTACAAGGCAAGCCCTCACATGGGATCCTGAAGGCCAAAGGAAAAGAATAAGACCAAAGAACACATTACGCCGGGAAATGGAGATAGACATGACAGAAATGAACAAGAATTGGATGGAACTAGAAAAGAAGGCCCAGGACAGAGTAGGTTGGAGAATGCTGGTCGATGACCTATGCTCCATTAGGAGTAACAGGTGTAAGTAAAAGTAAGTAAGATACTGAACACTTACTTGATCTAATTGTTGTGAAAGTGTAATCCAATCATCAAGTAAACATTCATTATTTATAGATAATGAATCATTGACTAATTTAGAATTATTAGTAATTATAGAATTACAAGTATTATTATTATTATAATTATGATTATGATGATTATCATTATGTAATGTATCATTTGTTGTAGAATTATTGAATGATTTTGATAAATTAATAAATTCTTTTGATTTCTTTTCAGAACGTATAGATTCACGAGTAATATGTATAGTAGTATGATTCATATAATTTGGTATAGAATTTAAACGTGTTTGAATATAGGCATTAATTATTTGTGGTGTAAATGTATCTAACATATGTGTATCAGATGAATGAACATATGGAATACTAGCAACTAAACGTTGCCATAATGTTAATAAATAATGTAAACTATTTTGATTAGATTCATCTGTAGATGCCTATAAATTAAATAAATTAGAATAATTAAAAATGAATTATTTATTTATTATTGAATTAAAATAAACATTTAACTAGTGACTAACTTCAAGAGGGCATTTCCTAAAGTTCTAGTGAGAACCCGTTACCAATGGAGTTCAATCAGGTCTATTGTGAGATATCAACTCACTGAACACAATAGTGTGCGGTGGTGAAATTTCGTGGATTGATTGGAGTTAGACATTAACACCGTTGGATGCCGACTGGCCTACTCAGTGGTCTAAAGGTTAAGCATTCGTACGCAAGATTGTTAGGTCCTGGGTTTGAATCTCGCGGGGGCGGGCGGGATCGTGGATGCGCACTGCTGAGGAGTCCTATACTAGGACAAAATAGTCATCCAGTGCTTCCAGGTTTTCTATAGTGATCTAGCTTCGATTGACTTATTACCTCAACGATTGAAATTTCTAAAAAAAATCTCCACAAAACCCCTTCTGATAATTATTTATTTATTATTGGATTGAAATAAGCGTTTAACGGAGAGACTATAATTGATGGACGACCCAATTAGGTATAAAATAAAAGGTCTCGAATTTTGGCGTGAAATTCATTCATCTATTTGTATGAATAGAGTTTTGTGATTGTAGCTGATGTTACTTGATGATGAAAAAAAAACCGTAAATCCAATTCCTTACACAGGTTTATAACACTCATTTGGTCCTGGTTATTAGGTGGACAATTTCAAGGTCAGTCTAGCGTCGCTCAAAGGTCCTCCATAAATTATAGTCTCACTCTTTTAACTTAAACTTACCTTGTCTGTTGTATAAAAGAATGAGTTTAGTTAGGATTACAAATCTTGTGTAGAATGATGTTATTTTGAATTAAAATAAGAATATTGAAAGTCATTAATTTGCTTCAACTGATGCAAAACTTGAATGATTGAAGTTATTGATACCATTCAACGTCGAATATTCTTCGATTTTTAGTTCCATTATTTAATCGACTGTAGTTTTATTATTGATACTTCTTTTTTTTTAAAAAAAAACATTTTTCTTATTTGGAAAGACGGATGATATAGAATAATAGGATTGTGAGGAAACAAAACTAGATAGAAACGGTAGGTAGGTAAGTCAAATTTAAGTATTTTATTTTTGAAAGAATGATTAGTAAGGATTTATTAAAAATCAAAGTTTCTGATACAAATCACTGAATGAACCACTATACTTATTTGGATGGAAAAAAAACAGACAAAAATAACGTAATGTGGTCCATACTACTTATGCTGACACATAAGTAGTATGTTGCATCAAACGGAAATGCAATGCTTGTTAAAAGAGGATTGAATTGAAGAAAACAGAAAGCAGTTGGAGTAATAATAGGATTGGAAGAATCATGAAGTATATACAGGACAACTGATGAAAGGTGTATAAATGATGTATTTAATGTAGGGTTTTCATGTTTTACCAAGCCACTTTTTTTAATTTTGCAGTACACAATAAATTGGTTTACTTCATCTAAGTTCTCGTTCACTACAATAAGACATTGAACAGTTGTATAATTGTTTTATATATATATATATATATATATATATATATATATATATATATATATATATATATATATATATATATAAACGTCGTTGAATGGCGAATAACAATAGAAAGGTGTAAATGAATGGAAATAGTGAAGTAGACAGTGGAAAGGCAAAAGAAAATAAAAAAAGCAAGCAACTAAAATACCAAGAGAAATAAACCCGGAAGTTTATTTATCAAAGCCTGTGTCATTCAGAAGTAAGTTTAAGTTGCTGTTTGTTGTAATCTCTTTTATTACAACCCAGTTACTCTTCATTGCTTAGTATTTTTAGTACATTATGCTTCACTCGGCTAGTCCCTAAATGAGAACACAGTTGAATCGGAAGGTAAGTGTATTCCAAATAAATAGGAGTAAGATTCCGAATGAGAAAAATGTCAGTATACTCATAATTCTATAGTTTTCACCAATTATCCGCTAACGCTGATTGTCTAAAAAATGGTTAATCAACGTGATCCAATATAATCTTGCACAGAACATACTTTGATCCAATCTATATCCCGCTAACACTATCCTAGTTGTCAATAATCATGATGATGCGGAATAGATTTTGATAGATGAAGAATGCAGTTGTTGTTTCCATTTGAAACCGGTATTACGATCATTTTGAGATAGCAATCAAGATTTATTCATGCTTCCTTCATTTTCTACTATTAAATGGTTATCTATACATACTCTAGAAACATCAAATCTACTTCGTTTTTATATTCAATTGGAGTATGAAATAACTATAGTTCCATAAAACAGAAATGCTCGAAAGTATAACTATGTGGACTACTATAGTAATGCAAGAACGTAAGGGAAGAAGTGGCATTTTTAAAGGCTCAATTATATTGGTAAACGATTGCACTAATAAGTTTCCAGAGGAAGATTATAAGAAAAGAGTTATTAGCAAACCATATGAAAACTGGATTCTGATTGATGACTTTTGATTCAGAATACACGCCTCTGTTATTTCTCCAACGATCAAAAAGTCTTCAACCATCATCTATATGATTGTTTTTTATACAAAGTTTAAAAAAGTTAATTTTTCATTTAACACTACAATACCTGCCGATAGTTCTGTCACAAGGATTCATTTCCGCTTGGATCTCAAGTACAATCAAAAGTAAACGAAAGATATCGGTTCCTCTGACGTTCATTTTTTTTACTCATTTGGATATGTTCAAAGAATAGAGGAAGAATGATTGCTTGTTCAAGAAGAGCAGGGAACAAGGCATATTCGTCCCCATACTGGAAATGTTAGAAGAAAATTACGCGTCCATACAAAATCGATTTGTGTTTAAAGGGTATTGCTCAAAAGTAATTTTAAGACAGAACCATCAATGCTCTCATATGGTCACGTACATACAACTACTGCCAGGGAAGTCCTACTTACTGCCTTCTCGTGGCAGGAGTGTTGTTCAAGAAATTGACAGGAAGAAAAGCAAATGTCCGGCGCTTTAAGAGGGTTGATGGATGCGGAGGATCCATCTATGGGAATTGGAAAACGCTGATTCTAAACCAATGGTGCACATGAGCTCCAGGATCTTGTGACAAAGCAAATGGCTTATAAAGTAATTATCTGTCACTGACTACCATGGGAATGTATCTCCTAATGTTGCTCCACTGTCTTGTGGATTAGACCTTTAAGTAAAAAGACTCAGAGTGTGGCCCCGTAAGAAAACCACCTGTTTCGGTTTGGAGGACCGAGAAGTATCACAGCTGTCACACAAACCAAATGATTTGTGTGGCGTATATGTATTCGGTGCCTCTATGTACCAAAGTTGATGTGGTTAAATAAATAAAGAAATAAAAGGTACAAAGTAAAGGGAGAGAGAGAAAAATGTCTTCACAATTTATCAACTTACTTTTAAACTATTCACAGTGAATATAGTTAGTAATTCAATAAATGAAGAATAATCATCAAGTGTAATTAATTCATTTAATTGATAATTACATTTAAGTCTAGAAAGAAGAAGACAAAATTCATGATAAGCTTCTGGATTATTGATTAAATTACAATCTTGATTGTTCATACTATTGTTATGATTATTATTAGTAGTAGTAGTAGTAATAGTATTAGAAAGTGTATTATGCGGAGAACCAATAACAGTAGTATTAGTTGTTGCTGTTGATGATGATGGTGTTATATTACTAACAGATAACAATATATCACGACAACCAGATACAATTTGTGAAAGAAATATTGATCTTTCAGCATTTGTAAATAATGAACGACGTATACTTGCTATTTGAACTAAACAAGAAAGTGCCTAAGTAAATAAAAATAAACAAATTATCAATAAATTAGTATAATTTCATGAAAATATAATTAAAATCTAATTAAAAAAATATTTATCAGAAAAGGGTTTTGTGGAGATTTTTAGAAATTTCAATAGTTGAAATCATGAAAAAACTCATCTTCTCACTAGTGACTGACTTCAAGAGGGCATTTCCTAAAGTTCTAGTGAGAACCCGTTACCAATGGAGTTCAATCAGGTCTATTGTGAGATATCAACTCACTGAGCACAATAGTGTGCGGTGGTGAAATTTCGTGGATTGATTGGAGTTAGACATTAACACCGTTGGATGCCGGCCGGCCTACTCAGTGGTCTAAAGGTTAAGCATTCGTACGCAAGATTGTTAGGTCCTGGGTTTGAATCTCGCGGGGGCGGGCGGGATCGTGGATGCGCACTGCTGAGGAGTCCTATACTAGGACAAAATAGTCATCCAGTGCTTCCAGGTTTTCTATGATGGTCTAGCTTCAATTGACTCGTGATTTCAATGATTGAAATTTTTTTGTTTATTTTTAGTATTACTAATTAATTAAATTGAATTACATATGAACTTGTATGAACTTTGGAAGAAAGAACATTTTTGTAGAGTTACACATTGCCGCAATGGATGACTATTTACAAATCTTTTTGTTTTTATTGATCCCTGATAAAGTAACGTGATCTTGAGTTTAAATGGAACATTGATGTTTTAATAATTATATTAATGAAAGTGACTTATTAGTTTAATTTATAATAAGAAATGTTACGAAATTAATTAAACAATGTATAACAACAACAACAACAACAACTACTACTACTACTACTACACACATACACACAAATTAACATTCAATGAAGTAATTGATTCAAAATGTGTTAGAAAGTCTAGTATGAAGCCATCGCATTGTACGTAATGGTACTTTTACTCCCAAATAGTACAGACGAGAATAGAGATATAAATAAAAATAATATATTTGTAATATCCCAATGAGTAGAAAATTGGATTTTTCTGACGTTTCGTGGCTTAGTGTAAGTCACTTCTTCAGAGAATAAATAACCAAATTAAATTAATCCAAGTTTAAATAGTACAACGGAACAATGCAAGAATAATATTTGATCAATCAAAAACAGGTCTGAACAAGTTGATGTATGTCATTTCTGTCAAGGTGATTCATAAGTGATAAGTATGTAAATTTGTGTATGTATGTATGTGTGCATTGTTTAGGAAAGAAAACTGTGTGACCTATATGGTAAGAAAGGATAGAGTAATGTCTCACGGTTTTATGGCTTACCAAAAATTCATAAACCAGATATTCCTTTAAGACCAATAGTAGACTTCACAAACACCCCAACATATGCACTATCGAAATATTTAAGCAATATATTAAAACCATTACAACTCAACTTACATAATATAATTAAAGACACATATGACTTTAAATCAAAATTATCCGGATTAATCATCGAGAAGAATGAAATCATGGTAAGCTTTGATGTCGTTTCTTTATACACAAGTGTTCCCATTGATAAATGCTTAGAATTCATTAGTGGTTTACTTGAGAACGACAATACTCTTCCTGACAGATGTCCGTTAAGCATCAGTCTAATCATGAAATCCTTAAAACTTTGCTTAAATTCAACGCTATTTACTTTTAACGGTATGTTATTCAAACAAACTAACGGTGTAGCGATGGGATCCCCCGTGTCCCCGATTGTAGCCAACCTTTTTATGGCATACATAGAATCAAATATCTTCGCCCACAACATTATACCACGAATTTGGCTTAGATATGTAGATGATACATTTGTTGTTATAAAAAAGACTCATCTACGATCTTTTTCAAAACGAATAAATACACTTTCTTCGCACATCAAATTCACGAATGAAAATGAAAATGTACATGGTGAGCTACCATTCTTGGATTGCTTAGTAAAAAGAAGTCCAAATGGAAGTCTAAACCTATCCATTTACCGAAAGCCGACGCATTCAAATCGTTATATTGACTTCCATTCAGCACATCCTTTCAGTGCTAAGATCTCGCTAGCCTTAAATCTTTTTAGAAGAGCTAACAAGATCATCACATCAGAGGAAGACAAACAAAAAGAACAAATGAATATAATTAGCATCTTACAATTTAATAATTTTCCTATGAAGATTATTAGAAGCATATTAAAACAACACAGTTTATTACATTATAATAATGATTCAAATGAAATGCCTTGGACTGGCACTGTAGTCCTACCATACCGTCATGGCACAACAGAAGAAATTCAAAGAATCTTAAAACATCACAGAATTAAAGTGTATTACAAAACAACGAACACACTACGTAATACTTTAGTTCGCCTGAAAGAAAAAATCCCTTTCATGTCCACACAGAACTGCGTCTACAAATTAGGTTGTATCGATTGTGATGCCTATTATATTGGAGAGTCATCCCGCGAAATCATGACTAGAGCCAAAGAACATATTAGGTACACAAAGAAACCTCCGAACAATCCCGTAGAATTGAACCAACTTCAAATTAAATCGGCAATAGCAGTTCATGCCATTTTCAACAACCACCAAATCGATTTTAAAAATATCAAAATATTGCAAAAAGGCTTTTCCAACTACAAAGAAAGGAGGGTAGCTGAGGCGTTCCATATAATGCTTAATCCTACTTCTCTCAATAGAAAGGAAGGTCTTACCATACATCCTACTTGGACCATCTATCCTAACCATTCAGTCTGATCGTATTTACAATTTCACACTATCATATTACAAATTTAAACTCTATCCTTTCTTACCATATAGGTCACACAGTTTTCTTTCCTAAACAATGCACACATACATACATACACAAATTTACATACTTATCACTTATGAATCACCTTGACAGAAATGACATACATCAACTTGTTCAGACCTGTTTTTGATTGATCAAATATTATTCTTGCATTGTTCCGTTGTACTATTTAAACTTGGATTAATTTAATTTGGTTATTTATTCTCTGAAGAAGTGACTTACACTAAGCCACGAAACGTCAGAAAAATCCAATTTTCTACTCATTGGGATATTACAAATATATTATTTTTATTTATAACAATCAACCCAATGCTCAATTTATTCGAAATTATCAAATCAAACCTTGGTAATGACACCTAGAGAATAGAGATAGTCATTTATCCCTCTCCAAATGCTCTCATATAGCCACGTGCATAAAACTACTGCCAGGGAAGTCCTACTTACTGCCTATCCCAAGCTTGGGATAGGCATTAACTATGGGGGAGCTACAGGTGGAGTTGGGCTTTGTCCCAGCCCTCACACAAATCGAATGATTTATGTGATGCCTCCTTGTACCAATGTTCATTTGTTTAAATAATAATATAATAACGTAATGGGTAGTGTTATCATTAGATAAGAATTTTATTGGTTTTTTTCTGGAAGTCCCATCTACTGGTTTCATGTAATGAAAATAATCCTAAATAAAGGATAAGGTAAAAGTAAATGTTAGATATATATATATAACTTGAATTTACAGGTATGTAGATCTTATGTGGAAGGTAAGAAAACTTAAATATGTACAGAAGTGTTCTGAAATTTCGCAAAAACACTAATATGTCAACCATATTTCGTTAACAGAAAAATCACTTAGTTTGATATATTCTACACTCAAATTATAACAAACTGAAATAAAGGACTAACACAGGCCATCAAGCCTCCTGTCCTTTCCAAACTCAAACTGAAAGAATGAAACAGTATTTTAATACAAAAATGAACTTAATATATGTTATGACAAGATTGTTTAATCTGTTTATTTCAGTTGAATAGTTTTAAATGGAACTATGTAGTAGTGGGTTAATGATTGAAGAATTTCATATTTAACTAGTAGATCACAAGCTCGAATCCTGTGTCAGCTACATTAGTTTTGGTCACCTAATAGATTTTATACAAAAAGTATGATTCAAAGACGAGTACATGTATCGATATTTGACAAAAGAGTCACATAATTTGACTTGAGGGCAAGCTAGTTACTCTTGATATTTGAAACTTAATTTGCATGAGAAAAGATATCCTCTTCCAATAACTTCTATTAACATCCATTCACGAGGTAGCATTTAGGCACTTAAATTTGTTTGTAAAACGTACACTCATATCAAAATCGAATATCCATGGAATAAATCTACATAGAATTGTTATTCTTTATCAAGTGTTATTCAAGGTTTTGGTTATGTTTTGGGATATCAAATACAACCTGAACCTAACATATATTAGTTAAAAAAACGCCCTACAGTGCTCCAAATAAGACTCCAAACGAAGTTAGATTCAAGGACAACTGTCAGTCTACCTTTGAAGGGTAGAGGACTTAATGGTTGAAACAATTGTTAATCAACCTATGGCTTACAGTTTCGGAACGCCCTCGAACTATTTCAGTGTTGATATCCAGGTAACATTGTTAACGCTTACACAACTGAAATGTGGCTAGGAGCCGCGTAGATCAACATGCACTCAGTAAATATTTTTTGGAATTATTTTTTAGGAATGATTCACTCCACAAAAAACCTAGGTTACGCCTATTATATCACGATTATAATTATTACTGACAAGACTACACCTTATTTTTAAGCTAGATTTCAGTTTGGCAATCAAGGGGTGAGTATGATACACAGCAGTTCCTTGTGTATCGCATTAAGGCCGTGGAACATGGCCTATGAATGTAAGAGATATGCACACGCTGGCAGGATTCAATTAATGGTGACTTAGAGCACTACTCACGAACAGAACAAACATCAAGTCAGTAAAGTGAAGGTTACGCGTAGGATATCAGATAAGGATGCCCAATGGATTGATGAGATCATAAGCATTTGCCGATTGATGTGATTAAGGCATCAGTTATTTTTACATAACTACCATCTATTCTAACGTCCATTCCTATCTGAAATGAGAATGATTGAGAGAAGTTAGGGATAAAAAGATTGCTGAAATCATTAACTACTATTCAAAGCCATATTGATAAGATACCATCCTTGTTAAAGCAAGCATAATAACGCTAATTAATAGTTGGACATTATCAAACAGTAGCACTCATTTATACTATTCGTTTAAATACTAAGTACAGCGTAAATTCCAACCGCTCATACTTCGATTTCATTTGATTCTTTTGAATTGCATTTTATTTTTAGATTTGCATTAAAATTGATATTATTTCCACTCCATTGTTACTCATTATGCTAATTTTCTCTCTCACCATGTCCATATTACATGTGAACTCATACGCAATTGTACCAGATGGTATAATACAAAAAGCACTGATAACGTGAAAACCAATTACAAATTAGTATCAGTATGGGGATTTGTGAAGATTGTAGTATTTCAACAGTTGAATTCCTCATACTGATATCAATCATATGCTCACTAGTGACTAGCTTTAAGATGGATTCCTTGGAATTTTAATAAGCCGTGACCAATGGAGTGCAATCCATGTCGCGTGGAGATAGCTATTCACCTCAGACAATGGATGAAGGGTTGCGCAAAACCATGAATCGATTGAAGTTAGACATTAACACCGTTGAATACTGGTTAACTGTACTGGAGGTTAAGCGTTCACACGCGAAACCGAAGGTCATGGGTTTTAGTTCCACATGAAGGATAGTGGATGCTCACTCACGACAAACCCCATACTAAGATGAAACGGCCATCCAGTTCACACAGGTTTTCAATGAAAAGCTTGAGAATCACAATTAGTTAATTAATTAAAACAAAAACAAATAAAAATTGGACAGAGAAAAAAAAGATATTAAGAAACCAACTATTTGTTATCAAATAAATCACTCACGAGAACAGATAAATCAGGTGATAAATTTTTATATAATCGAAAAAATAATGGTACAGTCTCTGAATCAAGAAAAATTTGTCGCCAACTTGTTGGAATCTGTACAACAACTAAATCATCCATACCATTTGAAGATACATCACATACTGTACTATTAACACTACCAGATGTTCCAATAAAATCATATGAAAGACAAGAATAAACTAATTGTAAACTTTGAGAAAATAATCCATGCTATAAGAAAAATAGAAAAGAGAAAAAAAAACAATTGAAACAATCATAACAACATTACTGTTGGTGTGAACATTTAAGTGTTGTTAAGGTAATAAAAAAGGTGAAAATCATTCAATTGAGAGAGTTAAATATCTATTTAATTTATTAGTGGAAAGCTTTTCATTTATATGCCCCCAAATGCCCTCGTACGACCGAGAGTGGGGAGAGTTCACTCTCCCTCTCCAAATGCTCTCATATGGCCACGCGTATAAAGCCTCCACCAGGGAAGTCCTACTCACTGCCTTCTTGCACCACGGGTGTTGTTTACGAAATTGAGAGGACGAAAAGCAGATATACGGTGCTTTAACCGGATTGGTGGACACGGAGAGTCCACCTAGACAAGTTGGAAAACCCGGATTACAAACCGATGGTGCACATGGGCTGGCTCCACTATCCTGAAGGAACAAATGGCATATGAACCAATCGCTGGTCACCGGTTACCATGGAAATGCATCTCCCTACGATGCTCCACTGCCTTGTGGATCAGACCTTCAGGTCGAAGACTCCGAGTATGGCACCCTAAGAAAACCACCTGCCTCGGTTTGGGCACCAGGCCAGTATCACAGCCCTTGCACAAATCAAATGAGATTTGTGTGGCGCATATGTATCTGGTGTCCTCTGGAATATAGTTGTTTCCTGGCGTCAAAGGTCTAACTTCTATATCTTAAGAACTACATAAAGAAAGGTCATTCGTGACTTGTCTAAAGCATTTGCACTTTGTACTACACACCTATAGTCCTAGGTCACCAAGTTCACCCTCAACCAAACATTCTTTCAAAATTCATCCAAAACAAGTTTCCTTCTATGGTGTGAGGAACAACCAGGAAGAAACGATTATCTTCATACTTCAAGTAGCTTTCAAAACGACTTTGTTCATAGTGCAACCTCGTCTTCATTTATCAATATTTATTCCATTTCCATTATCAAACCTCATCTTCCATCTTTGAATTCTTCAACTTGTGTTACCAGTGATAACGACTGACGTCCACAGAATGCTGTAACAGATGTTTTGAAATCGCACTTCAAACTACATGTTTGGGCTATCAACAACCGAGCCCTGTGTTTATTCAGATAACAGTCTCCACAAACTAAGACCCTTGATTCTCATGCCATCAATGTACGCCAGCCAACTAAAAGATTGCATCCACTGATGAATTTACTGACTGCTGAGTCAGCTATAACGTAGGACCAGGCACATATTTGCATTGGTCCAAGTTGCCACACCTTATTAACACAACAACATAAACACCAAATCCATAGAAGTAGTTAACTCAATGGTAGTAAGATATAAAACAAACATTGTGTATAAGGATATAGTACATGGAGAAAGAATTAGTTGGTAGAAAGAAAGATATGAAGTGATTTTAGTCTCATGGTTTAAGGGAAGATAGGGAGTGTATACACACCTACGCCATTGTGATCGATTCTGAGCCATGTCACACAGAGTCTACAACCGTTAGTTACGATAGACACGTGAACTCCAACCAAGTAGTCTGCATCTCCCAACATGGCTCAGACTGGAAGTTAGTGACTTCAATGACTGATGCCACGTTTTGGTTTGGCCTCTCCTAACTTTCTTCCATTGTTGAAATGAATCATGTTAGGTGTAGACTATATGGTTGAGGTCCGCAAGATTATCGCAGCAGCTAGTTGGAATGGCGTTTGAATCGAACGGTACCGGGTTCAAGTCCCAGAGTAAACATCAACTCTGAGATACAGATACATCCAGCTAACGAATCCCAAATAGGATGAGGTGTCGCGCATCCTGGATTCCACTGCTAGCCACTATTCATCATTGCTTATTTGGATGGAATGTTTGTAATTATTATCCAGATAGTACTTCATATTGTAAAACTTTAAACTTCATTTAACAAAATAAAGATAATACGTATTTATTTTTAAAGCTTTACCTAAGTGAATTTAAACTTCACCCCATTGTACACGCAAGTGGCTATCAGGACTCAGTAACTAAGTGGATAACGCGATAGCGTTTGAATCGAACGGTACCGGGTTCAAGTCCCAGAGTAAACATCAACTCTGAGATGCAGGTACATCCAGCTAACGAATCCCAAATAGGATGAAGTGTCGCGCATCCTGGATTCCACTGCTAGCAACTATACATCACCTGCTTCAGTTTGGGCACCCGGGCAGTATCCCAGTCGTCACACAAATCGAATGATTTATGTGGCCCATATCTATTTGTACCAATGTTTATGTGTTTAAATAAAAATAAATAAATAAATACTTTTTCATCAGCTTAAATAAAGTCCATGTATTCAAAGGAAATTAAAAAATATAATAAAACAATTTACTTACTTGTTCAGGATTATTCAAATCTAAAGAAGTTAAATTTTGATCAGCATCTCGTAGTAAGTTCAAACTAAGTCGAAATATAGGCAAAAGTAGTAGATCACGAAATGATGAAGATCTTTTACGTTGTAAGAAAATTGCACGAGTAACATCACACTAAATATAATAATTATTAAAAATAAATGAATTAAAATTTAGCATATGAATAGTATAAAACACTTTAGAAAATAGTTATTACATAACATTTATTAAGTGATTGTGTAAGTTTGTTTCGATGTTAAGGAAGTAAGATTAAATAACAAATCTGTATTAACTTGATAAATCGTGAATTGAAAATCTATCTTAATTTGCTTTACTTAATCTTCATCTCCTGATGATTATGTGTGACCTGAAACCTAGTATAAGAGCATACACTTATTAACTAAGTCAGATAATTTCTGTTGAGATTCATGATATGAAGATAGTTTCTATTCATTTGAACTCATTTAATTGTTGATAACCTCGAGTGTTGTTAGAGGTATGAGGACGGCGGTTATCACTTCCCGCTTGCCCACACTGTAGAAGGGTTTTTCTAGAGGTACCTGAAAAGGATATTGGATTGAAGATCATCTTAGTGACCTGAGAGCGTGACCGCAGTGCTCAAGGGACAACTGCTTGAGGTTGGTCACACACGATCTTTCTGTGAGTAATTTTAGTGTTAGCTCCGTACTTGTTGAGACTTTACCACCGGAGACGTATATCTGTGAGATAAGGCGAGGTGTGCATTTTTAGGGTCGACCCTTTCTAACCCCACCCCTTCTTGTGTGAAGGCAGCATCGCTGTCATGCTGGTTATCTGAAGGAAACACCTTACTGTCGTCACAGCTCCGTACAGTAAGCAGTACGTCTTCGCCTTCAGACCTTGGGTTTGTTACTTTTAGTCTTACCGCACTTCAACCGACCTGTCTGTTATGGTAGGACCTTGGGGAATGGTCGTTCCAACCAGTATAGCTCGACCGGTTCACCACGATAGGCAAGCCTGACCACCACCCCAAGATAGCAACAACGTTCGGGTTATTTACAACCACTACATGTCTATTTCATTATGATATTATAAGATGAGATTAAGTAGATAAACTAGAAAACTAGCGAATGGGAATTCGCATAGAAATGATTAAAATAACTGCAAAGGTGCTAAGTATCTTAACTTCACAACAAAATGAGTTTGAAGCAACACGTTTATAATTTGTCAGAACTTTAGGGTAGAAAGCACAAAACTTTCAAATTGAATTTAACCGGAGTATATTATCGGTTATGCAAGGCTTTACTGTCAATTTGATATCAATAAAAGTTTAAATGATATGAATATATTAACTGAGATGGAAAAAATATATAACCTATGAAGAGCCCGACCACTATGCAACTGAGCATATATACTACTTGGGTTTTATTTTGATTACAAATACCCATAGCTTCAATTTGAACGAAACTACCTGACAGTTGTCAGAAATGTTCATTTCATTTTACAACAAATTGAGCCCCAGTTGTATTTCACGGAAGAATAGTCTAAATGCATAATTTCTAACTGAAGTGCACAACCTCAGTCCAAATGTAATATTTGAACCGTGGTGTAAAACATGATAGAAGTCTGTAAATAGAGCTTTGCAAACCATAACTTATGAAGAGTTGTTGGTTTTATTGAAAATACAGGATATTATTTAAATGTGTAGTAAGTGATCAAATTATATGAAAAAGTAAAGTCTTTGGATGTGATGTAACCGATTACGAATTTAAACCATACACATGAAAATAACATTGGAGTTCAAAGTCGGATGGTTGTTTGGTAGTGGATGGACATATTATTGCTGTTATGAAACCAAATAAAAATATTTCAAGATGGATTAATGGAGAAGGTTTTAATATCATTCCAAAACACAACCATTTTTACTCAAACTAGATGCTCTATTGAACTGAGCCAGGGCACTGATAAACCGATACAAAATTATCACGGTTGACCTAATGAGACAAGAATTAGACAACCGTATCAAATGAAGCTTGAGAAAAGCCTTAGTGAAAAAGGCGTATCATTACGTTGACACGCTTGTATTAATGACTGTATGTGCAGGTGTCCAGTTTCTCAGGATACAAAGAACAAAAATGGTACTCAAGCAACTAGCTACTACGAGATAAAGAGTGGATAACAACTGAGATGTACCTATTTTTCGATCCATTGTTAGCTAACATTATTTAGTGTAAGTACAGTAACGTGATTTAAACCAGAAAGTGCTTCCGAAAATTGATTTAGAACATTTCGAAAAACGTTCCTCTGAAATGATAACAAGATTATCAAAACCTAGATAGGTATCAACAGTTTGAAGTAAAACATGCGGGTAAGTAATTTCTCATAAAAGTTCGTGACAGTTTGGATAAGTTTTTGCAAAACGCTGTTTGTAGTTCCTTTACAGATTATTTCAGCTATTGCTAGAAGTCGAATTATAATTCATAGAAGAACGTTTCATATACTTCCGGTTCCCGACCGTAGATGATACCTTGAAGAAGTCAATCACGATAACGCAACCGAGGTCTATTGGTTGGAACGTATGCTCTTTAAGTCCTACTATGCCAGTCGGGTCAGAAAAGGATGACTTTGAGGATGTCACGCCTTACCCAACATATTTCCGCCTCCGTCACTAAGACCACCACTAATTCAGCTTCTTATCAGGTTTCTCAAGCAGAAATATGCTTCTACGGTATGGGCAGCCGGGAAGGGAAAATCGCCCTCATACATCCAACAAAACACGAGATCATTTTATTGACGACCAAATTTATCACTCACCTCTTAATAATTATTTCATCCACACGACTAAACCTTCTCACACATCTTTATTACCATGCACTACCAGTATTGATGGTCTGAGTTCACAAAATGTTATTCTTAGTCTTCTGAAACCAAGCTCTAAACTACATGTTGGAGCTTTTACTGTCCGAACCTTGCGTCAGATAAGACAACGACTCGAGAATCTTGCGTCATCGATGTATGCTGCACCTTTGGAACGCACAAAAAGGATTCAAGTACAGTCATTTATTTGACCTCACCTTGTCAATATGAAGGACTGGCACGATTTAACCTTCGAGTATCTGGAGATCCTACTGGAGTAGGGGTAGCATTAATTCCGAAAGCATAACAGCCTCTGTTAGGCAGATCTCAATAAAAAGTCGCTCATGCGTCGTCGCCTTTTCGTTGTCTATGCTTACGCTCCCACTGACTGTAGCTCAGACAAAGTTGAAAATGAATTTTATCGGAAGTTATCCAATCCTTCAAAAACTTCTGGTACAGTGATAGTGGCAGGTGGTTTTAATGCTCATGTATGTAAGCTAAACGCAAACGAAAGGTACTTAGACAGATCTTATGGTGTTGCGGATCAGCCAACAAACAAGGGTGACCATCTGCTGCAATTAGCCTCAGATAACTGTCTATTCCTAGTAATTATCAACTCTGAACATAAGGAAAAACATCGTCTGACGTGGCAACCTCAACAATCTACTCATCGATGGACTCAAATAGATCACATTGTAACTAGCCATTGATGGAAAGGCTCGATATAACTCTTACCTTGTCTGGAGCACTTGATTAGACTCAGATCATGCTCTAGCTCAAAAACGTATCTGTCTGCGTCTTACTGGATGTAAAAAGCCACGGCTGTTTATCAGGCCTTTCTGCTTTCTTCATTTTTATCTAAGTTTGTCATACATATGCTTTTAGAGACAACGCTTTGGTCGTCTGACTTTTAGGGGGTTAATCGACTACCTGGAAATCCACTTACTGACCTAGAATACGCAGATGATGTGGTCCTATTTGATGATGCTGAAAAAATGCAGTCTTTTGACCACCTTAAGCAACAATGCGGGCATGTTCCACATGCAGTCCTCTCCCTCCAAATGTAAAATATTACCTTAGGATTGGCTTGTGTTACCGCCTGAATTAGTGATTGGTGGTGAAGTGGTTGAACACATCAACCACTACACTTATCTTGGGAGTCTCATCAGTTTTAACTGGCTGGTGTCTGACGAAATCTCAGCACGGATTCAGAAGGCTCGATTGGCTTTTCCCAACATGTGTCACTTGTGGAGTAGGCGATAAATACGTCTCTAAACCAAAAGATGGGTTTACTGTGCAGCATTTGTCTCCGTTCTACTTTATGAACATGGAACGTGCTCATTAGGAATAGAGGATACTAGAAGTTTACTAGTATTCGATTATAGGTGTCTTCGGAACATTGCTCGTGTATTTTGTGACGGAGTAAGCAATGCCTAGGTTAGAAATAGGGTACTATATAAGGACGGCAAATTGATTGGCGAGTTAGTAAATCTTCATCAGCTGTGGTGGTTGGGAAGTGTTACGTATGTCCGACCTTGATGTGTGATGTTTTTCTGGTTTAGGAGTAGGCTGGAAAACAGCGAAGGGTTCTCAAACCGAAACCATGAAGTCATTGACAACTGGACTGAGTCATGTTAATACGTGTAGACTACCTGTTTGTGGGCGGCATGATTATCGTAACGAATGGTTAGAGACCTTGCATGACATCGCTCAAATTCGTTCGCGATTGCCCAGGTGCATCCATTCTTTGTCTTCTCCCAAATTTTGAGATTCTAAATTCCCCATAACTTCTTTTGGTTTTTATTTCCCTCATTTATTTATAGTAATTGGTCCCTTTGATAAATTTGGATAGCGTAATAAGAAGACGAAGATTACCAAAACTATATGATAGATTAGCGCAGGTACATTACAAACAACTTGATTACACGTATACTTCTTAAGAACATTTATATATAAAAATAAACGGACAACTAAGTAAATGGAGGTTAAGCGGAAACAAAGATAATGAAGGAAATAATATGAAAAACAATGTGAAAACTCATCACACTGGATAATAAGCTAATATTACGAATATTACTAATCCATACATCTTTTGCGAGCCGTACCGTCGATACCTAGTCTTTCCTATTACCACTGACACTGTTGCTACTGTGATGTGTGCTACTTATATCTGTCAACATGAGCAGTATGTAACACCAGTCAGAAGCGGAATACCTGGCAGCGGAAGGTTGAGAAGACCGAATTGAAGATAACGGGAATGTAAACAAAGAGTAATCGTTATAGCAATGACGGAACATTGAAATTCGAGACAATTGATGGAAGATTTGCAAATGAAGTATTCAATGTATGGCTTTTCACATTTTACGAAAGAACTCTGTAATTCGGCATTAAATGATAAATTGTTTGTCCGCACCTGAGTTTCGTTCATTACACTACCTCGACTATTCATGGATTCCATCTGACAGCTTCATGGACATGCGTACAGCTTCTAAGTTTTGACTGACTGACTTCCGGATCAAAAGTGACAGATACTAAGATGTTCGTTTTAACATATGACTATACATTTCTTATCGTGTGATTTTCACAGTTAAAAAGGTTACATTTATAATAAAGTGATCTAAACAGGGCTTGTCAGCTAGTAGCACGTAATTCATTCATTAATCAAAATGATTTCCCAAAGCATCGTTTGAAAGTATACAGAAACTTATGAGTTCGAATTCAGATACATATGTTATCTTCCCATAGGATTTAAATTTTTTGTGAAAAAAAACTGCCTAGTACACCAGCAGGGAACAACTCATATTCATTACCAGAATATTTAACTAAAACTTGTCAACTGAGAGCAGCGTTATATCATTGAAAAAATGCCAAATATTCGATAAATCTACAAACCGAAAGTTGAAAATAGATGCAGAAAATCTACGTTAATTGCTAACTGTTTCCATTATAGAATGACATGGGATAGAGCTTTTGGAAAGCGGACATTGGTTCGACCTAGTTAGAGAATTTCCTGCATCAGGGATCGGACGGTGGTTAGTCAAATGCGGAGGCATTGGATGACTGTCATACTTTATTACAAACAGATTGGAAGTTGGCGTTGTGAACCACTAGATCCCGATCCAATGATTTAAAGATGATGGGGTCGCTCTGAAACTAGGAGGACTTGAATCTGATTACTGGTAAGATATAATATGGAGTAATATGCAACAACAATGAAACATACTTCTATACATTTTAACAAAAACCTACCTCACAATCATGATTCATTTCCGAAACTAAATTATTGAGTATTTGCACCCCAGTAAGAATTGCGCTTGTTTGACCGCACTGGAAACGATTAAAAGCAAAAAGAGCTAACATGAATAAACATAAATATTGTACAAGTACGCTAATAAATAATGATTTTCTCAGGAAGAAATGAAAACGGACTTTTGATTGGAATTGATTAAATAATATAGCAATAAGAAAATAAACGGGTGGGATCAAGTAGTGATCAAGTAACATTACTAATCAGTCAGTTATAATGAATGTCAGTCAGTCAGTCAGCTACAACATAGGACCAGGCACATATGTGCATCGGTCCAGGTTGCCATACCGCATCAGCACAACAAAGTTGAACACCGGATTCATAGCAGTGGTTGGGTCAAAGGTGGTAATATATAAGAGAAAGATTGCATATAGAGATATAATACAAGAAGAAAGAATTGGTTCGTAGAAAGAAAGATATGAAGCGATTTTAATCTCTTAGTTTAAGGGAAGACAGGGAGTGTATACACCGACGCCATTGTGATCGATTCTGAGCCATGTCACCAAGAGTCTCCAACCATTGGTTACGATAGTCACGCGGACCCCAACCAAGTAGTCTGCATCTACCAACATGGCTCAGACTGGAAGTTAGTGACTTCAAGCACTGATGCCACGTTTTGGTTTGGCCGCCCCTAACTTTCTTCCAACCATCCCCTACACCGGTTAGCATTGCACGTCGTGGTAATCGGTGTTCAGGCATACGTAACACGTGGCCCAACCATCTCAGTCGATGAAGATTCATAACCTTATCAACTGATTTACCATCATTCCCTAATACCCTGCGTCTAACCTCACTATTACTTATCCGGTGATCCCAGCAGACGCCAGCAATATTTCTAAGGCATCTGTGGTCAAATACTAGTAGCTTACGAGTGTCTTCTACTCTTAAAGGCCATGTTTCGCTGCCGTAAAGTAAAACAGAACGGACTGCCGCGCAGTATACTCGTCCTTTTATTAATAGACGGATATCTCGCCTTCGCCATAGGTGACTTAAGTTGGCAAAAGCCAAGCGAGCTTTTCGGATCCGTGCTGAGATTTCGTCGGACACCAACCCATTAGGGCTGATCAGACTTCCAAGATAAGTGAAGTTGTCGACGCGTTCGACTACTTCACTTCCTATCCTTAGTTCATGTGTTGACGCAGACCAGTCCGGAAGCAACAACTTGCATTTAGAGGGAGAGAAGCGTATTCCAAACATTCTGGCATTGTTCCTTAGTGCTACCAAAAGACTCTGCATTTTGTCAGCGTCTTTACCAAACAGGACTATGTCATCTGCGTATTCTAAGTCGATAAGTGGACCTTCTGGATGGAGATCAATACCCGAGAACTCCTGCTTCGGTTTGGGCACCCGGGCAGTATCACAGCCCACACACAAATGATGAACTCTTTATGTCTATGGAAATTACTTTTCTCGCTTCGAAAAACAATCAATTGATTCAAATTATTATCATCACAATTATTGTCATTATTAATACTATCATTATTATTACTATTATTGTCATTATTATTATTATTATTATTATTATTATTATTATTATTTACTACGTCATTATTCACCCTCTTTTATACTTATACAGCGGCTCGTCTTTGGTGGAAATTCCACTGTATCTAAACGTTCTCGAGTCACTGTCCGGTTGAAAATTGTATGTTATCACCGAATACGAGAACTGAAGCAGTTTTTCTGAAACCACGTGCACCATTCAAACTGGCTGCCTTCAACGTTCGCACATTTATGCAGGTCGGACAACAGATAGGGCTGGCTATGTCTTTGAAAAGTCTTAATATTGATGTTTGTTGTCTATCCGAGACCCGTATTCAAGACTCTGGTGAAGTACTACAAATTCGATCTCCATCTGTCGCTTCAAAAAGCTTGTTTTACGTGCGTTTATCCGGGGACCCTGTGGCATCTTCGTCTGGTTTTGCTGGCGTTGGTGTCGCACTAAGCACTAGAGCTGAGGCAGCACTAATCGATTGAATCCCCATTAAGAGTCGGTTATGTGCTGTTAGATTAGAAAATTCCATCAAAGTGAGGAGAAATCGGCGTGAGAAACGATGTCTCTTCGTCATCTCCGCCTATGCCCCGACAGATTGCAGCCCGGATGCAATCAAGGATGAGTTTTACCACCAGTTATCTGTCCTTCTCCAGAAAGTGCGTTCGACAGATATTGTAGTACTAGCCGGAGACTTGAATGCTCAGGTCGTTTAGGTGGCCGATGGGGACTCGTTGGTCGCAGGACAGATAACGGGGACCGTCTACTGCAACTTTGCACAGACCACAACCTGTTTCTGGCTAGCACTAACTTTCGGCACAGTCATCGCCGATGTGCCACCTGGCGTCCTCCCTCTGCATTTCAAGCCTGGACTCAGATTGATCACATCGCGATCAGCTACCGCTGGCGTGGTTGTGTACAAGACTGCCGCTCATTTTGGAGTACCTATCTGGACTCTGACCATGCCTTGGTCTGCGCCAATATTACCTTACTTTTCAGTGGCCAACGAAGTGACCGCCACCAACGGATTGATGTTAGCAAGCTGGTTGCAACTCCTGTTGCAAGTAAGTATCGAATCGAGCTAGCTTCTAGGCTAGCTACCATTCCACCGAAAAGTATAGATGAGCGTTGGTTGCAATTGCATGACGCCATGAAAATGGCGGGTACAGTCAGTTGTGGGTTTGCGAAACGTCTCGCTTTTCAGTACTGGGTTTCTTCAGGTTCCTTACAACTCATTGAAGCCCGTCGGTCTACTCCGGGTGACCATGAGTTTGACCACAAACGAAGGATGTTACGTGAGGAAATTGGGCAAAGCTTGCGTAAGGACCGAGAAGCCTGGTGGTCGAAGCGTGCTAATGAGCTGGAAGCAGCAGCTGCATCTGGCAATTACCGGAAGCTCTTCCAACTCATCCGAGCCACTGGCAGCAAGAAGTGTGGTGTGAGTGAAACAATCTGCGAGGATGATGGGATGCCAATCACTAACATCCATCGACGTCTTGGATGATGGGCAGAATTTTTCGAAGGGCAGTTCAACTGGCCTGCTGCTCCAGCAGCACCGGTCAGACTGTCCCGCCCAACGTGGCCGGTGACGACTGATCCACCAAATGAGGCGGAAGTCCGCAAGGAACTCCAACTCTTGAAGCGTTACAAATCACCTGGCCCAGATGACTTACCTCCGGCTCTTTTTAAAGATGGTGGTGACTTCCTGACTAAGGGACTGACGACGCTGTTTACAAAGGTTTGGGAACTAGAGAGTGTACCAACGTCATGGAATGAGTCGGTAGTTGTCCCTATCTTTAAAAGGGTTCACGTCGTTCCTGCAACAACTATCGGGGATAAGTCTACTTCCGATTGCGTCCAAGCTATTGGCTTCCGTCATACTTCGTAGGTTGTTCAAAACCCGAGAAAGATTGACTCGCGAGGAGCAGGCTGGGTTTCGTTCTGGTCGAGGATGTATTGATCATATCTTCACCCTCCGCCAAATGTTAGAACACCGCCATACTTATCAAAGGCCAACAATCGTAGTGTTTCTTGACATCAGGGCTGCCTTCGATTCGTTGGACAGGACTGTTCTCTGGGATTGTCTATTGAAGAAGGGTGTGCCTGAGAAGTTTATTAACATCCTAAAAGCCCTATATAAAAACACCTCAGGCAGAGTGAGGGCATACAACCACCTCTCTCCATTGTTCCATTCGAGTAGTGGGGTTAGGCAGGGTTGCCCAATCTCACCATTCCTCTTCAACTTTGCCATCGATGACATTCTGGAAACAGCTCTGATGAATGTAAGTAATGGTGGTGTGGATCTGTTGCCTGGAGAAAGAATTCTCGACCTTGAGTATGCGGACGATATTGTCTTACTGTGCGATAATGCCCAAGGCATGCAATCCGCACTTAATCAGTTGGCAATCAGTGTCCGTAGGTATGGTATGTGCTTTGCACCTTCGAAGTGCAAAGTACTTCTACAAGACTGGCAGGATTCCAATCCTGTACTCACTCTGGATGGTGAGCAGATAGACGTAGTCGAGAAGTTCGTGTATCTGAGTAGCTGCATAAGTGCTGGTGGGGGTGTGAGTGATGATATTATTGCACGAATAGTGAAAGGCAGAGCGGCTTATGCCAATCTGGGTCATCATTGGCGCCTTCGTGATGTCAGTCCGGCTGTAAAAGGTCGGACCTACAACGCTTTGATGAGAGCAGTTTTGCTCTATGTTTGTGAAACCTGGTCTCCGAGTTGAGGACGTTAGACGACTCTCTGTGTTCGATCATCGCTGTCTCCGAAGGATTGCTGACATTCAGTGGCAACATCATGTCAGTAATGCAGAGGTTCGGCATCGTGTGTTCGGGCACAGAGATGATAATTCAATTGGTGTCACCATCTTGAAACACCGACTTCGGTGGCTTGGACATGTTCTACGAATGTCGTCCCAGAGAATTCCACGTCGTGCATTATTTGCCGACTCTGGGACTGGTTGGAAGAAGCGGAGAGGTGGTCAGTGCATGACATGGTGTCGTGGTATGAAAGAAAGCTGCAAAGGACTGGCTTGTGTTGGTCCTTCACGGCTCCCTAGTTGGGGTCCGAGAGATGGTGCTACACAGTGGCTAGAGACGTTATCAGATATGGCTCAGAATAGAAGCCAGTGGCGATCCTGCTGTAACCTTCTTTTACTTTCTTCATAAAAAGTGGTTGTGTCTCCCTTACCTGAAAGATTTCTTCTGATTGTGCCTTTCCGTTCCCTCATTTCTACCATACTACCTTACACCAATCTCTTCGTTATTGTTCTCTTTTTCTTTTTGCGCTCCTTAGTTTTTTTTCCTATTTCTCTTTGAATTTTCATTGTTTTGTGTGGCGCATATATATTGGCGCTCTCTTGTACCAATATTCATGTGTTCAAATAAATAGATAAATAAACCCGAGAACTCAGTCGACGAGAAATTTATTTCCATCAGTAGATCTATGATGAAGTTAAACGAAAATGGGGAAAGTGGACAGCCTTGACGGACACCACCTGAGGTTGCAAAAGTAGATGACAGTTCGCCATAAGCTCTGACTCGACTAGTAGTGTTCGAGTAAAGAGCCTTTACAAGGTTTATGTACTTCTGGGGTACGCCTTTCAATGACAGACACTGCCACAGAATCTCGCGGTCTACCGAGTCAAATGTTGGTTTGGTGTAGAGGGCCGCCATGTTAGACGATGTCTCTCCTTATGCTTAAAATTTTTGTTTGCTAAAAATAAGCGATTGTCTGAGCACAGTTGCAGCAGACGGTCACCATTATCTGTTCGCTGTGCCGGAATGCTAAAATATCCACCTAAATGCCTTTCTGTTTGGTTTAAGCTACCTATCTGAGCATTAAAGTCACCCCCTACGAGTACTATGTCTGAGCGTTTAGCTTTCTGAAGAAATTCAGAAAGCTTTCTGTAAAATTCATCTTTCACATCATCTGAGCCGCAGTTGGTGGGAGCGTAGGCAGAAACGACAAAAAGGCAACGACGTGTGTCCCTATCCTTCCGAGTTCTTACGGAGCCGTTTAGCCGAACAGCACATAGACGACTGTTGACGGGGATCCACTCTAGCAGTGCTTGTTCGGCCCTCATGCTTAGTGCTATGCCTACACCTGCCAGTCCACGAGGACTGGCCATCGGGTCTCCAGATACACGGAGGGTGTATCTCGTTGGCTCTCCGTTTTGCCGAGGTGAGGTCAAGTGAATGACCACACTGGGATCCTGTATGTGTGTTTCGGAGACACAGCATACATCAATGGAAAGAGACTCTAGGGTTTTAGCCAAGGAAGCCTGCTGACCAATTTGACATACGGTTCGTACGTTGAAGGCTCCAATGTGTAGTTTGGAGCGAGGTTTCAATAGACCTGGGACAGAGTTTTGAGCACTAGAATCGTTGGCTATGGTGACACTTAAGGAGGAAGCCGAAAGAGGAAGTTTAGAGTTGAAAGTCGATGTAAGAGGAATAATAGGAATTGAAGAGGAAGGTCGATTATGAATACAGTGGTCTTGGGTGCTGTTAGAGGTATGAGGGCGGTTATCACTTCCCGGTTGCCCACACCGAGGAAGGGTTCTTCTGGAAGTACCTGAAAAGGAAATTGGATTAGAGGCGGTCTCAGTGACCTGAGAGCGTGACCGCAGTGCCCAAGGGACAACTGCTTGAGGCCGGTCGTGCACGGCCTATTCGTGGGAGGTTTTTGACGTGTTAGCTCCGTTCTTCAAAGGGCCTTACCGCCGGAGACGGAAATCCGTGAGATAAGGCGAGGTGTGCATTTTTAGAGTCGACCTTTTCTAACCCCACCCCTCCTTGTGGGAAGGCAGCATCGCTGTCATGCTGGTTGTCTGAAGGAAACACCTTACTGCTGTCACACCTCTGTACAGTCAGCAGTACGACTTCGCCTTCGGACCTTGGGTTTGTTGCTTTTAGTCTTACCGCTCTTCAACCGACCTGTCTGACATGGTAGGACCTCGAGGAACGGTTGTTCCATCTAGTATAGCTCGGTTGCTTCATCACGATAGGCAAGCCCGACCACCACGTCAAGGTAGCAACAACGGTCGTGTATAATGAATGTAGAGCATGAGAAATGTGCATTATTTTAATTAGCCAAATCACATCAGAAATATAGGATGAAACGAACAAAATGAAAAGTCAGGGTTTGAAAATCAACTATGTTAGTACTGAAGGTTGAAAAGACTAAACAATAAGAACATAGTTTGAGGAGAAGGAATAAAGAAATACGCATAAGTTAATACTGAAACTCAAGATCCGTAGGAAGATAGAAAGCGCAAGAATCTGAGTCAATGACTAAGTATTAACTTAATCATTCAACATCTGCAAAAGCTGATCGAATTTACCTCAAAGACTACAATCAGATAGTCTGGACCTAGCTACGCAATCAAGTTAAAGAGTCAGTAAATTCATAAACGGATGCAATCTTTTAGTTGGACAGTTTCTAGCCTTCCTCCGATCTAATCCTACACATACCATCACAGGACATCAAAGTAGACGGTGATCGAGCATGCGTAATACATGTGTCCTCAGTCGATGAAGATTTACCTCATCAACCACTTTTCATCCTTACCTATTGCCTTGTGTCTAACCACAGCACTGTTTATTGTACCACACAATACGCTGGATATGCTTAGAAGAAACATATGATCAACGATGATAACTAGTGTCCCCGACTTTTAAACGCTGTTTCACAGCCACAAATGAAAATAAAGTGAACCGCTGTGCAGTACACCTGCTCCTACGTTAGCAGACGGACATTTTGCAAACGCCACAAGCGAAGCAAGTTGTCAAAAGCTACCCTGGGATCGCATCTCACAACGTTGCTCTAATGATTTATGGACTAAACATTTTGGGTCGAAAGATCAGAGAGTGCCCCCCGAGAAAATCATCTGTTTCGGTCTTTACACCAGTGCAATATCCTAGCCCACACAACTAACAAGATAATTAAAAATAAAGAGTATGTTAAGATTCACTATCACTGTCTACATAAACGACTACTGCAAGTACTTAATTACACACAAGCTCACTTCACGCCTTTTTTCCACATAACAGCTCGCTTATAGTAGAAATCCTGTCCAATTTAAACGATCTGAAGTCACCGACCGGTTGGAAGTTTAATGCTATCACCGAATACAATTCTTGATACATCTTTTCATAAACTTCGTATGCCACTCAAACTGGACTCCTTCAGTGTTTGCACACTCACGGACATCGTGTAGCAGATAGGGTTGGCTATATCTTGAGAGAGCTTTAACATCGATAACTCATCTATCCAAAACTCGC
This sequence comes from Schistosoma haematobium, assembly GCF_000699445.3. Taxonomy (NCBI): domain Eukaryota; kingdom Metazoa; phylum Platyhelminthes; class Trematoda; order Strigeidida; family Schistosomatidae; genus Schistosoma; species Schistosoma haematobium. The sequence goes on from NC_067198.1 coordinate 3,409,490, forward strand.
ATTCAACACTCTAGTCAAGTACTACACACCAGCTCTCCAGTTGCTGATTCGAAGAGCTTGTTTCATGTGTATTGATCCGGAGTCGCCGTAACATCATCTTCGTCTCGTTTTGTTGGCGTGTGAAGCTGATAGAACGCTAAGCAATTACATCCACACACTGCACGGACGATGGTTGAAGTTTTTCAGGGAACAGTTCAGCTAATCTGTCGCTCCGAAGGAATCAATCAGACCGTTCTTTTTTTGATGGAGTTTTGTTCTTTGAGCTGGATGGTTTGATCGTGGAGCTTTCATCATTCTTCAACACGACATCATTAGCGCAAACTTCAGCTACCTGAGGTCATCTACTTGAAACACAAATCTTCTCCATCATCTCAAGACTGTTCTGTTCTCACTGGTCAGTACCGAGCAACCGATGGTTAGAGACCCTGAATGACATGGCTCAAAATCGTTTGCAATGGCGCAGGTGCATCCACTATTTGTGTTCTCTCAAATTTTGATCTCCTTATTCCTCCTTGTCTCTTTTTTTCTCTTCCCAAATTTATTTCACTGTATTATACTCTTTAAATAACATCTCCAAACACTAATTTTCCTGATTACTGCTTATACTCTTATTACCTCTACCTGTTATATCCGGTGAAGATTAAACTACAGGTAAATTCCAAGGACTATTCATGGACTAATATTCTATAAATATTCTTATTGTATAACTACTCAACAATTACACTATGGATATTTATATTCCTTTTATAATAAGCTTTATTTTGATCTATAATTTATTATTGTACGATTTACGGTCCTTAAGTTATGTTCAGTTTATTAACTACTGCCTCCCTCATTCACAGCCACTTTTTGGGCTTATTTGTGTACAATATTATTTCCTATTTTATGGTACGTTGCGGTTTGTCTGATTGATATATAAACCAAGTATGTCTGAAATAAATGATCTGGTCTGATCTGCTCTGATTCGGAAGCTGGTATTGTGTTCTGGACTCAAGTGGAAGGGCTCGTAGGACATAGGACCAATAAGGACGCTAGACTGCCCACACCGGTTGAACGTCATTGGTTGGCCTAGTGTGAAGATTCGTATAAGTCGTATTCGGATTGGTAGATAAGTCGTGTGATCGAAAAGTCAGACATCCAAGGTCATAACAATTGGCGACGGGGATTTTGGCAAAAACAAAATAATTGGGAGACGCAAGGTCATAACAATTGGCGACGGGGTGGAGAAAAGTTTTGATCCCTCAACTTCAAGGTCATAACAATTGGCGACGGGGAATTTGGCAACAAATAAATAATAATAATACAAGTGGTGACTCAGATTTTGGAAATAAATTAGCTGTATAATTGCCGGTGATTTCTGGAGCTAATATTATTGGCAAAAAAAAAAAAAAAATGTCGATTTCTTTCGAAGAGTTGCGGTTAATATTACAGCACCAGCAGAAGATGTTGGCCTTCCAACAACAGCTATTTGAAACAGTTTTGGGCAGACTTTGCATTCAAGCAGAAAATAAGAAATCTATTCATGATGCAGATAATGGTGCAGTAATGGACATTTCAGAAGCATATCCTGCGGAGGATTCAAATCCTTTTATACCTGAATCAAAACGTAATATTGGTAACGTGTCCAGCTCAGAGCAAGAAAATATTGTGCTAAATGCACATGAAGTTGTGGAAATACCAGGTGATCAGGAGCCAGATCCTGTAGATGAAGCCCAGAGTCCAGAATTAAATGAAACGCTACTGGTTCTGTCCAGCTCTGAAAATAAACTCCAGCTAGAACAAAATTGTGGTCCACGTGCTATTAGTCGAGAAAGCTATGGTGACTCGTATTCAGAAAATAACTGGAGCAACACGATGAACCAAATTGTACCAGATGTTACTCAAAATCACCGGAAGACAGAATTTTATATTGAGTCAACCTATCCCATTTCTAATGACAGTGTGCCAGATATTGATTCTCAGAATAATGCATATGATTTTGATGAAACTTCTTATAACAATGAGGGAAATATGTCAGCTGAGTCGAATGATGGCCAAAAATCTAATTTAATTCTGTTAGACGTTGACTTTCTTAATGACTCGTTATCTGCTAACGAGATTCATAATGAATTTGAAAATAATGAACTCAGGTCAAAGGTCGTTCATCATCATCTAGTCATTTTTAGTGGCTTCTCCAGTCAATACGAGAAACATGGTTTAAATAAAGTCCTACTAGTTGTATTTTGGAGCCATAAGGACCCAACATTATTTCGAGGAGGAGGAGAATGTTGAGGAATTTAAAGTAACATATGATTCTTTTTTTTAATCAGAATCTAAAGTTGGAATTTTCAAAAAAAAAAGGGGAGGTGTTATATCCGGTGAAGATTAAACTACAGGTAAATTCCAAGGACTATTCATGGACTAATATTCTATAAATATTCTTATTGTATAACTACTCAACAATTACACTATGGATATTTATATTCCTTTTATAATAAGCTTTATTTTGATCTATAATTTATTATTGTACGATTTACGGTCCTTAAGTTATGTTCAGTTTATTAACTACTGCCTCCCTCATTCACAGCCACTTTTTGGGCTTATTTGTGTACAATATTATTTCCTATTTTATGGTACGTTGCGGTTTGTCTGATTGATATATAAACCAAGTATGTCTGAAATAAATGATCTGGTCTGATCTGCTCTGATTCGGAAGCTGGTATTGTGTTCTGGACTCAAGTGGAAGGGCTCGTAGGACATAGGACCAATAAGGACGCTAGACTGCCCACACCGGTTGAACGTCATTGGTTGGCCTAGTGTGAAGATTCGTATAAGTCGTATTCGGATTGGTAGATAAGTCGTGTGATCGAAAAGTCAGACATCCAAGGTCATAACACTACCACTACGGGATTTGAATCGACCACTGCATCTCTGTGCTAATGTGGTGTGGCAACTCGAACTGATGTACGTACGTACGAATTTCTACGTTGTTACTGACTGACTGACCCATCTAACGAGGCAGAAGTCCAACTCCTGATACGCCACAAATCACCAAACCCAAATGACTTACCTAAGGCGATTGTTAAACATGGTGCAACCTTCTAAACGTAGGAGTGAGCTGTCTGCAAAAGTTCCGCAATTAGAGTCCTGACATTTTAGAACGAGTCGGTGGTCGTCACAATGTTTAAAAAGGGTCCATGTCATCTATGCAACAACTATCGAGGGTTAAGTCTACTTTCGACTTCATCCAAATTATTGGCTTTCGTCATACTTTGCAGGCTGTTGGAACCCAATAAAAGGTTGACTCGCGAGAAGCAGGTTACTTTTCATTCTGCTCGAGAATGTATTGATCTCGTCTTTACTCTCCATCAAGTGTTAGGAAGCCGCCATACTTATTGTAGGCCAATAACCGTTGTTTCGCGGCATCGGGACAGCTTCGTTTCGCTGGAAAACTGTCATTTGGGACCATTTGCTGAAGAAAGGTGTGTCTTAGAAGTATACTAACATCTCGAAGGCCCTATATACCAACACCTCAGTGGGAACACTGTCAGAGATGCTGAGATTCGGTAACGTGTGTACGAGCGCAGTGACGATAATTCGACTGTCACAATTTCGAAACACCAACATTAGAGGCTTGAAGATGTACTAAGCATGTCGTCCCAGAAAAATCTATATCGTGTTTTATGTGCCGAAGCTGGGACTGATTCGAGAAAGCAGAGAGGTGGCCAATGTATGACGTGGTGCCGCGGTACAGTGGAAAGCTAAACAGGACTAATTTCCGTAGGTTTTTTAATGCTTTATGGTTGGGGTCCTAGAGATATTGGAACACAGTACCTTGAGACATTATCAGATATCACTCAGCCGGTGAGAGTCCTGTGTAAATTTCTTCTACTTTCTCCATTAGGTGAGATAAACTTCCCCAACGAAAAGAATTTATGGGTGCATTTTTATTAAAATGAACTGCTTACATCATATTTTAAAAGATGGTCGTTTTTAACCCGTTTCTTTCGTGTTGAGAAAGAAGCATAACTGCATATTTCTACTGTGTGATGAAAATATCTTACCGACGTTACACTCCTGTGGAGTTGGAATACGACTTCACCCTCGGATTTTGAGTTTATTGCTTGCAGTCTTATCCACCCCATCCAACCAACCTTGTTCGTTTGGTAACTCGATTAGTTCTTCACGACAGACAGTACCCTACCGTCGCGCCATGATAATGGCTTCGGTCTAAATATACTTTACACAATCACTACTGAATGCTTTAAGAACCAAATAATTGCTCAGAAACCTCAGGTTCTGTAACTGAGTCCTAATTGCATCGTATTGTTGGGATATTCAGAAAAATATACCAATAATTATCAGGTTAAGTCTAATGGTGTCCTTGGACTTTAAATGTACACTCCCTATCGGTCAGTATTTATTTCACTTGTTAAATATTGTACAAATGTTGTTTTCTATTTTATGGTACGATGTGGTTTGTTTGATTGGTATATAAACAGAGTATGTCTGAAATATAATGATTCATATCTCAGAGGCTGAGACTTGCGTTCTGGACTCAACTGGCTGGGCTAGACAGGGAAGCAGGGTCAATCAGAACTCTAGGCCGTTCGTGCGTGTTTTACGTGTCGTTGATCCGATCGATAATTCGCTTCGCTCTTATCTGCAGTCAACAAAACACAACAGTATATGTGCAGTGTTGGGCTAACTACTGAATCTGTTAATAAGACACTAGTAATCGTTTCAAAAAGAAGAACGATAGCTCGAATTAAACAACTTTCCGCTAATAATAAATGCTAACTGTTTCAAATTTATGTCCGCAGCTTAAAAGAGTTTACTTACCTCAATAAACTTTGACGCACAGTCCAAAATATCACAAAATCCAGGACTACCGTCTACTGAATCCAGCCATCCCGACTTTGTTAGCCGACAAATAAGTGTGATTAAGGCTTGTTGTACAAATTTTTCCAATCCAGCATGCGCAGCTAGATAATTTAAGGCAAAATCTCCTGTTTAAGAAACATATAAGATGAATGGAGTAAAAAACTCACGAATAGCTAAACGTGATGAATGTGAAATTATAGCATCTCGATTGGAAATATATTTAGTCAAAGCTGTAGAAGCAATAAGCTGTGAGTAGCACGACTAGACAAATTAAAAGCAATGATAATGAAATATTTACAGTTGAATGCTGTAAAAGTAACTGGCATATAGAAGGACAATCAGCCCGTTCACATAAGGAAGAACAAGCTTTTTCTGCTTGACTACGGATTTCCGGATCACTAGTTGTATATAGTTCTCTGCAAAAGTATTCCAGCTGTTCAAGTTCCTATGGCAAAGGTAAACAAAATCAAATTAGTGGTAATTAGTGAGGATTCTGGAAATAAAGAACATATGCGGTCCCATTCAAGTTCACATACCACATTACCAGAACTAGAAAAAAATTATCAAAACAAATCCTAGAATAGTAGGACTAATAGTGTCAGTAGTAATGAAAAGAATGCGACTTCAGATCACTTAAAATCAATAAACTTACTTATGCCTGTTACCCTTCGTTGAGGACAAGCCTCCAAACAGGAATTTCCAAACAAATCTATCCTGGGCTCTCCTTTACAACTGTCGCCAAGTATTATTTATTTTTTGAATATATACCTCCGATTCGCAATGCAATGTTACCCTAGGTGTCCTCTTTTCCTTCCATGTGCAAGATCCCGAGTTACGGCTTGCCTTGTGATGCAATATATGTTCTATCCATCTTCAGCGTCCTTTCTTAATTTCTTATTCAGCTGGAAGTTGGTTTGTTTTCTGCTACAACGAGTTGTTGCTGACAGTATCTGGCCAACGGATCTGGTGTGTCTTGTGTAGATGTCTGCTTATAAATACCTGTACCTTCCGGACAATGATTATCGTAGTTATCCGAGTTTCAGCTTCGTGAAGTAGAGCTGTCTTGACGTTTTCACTAAAAATCTTAACTTTGGTGTTAACTTACAGTTGTAGAAGCTATCCTTGCTTTGCCAGTCCATGCCCTCAAATGTGCATTAGATTATATTGTTTATCTACAATTCTGCCCAAGTACATAAGACCTCCCACCTCTTCCAAGCTTCCCCATTAAGTGTTATTTATCTGCTGCACACTCCGTTATATTTCCGGATTTTAATTTTCCCTTGTGAATATTGATAAAAGATATATTTATCATGTATTAGCAGAAGCATTTGTTTAAACTGTGCTTCACATTAGCGTGACCTTGAGAACGATATTTGTGAGCAAGTTTCTTTGTTAAGTCAATATATAAAGACCCCACTTAAGTATACTTCATTCAAAAAACAACCGAACTACAAACATATGCCGATCTAGAGTAACATCTGAAGTTAAATTCAGGAATATAGCACGATTCATACAAAACACTCACTCAGGATGCTTACCAGTACTGGTTCGCAATAGCACATAAAGCCATCAGTTAGCAAGTACAAAGGCTCCGGAGACAACGATCACCAAACACAAAATTTTCTGACATCTCCAACTCTAAGGGGTCAATTTTTACAAACACAGCAAAACTGCTTAAACCAAAGCTTTGTAAATCTGACATTTTACACCCAGACTAACTACACAACGGTACGAAAGATGGCTGGGACTAGCATAAATCACTAGCTCTCACTGCACGTAGAATAATCTCACTAATCACTCCATTGCCAGTATTTACACAATTACCCAAATACACAAACTTACTACTACTAACAGATCATCATCGTCTGATATATATCTTCTTAATTTCCGCTTGTACCACATTTCAGAAGGTATTCACATTAGCGTAGTTGACGATATGGCCAGAAAACTATATTTTCAACCCACCAAAAATCAGGTTTTTTTTAGAATAATGTTTAAGATGAATAATTTTTTCCACCACCAACCTAGGATTTTTTAAAAATTCCACTTGTCTGTGTTCGTGAAGTGTGGCGACTTGGACTGGTATACAGATGCCTTATGTTTTAATTTGCATATAACTGACTGATAAGCTGACATTTGAGGATTTGTGTCATATTATTAATTTATATTCAACTCAACACTAATCTACTTTATAAAAAATGAGAATCGTTTGTTTTGAGGGTTGAATTTGCAGGAAATGTCAAGAACTTCCCTACCTAAGTTACCAAATAAACTTTGTGGTAGCATAAAGTTACTTAATCACAGGGTATGGAATACAACAGGAAATGTCGAGCATGAATACTCATCCAGCAGCACAGACCATTCCTTACACATTGCTAGCGAACTGAAAATTTCGTCTTAAGTATAATAAGCTATGCTATATATATATATATATATATATATATATATATATGCGATATTCATTTGGAAAATGAGAACACGCCAAGGCTACTGAGTGTTATAAACCTTTGAAAAACATTCAGATAATTTGTTGGTACTGAGTTATTTTAACTATTTTATAGTTGTGGGAGCAACACAGACACTACACAACTCACATTCATTTCCTAGTAGCACACCTATTTACAATGTGCGCACTTGCACAAGAACCAACACATCCAAGATCTTTGTCACAAACTTGAATAAGCCGATTGATTTATTTGTGCTCACTTTTTGCTGTTTCGAGACAGTTACGTGTATTTGGTTACGTACGGTTGGTGGTTGTGATCATTTCTATTCAATTGCTTTTCCAACAATGACCCACAGGATCACAGTTTAGTTTGTACATGACTTGTATATCTTCTGAATCCTTCATTCGGTTCAGCAACACTATGAACAAAACTTCTTCTAGTACCGACAGCCGTTCTCTCACTTGCTCACATCTTTCTTTTTTATTTTGGTGGGGTATCCTTCATCCTAGTCTGTTGGCATTTCTTATTCCCCCCATATTTTCCTGAATAGAACGTGGGGCATTTTTACAGTTACTTCAACGTCTGACTTCAGTGCATTAGCTGCTATATTGTTTGGTTCGACTGATTTCCCGCTCTTGATTTGTCTGATGGCTGTCCGGATTTCTCCAATCGTTGGTGGAGTGACATTTATGGTACGGTTCGTAGATTCTACTTCGATTTCCGGCGAACTCAGTGGAACTGGTTTATTCAGGAGTTCCACAAAGTGTTCTACCGATCTGTTCCTCTGTTCTTCAATCTCAGTGACTGGTTTGCCTTGTTTGTCCTTGACCGGTCTCTCTGGTTTACAATATATTTCCCTGTTAGTTTCTTCATCGTGTCATATAGCTGTTTCATATTTCCTTCCCTTATGAACTTTTCCACTGTCATTGCTAGATATCTGACATATATCTGCTTGTCGACTAAATTTTTCTCTTTTACACTTGCTTGTTTGCCTCCGTGTATTCAGTGTGTGCCTTCCTCTACTCGTGTTCGGCTTTTGCTAGTTGCTGTCTACTTGTTCTTCCTTTCTTAAATCTTACCCAGGATTTCGACAGATATCCATTCCTTATCATGATGCTTCTTTTGACTTAGAACCTCCTGATACCTTGAAGTTGGTGCTTCTTTGATCCTTTTCTAGTTGTCCTCTTTAGTAGTTCGTTCTTGTGTGAGATCCTGCGAGGCTTTGAACCTGCTGTTGAAAGTTGTCTTGAATCTGATAGGTTTGTGAATAGGTCAAAGGAGGGCTGTAGTGAACATTTGTACTGCCATTTGTTCAGCTGTCCAGTGTTCCTTCAGCTTCAGTTTCATCTTGGCCACAACTAGGTGATGATATGAAGCTGTGTCAGCTCCTCTCCTGATTCTCTCGCCCTTCATGGTTCATCTGAACGTTTTATTGATACAAATATTATCGATCATATTCTCAGTTAGGTGGTCCTCACACACCCATTTAGCTTTGTGTGTGCGTTGGTGCAGGAATATAATACCAGTTATAATCGCTTTGTTGAAAGCGTATAAATTCGAAAATCTCCCACTATCGTTGTTCTGTTATCATAGTAAATGCTGTTACATGATATCCTCATAACTAGAGCTGACCACCCTGACCTTGGGATTTGGTTCCCTCATTAGGACAGTCGAGTTCAACCTTGGCCACCCCTTTACGATTGGTTGCAGTCTTCTATTGGACTGATATTCAATGTTTCCATTGCTATTATTAGTGAGTGCGCATATCAGATACCATTCATTGTGGTCCCATTCTTCTTTGCTTTGAAGAATGCTCCGATGATTCTAGATCTGTGAGATTCCTAATCTGTGGTTCTTTTTCGCGCTTATTTCTATAACATCGTTGTTATTCGTTGTGCATAAATCGTTTTCTTTTTCGTGATCAGAGGTACCATCACTACTGAATCTAATTTTTTCTGTACAGTTTAAGTCCGATGAGTTTCACATGTTCCGAGAGCCACTAAGTTGTATCTTCTCATTTTCTCAGCTAGTTGACTGATCCTGCCGTTCAGATATTCCATGTACAAGCCTAATCAATCCAGACTACTCAAAGTAGTATTCAAATCTTCGAATGAAAGCGACTTAATTTTACGGAATGGACACAAATTAAAGGGTCCAGAATTTTTTATCCGTAAAGACTTGCCGTTGACAGACCGCGTAAAAAGACGGGAAGCCGAAAAAGAACTACAACTTGGGTTAGACGCTAGCGAAAAAAACCTAAAAATTGTAAATTTTCGGGTTGTAAGACTTCGACAGAGAATGATGCCGAAGCCACTATGGGTGAAGCAGGAAGTCATTTAAATAGGCTTCGGATCTGTTACACCAATGCCCGAAGCTTACTCAATAAGCGATTGGAACTAGGTGTACAGATCGACTCTACAAAGCCAGACATAATCGCAGTTCCATAAACCTGGCTGACACAGGCCGTAGATAGTATGGAACTTGATTTCGAGGGTTTTACGTTAGTAGGAGCCGACAGAATACAAAAGCGTAAAGGAGGGGGAGCACCTCTATTCATTAGGAATGCTATCCCATTTGCCGTCATCGACAGTGTATCCCATGAGAGTGGGACGTGTGAATTAGTTAGTTGCCGCTTGAAATGCAACGGACAAGAGCTGCTGATTGGTTTGGTCTATCGCAGTCCAAGCTGTGTAGTAAATGAGGTCCTGCTAAGCAGTCTCAATACTTGGTCACAAATTGGTCGATGTCAAATCCTAGGGGACTTTAATGCACCTATGGTAGACTGGGAAAATCTGCGAACCGAATCGTCAGAAAATTCCTTCGAGCAGGAACTAGTTGATGCGGTTATCACATGTGCCCTAGTGCAACATGTGAAAGAAGCGACTAGGTACGACCCGGACACTGAATCATCCTTACTAGATCTCATACTGACTCACTATGAGGATGACGTTGCGAACCTCCATTATATGCCACCCCTAGGTAAAAGTGATCAGGAAGTTTTAACTTTTGACTTCCATATAACTGTCAGTCACGAGCACGCATCAGTCCAGTCCAGACCTAACGTCTGGAAGGCAAACATACCAGATATCATGCACTCAGCATCGTAAGTAGATTGGAAAATAGACCCAGAGTCCTCAATTGAAACGGCCTGGGACGCATTTCGAAAATCATACTTAAAAGTTACCGCACCTCACGTCCTTTGGACCACACCAAGGGGGCTGAGGAACTCTCCACCGTGGTCCAGTAGGGAGGTCCGCGTCCTTCTCCGTAAGAGAAGAAAAATGTGAGATAGATTTAGGTTACTGGGGGCTGATGAGATAAAACCTCAGTATCGAAAAGCTCGAAATACTTGTGCCTCGATCCTCCGTAAGTCTAGAAAGTTGTACGAAGAAAAAACTTGTTAAGGAATCCATAGAATGTCCCAAACGCTTGTATTCTTATATAAATCAGAGGACAAAAAAGAATAGGAAACATTCTTGAATTATAGGGAGACAGTTCTGCCGCATCATTAGTGGAGGACGACTTTGGTAAGGCTCACGTGTTCTCGAAATACTTTAGCAATGCATATACCATAGAAGCGCCCTTCCCATCAGGTCCCCCCATACATACGCTGGATAGCGTGACCATTAACGAACTCGATGTCTTTGGTCTGCTAAATAAGCTTGACATAGGTAAATCCACGAGGCCCGATGAATTACATCCTGGGCTACTGAAGGAATTATCTAACTTCCTTCCAAGCCCTTTAGGTATATGCTTTAGTGTGTCCATAACACAGGGTCGTCTAGCAAAAGATTGGAAGAACGCCATAGTAAGCCCTGACTTCAAAACAGGTACGAAACACAAACCTGAGAATTAACGACCCGTTAGCTTAAGTAGTATGGTTGTGAAAATCTTAGAAAAGGTTATTCGGAAGGAGCTGTTTAAGTATCTCGATAAAAACCAGGTCCTTTCGGAGAAGCAGCACGGTTTCAGAATAGGTTACTCTTGTCCCAGGGTACAGTTTTGGGGCCAGTGCTATTCCTCTTGTATGTAAATGACCTTCCTCGTCTCCTATCATCATCGGTCTTGCTATATGCTGACGATGTCAAGATATGGAGAACGATACGATGTGAGGGTGATAGCTTAGAACTTCAAAATGACCTGAAGAAATTATCTGAATGGTCTCGAACATGGCAGTTGCCGATAAATACTTCCAAGTGTGTTGTGATGCATATCGGTCATCAAGGTACAGATACATAGACGATGGATAACACTGAGCTACCTGCCGTCCGGACACATGATGACTTAGGAGTCATCGTTAGCCAAGACTTAAAGACTACTGCACACTGCCGTGCAATAGCGCCGAAAGTTTTAGAAACTTATGGTCAATACGTAGGGCTTCAGGTCATCTGGTTGGTGGTGGTCATGTCGACACGAAAAAGTTTTTGATCTTGTATACAGTGCTCATACGTCCTAAACTGGAGTGCTGCACACGAGCAGCTAGCTCCTGCTTAGAAGACAGTGAGCTTCTAGAAAGGTTCAGAGAACAGCAACTAAGCTGATTCCTGGAATAGCGAAGCTTCCGTATGATGCTCGACTGGCCAAGCTAACCCTTTTCCCGTTGTCATATCGCAGAACTAGAGGCGACTTGATCACAGTCTTCAAATTGCTTAGTGCCAAATTCGCAGCTGATATGCTCTCATTTTACTTGTCCTTTAAAACAGAGAATTTACGAGGACACTGCAAAACAGTTCGGAAGCCGAGAACAAATCACTTGTCAGCTGGCTATCGATTTTCCCATAGAATCATCAACGAGTGGAATTCATTACCTCAGCACGTGATTGAGGCCCCATCCGTCGACTCTTTCAAAAGAAAGTTAGATCAACTGAGAGACCACCATTGCCAGGACTAACACAGGCCATCAAGCCTCCTGCCTTTTCAAAACTGAAACTGATATATTGTTGTCAGAAGAATGGTCAACCATGTGATATCTGAGGAGTCTCAGCTTACATGGTGAAGTGTCATGAATGAAGATCTTTCAACTCACAGGACATATTTTGAATGGTTTAAAATGTTTTCCACGTTAAAGCTTTATTAGCAATGTTTTTTCTACGGCATAGGGTTGCTTACTTCATGCACAACAATCTCCAATTACCCGGGGTTGGGATAGACAGTAGCCTTCGGAGGGCTGTTGGCGAAGTTTCAGATATTCAGCATGGTTTATGATTTGTCCAATCTGGTGTTTAATACTGAAATGTAAAATCTGCATAATTGCGTATTTATTTTGAAAAACGATATCTGACTGAGTAAATGACGGTTTACATGTAACGGTTATATTATGTTCTATTATGTAAACAATTCGAATAGCTTTCATTTACATGCTACCTATATCACCTTGTATAGATGTGCCTTTCTATCCCTTCATTTCATTATACTTCTTAATAAATATTTGAGAAACGTTGACCAGATAACATTCTGGACAGTTTAAATTCATGACAATGCAATTGACACTAGGCCGGCCTAATGCAGTACTGGATTTTTATTTACTATAAGGCAGTTGCTAGACTTTCTATTCTCAGTTTCATTCCTATTCTAATACACTTGCTGGTAAGTTTTGGTGCCACTATCGATAGAAATCCAAAAAATCTGATCGTTATATTATTCCAGTCCTATTGCTATTTCAGTTCAGTTTGGTTCATTCAGTTCTATAATCGTCTGGTTATTTATTACTATTCTGTATGCTAGAACTTTCAATCACTTAAATATATATTTAGGGACATTCGTACCATGGTTTTCATTCAATTCATTTGTTCTTGGTCATCGAGTATAAACACAAAGAATATAAAAATACTTCGATACGTATATACCTGCGCGCTCATACTCGTCGCCTCATTAAGTTTTTAGGATGGCTTTGTTAGGAAATAAAGACCAGTTATTGTTTTACTGATACTTGCCTAGTTATTTACATTTCCTCTCCTATTCAGAATTTTATTTTGCTTAATTATATTCTGTTTGTGAAATATAAATTACTTACTCTATACTCATACATTTTTGTAACCATTTATATAATGTTCAAGGGTGGTTTGCCCTGAATTGTGTGCTACACGTATAAAACTTTACTCACATTCTTTCCACAGTTGTATGACCATTTATGAATACTTACTGCAGTCGACGTACCATCCATCTACACATTTCAGGACGATTCAAAATAGTTGATTATTTGGTATTGTTGTCAAGCTACAATACATCTCAATTATAATATTTGTTCTGTATCAATTACATATCGGAGTTCTACAGGTCCCAATTTGCACGTTAGTCAGTCGCGATTTTTTATGTCCAGGGTCAACAGTTACTCGATTAGCTCCAAACAATATTATTTGGCCATTTGGTTCGTTTACAGGTGATAGTATACTGAGAAAAAACCACCATTAGCATTTATAGGCGACTTCTATCTTGTGCTATCTGGTTCAAAGTATCATAACAATGATACTAATGTACAACTGAACTCTAGCTTGTTTCTAGCGATCATAAGTCTCCAGTTAGATCAACTTCAGAAACAATCCAGATGAAGTCGACATGTATAAATAAAACTGTTCTGAATCAGATTTAGTGTTCTGGTTTGAATTCGAAGCTTGTCTATATTGTATTAATATTTATTCAAATACTTTATTGCCACTAACGTTTAACAAGCAAACTTCGATACTAAAGTAGTTTGGTATTAGGTAAGCTCGCTATAGTATTACCATATTACCTAGTGTAACTAGTAGAGTTATTTGAAGTTAAAAATATATGTGATAGAGAGTAATACAAGAAAGGAATTGTATTGATTCGTTCATCCAGATTGTTTATTTAATAACGTCAGCCTTCCGCTAACCAAGATGAATACTTTACAATTATTGGTACAGAGAATAGGTCTCCAGCGATTTCTAGCAAGAATAAAGTATAAAATAATCAGTAGGAAAATTTTGATAATACACTTTAAAATTTCTGTATCATTCATACAACAAAATCAAGAAACTACGATATAGGTATACAATCCAGGAACAGATCCGTAATAAAAACAGATATGATAAACAACACAGTAGAACTGTAAGCAGGCGAATACACACATACACACAAAGAAAACAGGACTTCAAAAATCTAATGATAACGATCACACATAGGACAACTAAAAACAAAAAAAAATTAAAAGGGACCGAGATAAACAGTTGATTTATTGACTTATTCATTAACGGAATACAAAACCATTCACTTATGGAATATACAACAGGTTACATCTTCATCAATAAAAAAAGAAATATTTTATGTGATTATACATACGTTGATCATAAATGAAGAGGAACAAGAGCAAAAATGAATCTGGAATAGATTGAAAATAAAGAGAATAGAAATATAACAACGGTAGGAATTTGCATATACATTTGAGTGAAAAGAAAAGTTATACTCTTCTTGTAATAGATTAATATTAATACTTTAAAGATCCCCATCATATTAAAAGATTCATATTTGAATAAAGAATATTCTTTTCGATAAATTCTCTTCAGGTTCTCTACAACTCATATATATATTTAAATGAATAATCCGAAAAATGGTCGGGTTAAAGGCAAAGTATAAAGTACAGCCTTCTATTAAACATTTGATCGAATTGTAATTTCATTATTATTTCTCTCAGACCTATTTGACTCAATATTTATTCTGATCATGGATCTTCAAATTTTCACTTCATAAATATATGCAGATTCAAGTTAACATTTTATCTGAGTCAATATCAACATTAACAATTTTATTGTATTTTGTTTATCACAATCATAAATTCACATAATTTAAACGACGTACTTTCACTCCTTAACCTGACTACCTTTTTTTCCGGATTATTCATTTGGATATATGAATTATAGGAACCTGAAAAGAATTTATTTTTAACACATAGATATTGGTACAACGAGGCACCAAATACATATGCACCACACAAATCTCATTCGATATGTGTGAGGGCTGTGATACTGCCCGGGTGCCCAAACCGAACCAGGTGGTTTTCTTAGGAGGCCACACCTGGGGCCTTCGATCTAAAGGTCTGATCCACAAGGCAGTGGAGCAACGTAAGGAGGTGCAGTCCCATGGGAGCCGGTGACCAACGATTGGTTCATACGCCATTTGTTCCCTCAGGATTCTGCAGCCAATGTGCACCGTTGATTTGGTTTGCAATCCGGTTAAAGCTCCGGACATTCGCTTTACGTCCTCTCATTTTCGTAAACAACACCACCACCACGAGAAGGTAGTGAGTAGGACTTCCCTGGCAGAGGCTATATACGCGTGGCCATGTGAGAGCATTTCGATAGAGAGAACGGACTCTCCTCTTTCTCGGCTGTACCAGGGCATTTGAATATTCTTCGTTTAATATATTAATCCCTATTTCTGCTAAATAAATTCAGCTAAATAGTTTGTTTCATTTTTCAAATACCTGGAATAAAATTGATTTTTGAACAAATGAAATTGGCGGTTATTTTAAATATAAATTATTAAATAGATACATTTTTTCTTTTTAAATAGATTTGTCAAGTATCAAAAGAAACATTATAAATTACATAGTTATAACTGTAAATACATTTCATCTAATCAAATGTACTATATATTGTAAACTATAAGTCAAGTTATTGAATAATATTCTGATAATAAACAATCAGATTTATACAGATCCAATAAACAAATAATATGTGAATTGTATACACAGAATGTTACTCATGTATAATTCTCATTTCAAAGGTATTCATTAAGATCCATATAATTGAAAATATTGGGGAAAAAAATAAAAGATACACCAAAAAGAATGAATAAATGCAACGACAAAAACAAAATAAAGGAAATAACAATACAGATATGAAGCTGTATCCAAATTGAAAACAAAAAAAAAGAAAAGGAAAAAAAACGATATGTAAAACCTTGAGATAAAATGGTAATTAAGAAGAAATTGAATTAAATGCAGATTTATAAATGAATAAAAGAATTAAATTCTATTTTCTATAATTCATTTTAGTATTATTATTATTATTTACTCCGCCTGGAGTCCTTCCGGGGGCTACTGCCAGTCCCATGCTCAGATAAAAGAGGAGAGTTGGGCATGAGGTTAGCGGCCGCATCCCGTAGAAAACTAACTCGCTAAAAAAAAAAACGCTAACCAGAAAAAAAATTCATTATTATTATTTATCGTAATTTAAAATTGCATAATGATGGTCCAAGTAATTGTTTCCAATCAAAATCAATATTTCTTGTATATGAACATGAATTTGGTATTGGTGGATTAATTAAATTCCATCGACGATTTTCTTGTGCTAATAATAAACCACAATATGGTACAATTGATGTACGATGATGAAATTCATTTGATGATAAATTATTTCTAAATTTATGACATACTAAATGACGTGTACAAGTATCTAATGATGATGCATGGGCTACAATTAATAAACAAGTATCTAAAAAGAAAAAAAAAACGAATCAAAATTACAAGTAGAATAGAGTATTATGAATTGTATGGATGAAACAGGAATATTCATAATGAATAAGCTTTTGTACTCAGTCATGTTATTACTTTATAATTGAATATTTGGCGAAACTAACATTTATGGATGAACCAATCAGATATACAATAAAAAGTCACGAAGTTAGGCGCGGAATTCATACATACATTTGACTAAATAGAGTTTTAGCATTATAGCTGATGTCAGTTCGTGATGAAAACTCTAAATCTAATTTTTAACCTTAACCATCAACTGTAAATGAGAATTCTAACTGCTTGATAACCCTCAGCGTCACCTAAAGGTCGTCCATAAATTATAGTCTCATCGAATATTTAATAACTTGATGTAAAAACTACTGAAACGAACGCTTAAAAAAGAGGGTTGATTAATAAACCGTGTTTAAAGTTTAGTCCAAGAATTAATTATAATGACAAGGCAGTTCTACTGTATCATCCACAAGATACAGGTGTTTATTGATAGTTGTCTACGCAAAACGCTTCGGATCCGTTGGCAACACATTACAGTATCGGCAACAACCTACTATAGGAGGGAACAAACCAGATCTCAGCGGAGGAAGAAATTAGGAAGATGCGCTGGAAGTGGACAGGACACACATTGAGGAAAGCCCCCAACTGCGTCACAAGGCAAGCCTTCACATGGAGCAAAGAAAGACCAAAGAACACATTACACCGAGAAATGGAGACAGATATGAGAAGCATGAACAACAGTTGGATAGAACTAGAAAAGAAGGCCCAGGACAGAGTGGGATAGAGAATGCTGGTCAGCGGCCTATGCTCCATTGGGAGTAATAGGCGTAAGTAAGTATTTTCTTATTAAATATATTTCTGAAAGAAAAAAGAAGTGTAAACTCATAGCTTAATCAAATTGTCATAATAAATTTTCACTATTCTGAGAACGAACACAGTAATTTGTGTTATTTTTCTAATGGAGTTAATGAGAAAGTGAAATTATTGCTACATGAAAAGCTCAAAATATGGAATACTGAACTACAACTTAGTGGACAAATCATGTTCCTTGAGAAATGTATAGGTCCTGAGTTAATGTCAATCAGTTACACCGTAGGATCAGGCAAATATATGCATCGACCAAAGTTGACACACCTCATTAGCACAACATGAACACCAAATCTATAGAAGTAGTTACTTCAATGGTAGTAATATATAAAACAAAGATTGAGTACAAAGATATGATACAGGAACAAAGAACTAGTTGGTAGAAAGAAAGGTATACAGTAATTATAATCTCACGGTTTAACGAAATACAAAGAGTGTATACACCTACGCCATTGTCATCGACCTTGAGCTATTTCACACAGGGTCTACAACCATTGGTTACGATAGTCATGCGAACTGCAGCCAAGTAATCTGCATTTACTAACATGGCTCAGATCAGAAGTTAATGACTTCGATGACTGACGCTACGTTTTGGCTTGATCACCTTTTAACTTTCTTCCAAACCATCTCCAACACTAGTTAAATCTCATTAGCGGTTATATACGTTCATTGATGAAGAGTCCTGAGATAGGACGAACTAACTGACCAACGCTATTTTGATCTCCAGTAGTTTTTATTTTTCAAATTATATATGTATATGAGTGATTTCTGGAAAGGATTATTTCATAGTAGACCAAATACTATCGAAAAAATGAAGACATGTAACTGGTTCGAATGAAAAACATTTTCAATCTAGTTTTACAATAATTGTATATAGTATCAGTAATAATTCGAATGTCACTACTTATTCTGAAATAAATACGCGAAAGAATTACCGTCAAATGTTCTGAATGAATTAACAGGATATAAAGAAAATGAATCTCGCGGGGGGCGAGGTCGTGGATGCGCACTGTTGATGAGTCCCACAGTAGGACGAAACGGCCGTCCAGTGCTTCCAGGTTTTCCATGGTGGTCTAGCTTCAACTGACCCATGATCTTAACCATTAAAATTACTACAATCTCCACAAAAACCCATCTGATACAATGATGGAGCAATCGAAATGCTTTGAATACAACCTAGTCCCGTTACTAGATTACCACGAAAATAAAGCTATGTTTAATATACCTAGTATTATTTCACAAGTTGAAATCATGAGTCAATTGAAGCTAGACCACCATGGAAAACCTGGAAGCACTGGACGGCCTTCTCGTCCTGCTACGGGACTCCTCAGCAGTGCGCATCCACGACCCCGCACCTCGCTGGATTCGAACCTAAGATCTACTGGTTTCGCGCGCGAGCACTTAGCCATTAGACCACTGAGCCGGTATCCAACGGTGTTAATGTCTAACTTTTCTTTAAGCCATACTATCAAGTATTCATTCAAGTTTACCATAATCGACTGATTGAATCCACATGTTCTTACCACTAGAGTTGAAATATTATAATAATATAAATCTAACAATATGTAATCCTTTTTAGTACATATACCTTGGAAACGAACAGATACCAAATACCAAACATACATTAGATATGTGATATATGGAAGGTAATTCAGCCTAGTTCATATACATATACATAAAAATACACTTAAAAATTATTAAAAAACAAAAAACATACCTTTCGACTTATGAACATTTAAAATACGCTTAATTAACACAGCTGTACGATCACAATAACCTTGAATAGATTCATATTTATCATTATCATTGTATGAGCTAAGTGATGTATAATTAGTATCTACATTATAACCAGCTTGTTTCAATTGATGTACAGTCATCATTTTTGGTATACAACCACCAACATACCAACCATACCATTCGAATAAATGTGGTTCTATACGAATTGATAAATCCGACTATAAAGTGATAACAAAATTATAAGTCGATGAAAGAAGATCAAATACATAGACAAAAATATTTATAAACATGAATTCTTGAATCTTAAAGATGATTACAACAATAATAAAGATCTATGAGTATATTATATAAGATATTCAAAAACTGACTTATATTTCAATGGGAAATAAAAAGTTTTAAGTCTTGATTGTATTGTTTGTTATTTTGAGTTTTACATCGAATTAAAGTATATAAACTCACACTGTAATAGTGATGTGTTCTAGTAGGGAGTAAATGTGATCAGTTACTGAGTGTGTATAAACAAACACTCAATTTACTGACAACTAAAATATGTGATTTTCTTACCTCTTATTGATTTCTACTTAGGACTCACTGTAAGTGACTATTTGCTCCCAAATGCCCTGGTATGGCCGAGAGTGGGGTGAGTCCGCCCTCCCTCCCTCCCGAAATGCTCTCAAACGGCCACGTGTATACAGCCTCTGTCACGGAAGTCCTACTCACTACCTTCTCGTGGCATCGATGTTGTTTACGAAATCCAGAGAACGAAAAGTGAATGTCCGACGCTTTGACCGGATCCCAAACCAATGGTGCACATAAGCTCCAGTATCCTGCGGGAACAAATGGCGTATGAACCAATCGTTGGTCACCGGCTACCATGAGACTGCATCTCCTCACGATGCTTCATTGCCTTGTGGGTCAAACCTTTAGGTCAAAGGTTCGGGGTGTGACCCCCTAAGAAAACCACCTGGTTCGGTCTGGGCACCCGGGCAGTATCCCAGCCCTCACACAAATCGAATGATTTATGTGGGGCATATTTATTTGGGGCCTCCTTGTACCAATGTTTATGTGTTAAAATAAATAAAAATAAATAAATAGAGTAAATTATTACCTTGCGTTACTCCGGTTCTCTCTTCACGGTCGTAAATAGTATATCTGGTTTGACATGATCTAGTCTATTTATAGTTTAACGTTCGAGTATTCAATCTAGCGGTATTATAAACGCAGTTCAGTCTTATTACCATAGTACAGTGGTATACCACAGAGAGAGGAAGATATTTTAATTCATCCGCCATATAAAATAGTGTATATTAATTCACAATCACAATAATAAACTCTTTTTTTTATCACTTTGTCTTTTTTAGCTATACATACTAACCGACCCCGTATACACAGTGAAGAACACATTTATGATGACATGATTCAAAGACAAATGTTTGAATCAATAAGTCACGAATTCATAGAATAAAAGGACAGACAGATGAATTCTCAGTAGTCCATTTATTAACAAATTTAAACAAAATGAGAATGAGTGTGAGAAATGCGGCTAAATCACAATACTCCTCTCAGTTTTATATGTATAGTCGCAAAAACAAAAAGAATAAGTATTAACACGTACCAGGGAACTCTTGATCACTATCTTCTTGTCGTGTGTTGTTTACGAAGTCGAGAGGATGAACAGAGAATGTCTGGTGCTTATACCGGGAAGGTGGGTATAAAGGATCCACCTAGGGGGGTTCTAAAACCCTGATTCTAAATCAGTGGTGCACATGGGCTCTAAGATCTTGAGGGAACATGATGGCGCATGAACCCATTATTGATCAGTGTTTACCATGGGACTAGATTTAAGGTTCCTCTGTTGTCTTGTAGATTAGACCTCTGAGTCAAAGGCTCTAAGAGTGGCTTCCTAAGAAAGCCACCTGCTTCGGTTTGGGGACCTAGGCAGTAACCCAGACCTCACACAAATCGAATGGTTTGTGTGGCGCATAAATATTTGGTGCCCCTTGTATGTTTTAGTAAATTAATAAATCAGCATAATTGAAAATTACAATATAAGATATTCTCAATAGACAACAGATAATTTATTTAAATCCAAAGGTGGAGTATTATATATATGGTGAACGAAGACTTGGGCAGGAGAAATCGACTGCATTGTGCAAAATAACAGTATCGGATTCAATACTGTGTCACACCTCAGTCCTACGAAAGATCGACCGCGATCGAGATAGCTCAGTGGTAACGTCTCTGATTGTGAAGCTGGGTGAAACGGGATCGAATCCATCAGAGAGCATCATTTCCCTCAAGATTATAGACACATCTTGCTAAAGAGTGTCAAGTAGCACGAAACTTAGGTTCAGCGATTCCTGTTGGCTACGTCCAACCACCATCTTACAATACGTTTAGTGTGTACCTGTTATTCAGCTTTGTATTTTAGAAGACCTAGTTTTGAACATACTGTAATTTCCGGTGTCTTGCGATTGATAGATAAAATGTGTTTTTGATTTATGCAATAAAAGGTGTATTGGGTGACCTTCATTTTGTCTTAATCGGGAGACTAAGGGGAGATGAATTCGTGTGGATTAATCAAAGTATATATCGTATCTGTAAATAGTGGGTATTAGTATCAACGGCATGAGACTCACTGTTAGCAGGGATAAAAAAATTCCATAATAGTGTGTACGTAGAACAAGTAGTAATTCATGAATATTAAGAATCAAGTTATTATGCATTATGATTAAAAGCTATAATCGAACATAGTGTGATAGCAGAAAGAGTATAAATCAGTAGTATATAACAAGTAGCACTAAGATATTCAATGACATCGAAATGAAAAATTCAACAATTTAATAGTTTACGCGAATTTAACACAAAGCACTATATTTTACAATTTTGGGGAATAATCTTAGAATAAGACACAATCAAACATAACTTGACTTTGTGTGATGCGAGTTACTATTCTTTTATGAAGTGATAGGTAAAACAGGATCTATTGATGGATAAGTCAGTTAGCTACAAAGTAAGACCAGGCACATATATGCATCGGTCCAAGTTGCCATACCTTATTAACACAACAAGATGAACACCGGATTCATAAAAGTAATTAATTCAGTGGTGGTAATGTATAAAAGAAAGATTGCAATAAGGATATAGTACAGGAAGAAAGAATTAGTTGGTAGAAAGAAGGGTATAAAGTAATTTTAATCTCTTAGTTTAGGGGAAGACAGAGAGTGTATACACCGACGCCATTGTGATCGATTCTGAGCCATGTTACCAAGAGTCTCCAATCATTGGTTACGATAGTCACACGGATCTCAACCACGAAGTCTGCATCTCCCAACATCGCTCAGACTAAAAGTTAGTGACTTCAAGCACTACTATTCTTTACAAAAAGTGATATTATTTAATCGACAAATGTAACTAAGAAGTTTAGACAAGTCTATTTAATAACAATGTAAAGTTTAAAAGGACAAACATTCTCTTGCTCTACGTGATTATGCGCGCAATATATAAAACCTAATTATAATGATTCTAGCCTTTTAGTGGATTACTGTACCAAATATTTATTATATAAGAATTAAATATATAAATATATACATCAAAGCATAACGAGATAAGGCTCATATTGTAAGTATATAATGAACTTAAACATTATAACAAGAAGACACCTACACGACCCATAGCTCTTAATAATTCACAAGCAGTTTGAACACATCGAAACGCTGGAGAACAATAACACGCTGTGAAATAAACTCCAGCATCTGCCAAAGCGCGACCGGTTTCAGCTGATACAAATAAACCAATTTGGGTAATCGGTGAATCTAAAATATATTCAAGACAATCCGTCCGAGTAGGTAGCCAAGGTGGGAGGTTTAAATTAAATCTACGATAAACTCCTACAAAGAAAAAAAAGATGATTATTTTGAAAAGAACTCAAACAATTAAAGATATGATGAAGAAGGATGACTAAAGAAATCATTGAAGGCAATGCTATCAAAATGAGGTTACATAGATTTAGCAAAGAAATTCTTTTAGGCGGATGACATTTTGTTTAGAGCTGACACACAAAGGAAGGCCCAGGACAGAGTAGGTTAGAGAATGCTGGTCAGCGGCCTATGATCCATTGGGAGTAATAGGTGTAAGTAAGTACTAGAACAAACATGATAGAAACTTAATTAAAATATAATGAAACTAATATGAAGATGAATATAGAATACCTTTATGATTGAAACATTGAGTAATCCATCCATGACCAAAACTAATATCTACACGTTCAGCATGTCGCATAACATAGATTTGTCTTGATTTATTATGAGTATGACGTTTAACTGTTGATTGATAATTATTAGTATATTTAGAATTAGCTTCATTTAATTCATCATTATTTAATGATAATTGAAATTCATTTTGACAAGTTGAATTTGCACCACTAGTGAAGTATGAATCACATCGATTATCAGATATGTGTTTGTCTGTATTATTATTATTATTATTGTTGGTTGTTATGGATGTTTGTACACTTGATTTACTCTTTACAGGATCACTAGATGATGATGATGATGATGAAAAAAAGGAAGAGGAATATTCCGATGAATTTGAAAGACATGGTGATAGGACATGGCAAGTTGAATTTGTATTTTTTGCAATAAGACTTGAATTTTGACTTGTTAACTTTTTAAATTCTTCACTATAATTTACATTATTCTAATGAGAGAAGTATAGAAAAAGAAATTATTTCATAATATGTACATAATTGTTTAAAGCTTTGAGTTATACAATATGGTTAGAATACATGTTAAATGGTGGTAAGCCATTGACAGGAAGCCTTGATCATCAATTTTGTGTTAGCTATCACTCTTCAAAATGGTGTGTATCCAATCGAGAGAGCATCGATTATCTTTACAATTTCGATAATGATATTAGAAGACGAAGATTATCAGAACTATGTGATATATTAGCGCGATACATTTCGAACAATCTGGTCACACATATACTTGTTAAGAGCATTTATGTATAAAAATAAAAGGTCAACTAGATTGGAAATGGGGTAAGAGGAGATAAGGATAATGATAAGAGTAATAATAATAATAACAATGTGAACACAATTCGAAACCTAATCACTCTGGATAATAAGTCAATATTACCAGGGTAGGTTTAAGGTAACAACAAACTGTTTTTAAACACACAATACATAGTGCCCGCAGTGTCGAGTCACCTAGACTGGTGGCCACATTGCAACATGATCGATAGCATTCGATCTGCACTAATAAGGACTAGACAAGCATGAGATTGATCACCACCCAGTGATCAATCAATTGTGAGTTTGAATTTTCTTATGGCTAAGGCTTAAATAAACCTTAGTATACGCCCTTTTACACTTTTATACAGCACTACAAAAGCTGAATTTAGATCAATCTTGTGACCTGTTTCAATTATATGTTTAGCAACAGAGGATGATGGATATTTATCCTCTGCTCTTATTGGGTCACCCGATTTGTTGAATAATATTGTCCGACCGGCCATTTTTTTTTAAAAAAAACCCCACCCCATAAAAAAAAATTTTCCACCCCAGAATTACAATATTTTTCATCCCGTGTTTCGTCCAATGAAATGGCTAGTTTCAAAAATTAGATTTAATTGGTTAGTTATGTCTTGAAAATTGTTATAAATTATCAGTACTTGTCGACGAAGCACAATCTCAATCGTCATTATGGAGCAGAGTAACGTGCCGAGTACAAGCGCTGGTGTTTCTCACGTAACGGAAATGGAGGAAGTCTTTTTGACTACCTTGTTTCTGGTTGCGTTTCCATCGACTTACAGTCATTATGTAGTGAGAGATTCGCATATTGGCAGAGATCAAAAATCCTACATTAAATTTGTGTGTTGGCGAAATGGGCGTATAAGATCTAGCGGTTCGTCACAACGTATTAGACGGAGGAGGTAATTTGGTAAATTGTTTTATAATTTTTTGAACGAAGGGCTTCTATGAACACCCAATGTCCAGCATTTATGTTTTGTAAGATTATAGACGGCTATTGGACTGTTGTACGTGGGAATGTACATCACAATCACGAGTGCAATTCCCTGAGGTACCAGGGTAATTCATGGGTGCGCAGGTTAACGGATGGGGAGTTTGAAACTGTGAGACCGCTGCTGATTTCCGGTACCGCCTCATGTTCACTCGAACGGTTGAAAGGTAAATCAAAATCTACATAACATGATTTTGTAGTTTTAACAACGTACTTTCGTTAATCGAAATGTCGGACGGAACATTTGGCAGATACGTCAGAGACCACCTTCTACCACGGAAACACAAATGGTCCACTGCTTTTCGACCGCCATCCACTCTCTTTGAACTGAGCAATACTAACTTCGTCGAGACCAGTCACCGAGTCTTGAAGATGTATCACCTTAGTCGAAAAACACCGGTTCTCAGATCCATTTTCAATGTGCTGCTTCGTACTGGATATTGGATGGAAGCAAGATTACATAAATATTCAATGGATTGTCGGGGGAAAGCCGATATTGGTGAGGAGCCGGAAGTACGTCGACTTCAGGAACGACTGACACCAGTTGCCTGTCAACTACTGAAGCGACACCTTCGCATTCCTATAACGCAGTCTGCATTGACGGAAGATTTATTCACCGCTATGGACGCCACGGGGACGTACTACGTACACGTCGATACTAGCCGGTGCTCGTGTCCATTCTTCATTGAAAACGGATTACCATGCCGTCACATATTGGCTTACTGCACACACAGTAACACCGATGTGAACGTACAGTCAATTTGTGACAGGTGGTTACACTATGATGGTTATCTGACTCATATTGCAGTTGAAAATTATTTCCCAATGCAATTGAGTCAGCCAAGCATGAAGAATGCGGTGATAGCGTTAATCAGGCGAATGTCGGAGGAACAATGCAGTTCACTTCATGACTTCATAGTTCACGGTAGACTACCAACAACGCCAGTAAACTTGCATGTAGAACAGCATTCGTACACCCTTTCAAGAACCTCGACTAACGTAGCAGTGCCGTTTATACAACGAGGAACTGTTGATTTGGATGAAACGCTCAGTAACGATGAGGAGGAAGTAATTTCTATTAACTCCGAAGAGTTAACTGAACGGGACATCGAAAATGAAGAACAGGATGACGAGAATCGACTCTGCGACATCTGTAATCTTGCGCAGCCTCCATGTGAAACCGGTGATGCGGTTGGTTGGGTTTTCTGTAGATGTGAAGCAATGTTTCATACCTTCTGTGCCTACGACCCATCGCCGAACGTACGAGCAGTGCACTGTCCTATCTGTGGCGCCATTACAAACTAATAGTGACGACGTCCGACCGCGAGAACGAGTAAAGGCCCTTTTCAGGGCCACCCACAATTTGATTTCCATTATTTTTTATCTACTACTTTTCCGCGGCAAAGGTCAAGTGATTAAGCACTTATTAGTGTCTCATGAATTTAGATATCCCTTAGAGGTTAATAATGGAAAAGCGATTGTCGCTCATGTATTCGTAAACTTGTTTCTAACGTTTATTAGATATGAAGGTTAAGAAAACTTAGACAAGATTTTGTCATCTAATAAAGACTAATCTAGTAATTTTATATTTAAAATAATGTGATTACCGTTCATGTTTTAGTAACACATTTGAAATCTATCTAATAATAGTACATTTTGAGTACATTTTAATAGGAATATTTTAAAATAGTGAAAATCGTAATGATGTCGTTAGGTCAATAAATTTATGATGACATTTATTAGTGAATATTATTACAAAGATGAATGTGATTAAAGCTCATAGAGAAGTAACCAAAATTGAGAAAATTAACTTATTTAGGAATAAAATAATGACATTAGAAAACAAGTTGAAACCATCATCGTTGAAATGATTCATGTGATAAAAGGTCATATAGTAAGTGTAAAAAGAAATGCGAATATTAGCTGTTTCATGAATACAAAAAACAAGAATTTCATATTCTTGTTTTATAATAAAAGTTACTGAAACCAGAACTATGCGTACGTAAGAAGTACGTCTGATCGTAAACTAAGCCTCCATTGTTATTCATAACTACTGATTATATCACCGTATTCATTTGCACACCTCTTCAACTATTTATTACTGGTACAATCACATTGTACCAGTTAAAAATTCCCTTAAAATATTCAAAAATAAAAAATAATTTAGCAAACAATCGTTTTCATTAACTTCATCATCACACTATACAGTTATTAGTCCATAATTTTAATATTTTATAAAGTCCAAAAATAAGGCATGGCATTAATGAACTTGACAATGTAATGTGTTAACAATGGTTAACGTTTACATCTGTAACGATATATATGTTTACAAATTAAAAAGGACATTCACTAAAGATCGGGATGATTTGCAGTAAAGTGTTCAGTCACAGTAAGTGACTAAGCATAATAGGAAAATTGAAAATGCAAAAAAATTTGTGTCAATGAAATACATAGTACAAGAATTGAATCTTGTAAATTGACATAATAATAATAATAATAATAATAATAATAATAATAATAATAATAATAATAATAATAATAATAATAATAAGGAAATTAAATAATAATAACATTGTAAATGTTCGTTGATACAGTTGACCTTATTCATATTTATACGTTTAAAGTCGATAAATATTTGTTGAGTCAGTCAGACGACGTAGGCTTGTTCATTTACACTTCATGAAACTGATATTTCAAATGCTTGTCAAAAATGGTTACATTCATAATGTCTAGATAATTCAGGTTTCATATTACGGCGGTTGACAATATTCACACATGACTGATTAAACACACACTAGTTTTTATTACAACCAAAAAATTAATTTTAAAATACAGAACTACAAATAATTTACAAGTGAAAATAATGAACCGTGTTTCAATGGATTTCCAAATTAACCGCATTGAAATCTAACGTTGTCTAATTCTCATTATGAATGACCATTTACAAAATAATCGTTTACTAAATATTAAGTGTCTATTTCGGAAAATTTATTACTACTTTCATATACTGTCTAAGTCAGTTCATTAAATGATGGTCTATGATTGCTTCACCTGAATTATACATATTGCAACCAGTAAGTTATCATAATGATTTCTTTTTCCCATTAACACACCATGTGTTACAAAAAACCTGTGCACACACTTTGGTGATAATTTGTTTATTAATTTGGTATTAAATATTTGACTACTGACCTCATTCAGTAATCCTTATTATCAAATATTCAAACCGGTTTTCGGTGGCTTTTTCCCAAAAACTTTCTTTTACTGAGATACATATAATTATTCGTGTTCAGATAATTAACGACTTCAATTCAAGGTATACTTGATCGGAAAACAAAAATTGATCCCAATACACATTCACTAACAGTAGGATTGCATGGTAATGCAATTAAGTTGGTGTCTTTTTCTTCAAAAGTCTAAATTTTTTTCAAGACTAAGATTACACAAAAAAAATTATTCATTATCATTAAATTTCAAATGTCAAAAATGAAAATTCTGACATCCAATCACAGCTCCAGATGCGATTTCGATTTCAACTAATCAGATTACAAAGATGAACCGTTTACGACCAATCAAAAAATTATTAAAGGTAACACAATGTTTGTTCATTATCACTTGAGCACACACTTGCAAAACAAGTCCACCAATCAACGATACCTAAATTTTTCATTCACACCCCACAATTTTTTTAAAAGGGGTGGTAGGGAATCATATAGGCCGGTCACTTAATGTCAACCCGATTTGTTGTTTGTTTGTTTCTGCAGCCATTTAGGTACATGTTCACTCACCCTAATGTTGAGATCACGATCGCTCCTCCCTATGTATGTGTGACCACACACACATTTAAGTTGGTAAACACAGTGGGATGTGACACAATCGTTTTCATGCCTTTTAGGTTTTGAAAGAAGCATGCACCTTGTTCTTTCTTTGATGATGACCTTTGCTGCGCAATACGTTTTATTGATGACTGATTTAAGTCTTTGTTTCAATTAAAGGCTATTTGAATCACCTCTGAACGGTAAGGTGATGTAGACAGGCTTTTTCTCTACAGAGGCTACAGTAGGTTTCGTTGTACCATGGACTTTCTATCTATTTATGAATTTCAGAGGATAGCCATTTTCTATTAACGTTTTATTTAACAAATTAACATCATCATCAATGGCGTCGTTTGTACAAATACGATCGAGCTTGTTGAAAAGACACCTTATCAAACCACGTTTGTATTGCACAGGGCAATAACTATAATAACTAAGATATTGACCTGTCCATGTTGGTTTTATTATCCAGTGATTAGGTTTCGAATTGTGTTCACATTATTATTATTATTACTCTTATCATTAGCCTTATCTTCTCTTACCCCGTTTCCAATCTAGTTGACCTTTTATTTTTATATATATCACATAGTTCTGATAATCTTTGTCTTCTAATTACATTATCGAAATTTGTACTATCCTGTATAACCCTCTGGTAACAAGCGGTAATAATTTAAAATGCATAAAAATAGTGGAAAGTGCATAGATATTCATAGAAGAACTAAAAATATCTCTGAGTTAGTCAGAAAGTTTGAGACATTCAGTGAACTTAATTAAAATTTTTAAGTGAAGACTAAATTCAAGACGTTAAAACTATAATTAACTAAAAGAAAGAACATGACAGGACATGGAAAAAATAAGATAATATAAGTAATATTCTAAATAAATTGTTTACTACATAATGGATCACTTACTGTACTAGTTGGGCAATGTTGTTTGAAGCATGATTTAGCTGAAGAAGTAAAGTTTAGTGGGACGGAACTTTAAACCAAAAACATGAAAAAATTCAAATAAAGAGAGATTACCCTTGTATTATTATAATTCACATATAATGTATTGATGAAAACATGACAAATAAAGCATTAGATTTCATTTCAATAAATTTATTTTGGTTCTAACTAAGATGTAGTAACAAGGATGTAACTTATCATCAATGTAGAGTTTAAACAGATAGATGTTGGCCCAAGTTACTACACCGCATCAGTACAGCGAGATAGGAATTAACAAGATGAGAGGCAAAAGATATTGAAATTATGTAATAGCAATCATAAACAGAAAGAATGAGCATTAAGAATATGTTTTGAACAGACAGAGTGGAAAGATAAGAATACTGAAATTCAAGATCGAGAAGAGTGGATTTGTTAGATAGTGAACGATTCTGATCCATATCATTCAGTCTATAACGCCTGATCATCCGGAACCTAAATAAGGTGGTCTACATTCAATAACATGACTCAGACTCAGTAATTTAATGGACTGATACCGCATCTTGATTTGGTCACCTCTAGCTTTCTTCTAAACCATTTATAGATCAACCAACATCGGCGCTCGATTTAGGCGGTGGTTAAACATACGTAACAGATGTTCTGACCATCAAGTTCGATGAGGAGTAATTGCTTTATCAACCAACTTGCCATCTTCGCCAAGTTCCCTGCGTCTAACCTTAATATTGCTCATTCAATGGACCCTAGATGACAGGTAATGCTTCGAACATTTGGCTGAGATGTTTCATAGGACTGATATCAATTAGCCTTTGTGGTGTTGTATAAAGGGGCCTAGAGGCTCATACTAAGATTTACTGAAAACTTAGGCATACAGAAGTTAACTCCCTCATTTACGTGTTCAGAAATATTTTTTTTAATCCCTGAATGGGAATATTCAATGAGATTTTGCTTAAACTAAACCTACCCTAGTAATATTGATTTATAACCCAGTGTGTTGTGAT
Source organism: Schistosoma haematobium (assembly GCF_000699445.3). Lineage (NCBI taxonomy): Eukaryota > Metazoa > Platyhelminthes > Trematoda > Strigeidida > Schistosomatidae > Schistosoma > Schistosoma haematobium. Next base: position 3,440,668 of record NC_067198.1, read on the forward strand.
TCACACTGTTTTCCGAACTGCTGGGCAATAAACTTGTCTTTTGGTTAGTAGACGGATATATCACCTACGCCACAAGTGACGCTAGTTATCAAGGCCAAAAGAATCTTTCGAATCTGTTCCCAGATTTCATCAAATACCAAACCATTGAGACTGATATGACTCTCGAGATGAATGAAGTAACTGACACGCTTAACTACTTCACTCCTTATCATAAATTCAAGCGATGGTTCAGGTCGATCACGAAGTAACATTTTGCACTTAGCGAGAAAGAATCGCGTCCCAAACATGCTAATCTTGTTGCTTAAGGTGGCGAGAAGGTTCTATTTTGTCAACGTCCTCGCCAAACAGAACTATATCATTTGCGTATACTTAGTCAACAAGTGAATACCCAACGCACTCTCGACGGCCCTCATATACATAAATATCTCAGTTGTCAGAGCACTAGTCTTGCAAACCAGGGGTTGAGAGTTCGGTCCTTCCTGGGGGGAGCAGCTTTGCTCTCAAATGCCCTGGTACGCTTGAAGGTTGAGAGTCTGCTTCCCCTCACGAAGTGCTCACATATGGCCACACGTATACAACCACTGACAGAGAAGTTCCACTCCTTGCCTTCTCATGGGAAGAGCGTTGTTTACAAGATTAGGAAGATGAGAAGCGAACGTCTAGAGCCTTGACAGGGTTGGTGAGAACAGAGGATCCACCTAGGGGACTTGTAGAACCCTGGTTCCAAACCTACGAAGCACATAGAATCCAAGTTCCTGTGGGAACAAATGGCGTATGAATACATTATTGATCAATGGTTACCATGAGACTACATCTCCTAACGTCGCTCGATTTCCTTGTGGGTTAGACCTTTGGGTCAAAGGCTTAGGGAGTGGCTTACTAAGTGAACCACCTGCTTCGGTTTGAGTGCTCGGGCAGTATCCCAAACCAAACACAAATCGAATGATTACATATAGAAAGAATTATTTTAGCTTCAATTTGCATTCTGACAAATTGCGTTCAAAATTATTTGGTAACACTCGTTTTTATTGTATATTGCGTCACTCGTCTATTCCCTTTTCTGATTTGTGGCGCATATCTATTTGGTGCCTCCTTATATCAATTTTTATGTGTTTAAATAAATAAATAAAATAAGTTGAAGTATTATTGAGACTAACAGACTATGTTAGTTAAACTGATCCCTAAGAAGTTGCCAGAAGAGGATTTTCGCCCTTTCTTATAAACTGGAACCAAGAAAACATTTTAATGAAGGAAAATTTTTTGAACGATAAACGATTTCAATCTGTATTCTGTTAATTGGTCACTTAACCCAATTTGTTTTACAGTGAGAAATGATACATCAATTTTTATACATAACTTCTAAAGACAAATGGATCAGTGGTGTTGAAATTAGTAAGACTTCCAACCTCATAATAAACATGAAATAATATTTTTAGGTAGAACTACACACAAGAATATGATATGTAAATTTAACTCACCAATGTAATGTCCAAGTTTGACTTTGTGGTACACGTCTACCAGCAGATATGTTAAACAAACCAGACTCACCAGTGCACAAATTAATTCCTACTGGACATCCTTGTCGTTCAGTAAGAGAAACTGAATCAAACAGTAATATGTAGTCACCAACGTAATGTTCTAGAAAACGTTCTCGACATCCAGGAGAATTGATCACACAAGCAGGGACTTGATTCAAAGATACATCACATTGCGAGTGATTGTCATTAGAACTATCTGTCAATTTAGTATCACAAGCAATAAAAGTTGAAGATTTCTGATCACCGGTTTTATTACAATCATTAGTGATATGTGAACTGATTAGTGGGGAAAATGGATAGAATTCTACATCTGTTAACATTTCAAATACCTATCAAAAAAGAAAATAAATACGGAATTTAAGGACATGTATATTTCATTTGTAGTTAAAATCTTCAGAATTATTCCATTTACAGTGGTCTTACTAAGATTCTTAGTAAATTGCATTAATAAAACAATCGCCACCGATAACTCCTAATTTAAATAGATTGTAATGATACAACGATAACGATTATTAATGATCAAATGTACTAATCATGACACAGTACTTGTCCAACTAGAGAAAGTTATATCTTTCATTAGAATTTTCTATACAGCTGTCTTAAATCCTATTATCTATAGACTATTAAAGATCTGAAAATACTTGCTTAAGTAATGTCAGAAGAACACATGTTCTAATTTTCAGAAGAGCCGAACAACCATATTACAATACTAAATAGCCTGTAGTATGAAAAGGAATGTCAATGGTGGTATTATAAGGATGAGTACTAAAATACAGAACTTAAACTGTCAACGCAATCGTTGCACTAAATGAAAGATTCAGTAGATACCCAAATTCGAGATCAACAGGCTGGATTCAGTAAGGAACGGTCGTGTACACAACAAAACGCGACACTACGGATTATTGTTGAACAATCAATTAAATGGAACTCGTTACTATACATCAACTTCCTTGATTATGAGAAAGTAATTGGAATCCTGAAGAGAAAAGGAAAAGAGGAAGACTAGAAAACACATTACGTTGGGAATGGGAGGCAGGCATCAAAAGAGTAGCAGTTGGAAACAACTGGGAAAGAAGAGCCCAAGACAGAGTTGGTTGGAGAATCCTGGTCAGTTGACTATGTTCCCACGAGGGATAACAGAAATAAGTAAGTAACTGAGCTACAGATGCACGACTTTATTAACGTGAGATGAAACACTTGAGGAATCGAGATAATAACAAGCTAGAAAACAATCAAGTTCTTTTGAGACCTATAGGTAATAGGGATTACTTAGAAATCTTCATGAATTTAACAAATGTTGTTTAGGACTCTTTGAAAGCCTAGACTTAATATAGAAGTTAAATCACTTCCACTATAGAGGCGTAATCCATATTTCGCAAACTAAGTATTTCACTGCTACGATGGAACGAAAATTGGCGTAAATTACTAAATATAAGAACCGGTTTTTGATATCTTAGAATTGAAATGGTTTTAAATGGATGTTAGTCATGTCCATGAGAAACACGAAACGAAGTGCTTTAACTAGCTAAAGTGTCCAATTAGGTAAGAGAGCCAGATATAATTCCTACCGACTGCTTTCCATTACTCTAGTTTGATTATTTTTTCTGGTTAAAGCACTCAGCTTTTAACCAACAGTTCGTTTTTCGCACTCTACTTCCCTTTTGTTTTGGCAACCAGGACAAGATCACTAATTTTCAAAGACAGATACATAAACCTGTACTTGGTAAGTAAATCAGATTGGGATTGGTACTATTATTCTACCACTATTATCTATAAAGTAAGAAGCTAAGTTAATAAACTCTCAAATCTTATATTTCAAAGATATCTGACACTTGAATGGTCATGGAATAGCATAATAGGAGGTTTCGTATCTGAACGATGTTCCGTCGGTTCAAGAGCGTAGGAATACTTGTACATAAATGACTATACCCACATCTCTAGACATATCTTAAACCGGTTAAGGTTATAAAGATAAGATAGTATTACCAGATAATGATACTGGAAAGATTGGCGTTCATGACATTTTGGATTGAGATATTTGGGATGCATTTCTGAACTTTCAAATCTAAAAGGTCGTATGGAAACTGATCCGCATCGGCACATATTGTAGCGATGGAAAGCCAGTGAGGATACTCAATATTTTACTTGAGTAAAAATTGGCATCAATCGATGGTTGTAACTCAAGCCACTAATCAATTACCAGTTTGTGTACTTTATTATTAATAACTATCAGGCAAACGTCACAATATATCTTCACTTATATAATGAATAGAGCTGAGGAAACATACCACTGAAGTTGGGTCATCGTAAACCTCTAATAGTATAAGCAATTGACCGGATACCGACCGACAGTATTGTTAGATAGGGGTTCTTTGAGAACTTCCAATTATCACTTCATGTTTACTTAACTTTTGACTTAGTTGACTTTACAACACCCTAATCCATAAAATTGCTTATTTTATGTACACAGCTGGTAAACGTAAAACATGGATGAGACCGTAGGTAGGATCATTCAGCCAATTGACTGGGGACTTACGCGTTACCTTAACCAAGTCACGTTCGCAAAAGACAGCTTACCAAAAATCTATAAATTATACTATGATTAGAAATACTAAAATTACAGGGTATCGGCACATATTGGTACGTAAGAGAGGATATTTGGGAGAGTTAAACTTTTAAAACCATTCCACGAAGAAATATGATGCGAATTTTTAACGTATAATTATTAAACATTTGGGTTGTGGTATTTTCTTATCTCAATCACCAACTATCGTTGTTTTGCCGTTCCTACATTGTCGTTAAATAATTATGCATTTATTACTCTATTTTAATGATGACCTAATTGTGTGCACATTGGGATTCCTTTTTTATGTTTCAGTAAAATCAGGTATTTAATGTATGTTGCAGTGTCCTGAGTTATGATGAATAGATTAGAATAAAGAATACTTTATCTGACGATCTTGGCATTTTAACTGATTGTTAAAAGTGGAGAATTTCGGTGGGCTGATAAGAACGGAGATTTTGTCGAACGTTAACCAGCCAATTGTCGTCAGTCAAATCGTGTCATTTATCTGATAGGTGTAAAGCGTACATGGGTTTACTGGACTTTATCCTCTGATTTGATTATTTATTTAAACACATAAACATTGGTACAAGTAGGCACCAAATAAATATGCGCCACATAGATCATTCGATTTGTGTGAGGGCTGGGATACTGCCCGGGTGCCCAGACCGATTCGATTAGAAATCAATAGTGGACTGAAGATCATAATACTTCTATGATAAGTGGTTCATTTAAAAAAGACCTGTTTTTTAGCAGATACCAATTTGATAGAAACTCTTTCCAAATTGAATTTATGAGATGGTGAAGATTTGAATCTCAAGTGGATGATTTTCGTATTGTTTTCTAAGCTTGACGGTTTGGTTGTGGAGCTTTCATTGTTATTTTAAACGATATCATCAGCACAAACTTCAGGTAGGAGTAAAGTTTCTGCTAATGATGTCGCCCAGAATAACGATGAAAGCTCCAAGACAAAACCATCCCGCTCAGAGAAAAAAATCAAACAACATGGAACTTATTTCCACAAGTCCTTTTTGTACCTTAATGACAACAAGCAAAGTCAATAACTAAGTACAGATACATTAATGGACTGTGAACTGTGAGTGATATGTTGGCATAAAACAGATTATCGGGCTTTTTACATCACAGTAGGTAAATCTGAGTAAACATTTGGAAATTTTGGATTTAAAGTCTTTTATGACTTGATGTCCAGCTTTTTATCATGTAATTTACCCACCAATCAAAATACGACTTATACAATCTTAGCACTGTGTCAAACCAACGACGTTCGACCGATATAAGCAGCCTAGAGTCCTTATTGGTCCTATGTCCGCCTAGCCCGTCCACTTGAGTCCAGAACACCAATACCAGCTTCCACTATGCGAATCGAATCATTTATTTCAGACATACTGGGTTTATATATCAACCAAACAGACTGCAACGCACTATAAAATAGGAAATAACATTTGTACACAATAAAGCCGAAAAGTGACTGTGAACGTGGGAGACAGTAGTCAATAAACTGAACATAGCGTAAGAACAGTAAATCGTACAATAATAAATTATAGGTCAAAATAAAAATTATAATAAGAGGAATGTAAATATACATAATCTAATTACTGAATATTTATACCATGAGAACATATAAGTAATATTAGTTCATTAATAGGTTTCAGTCGTTACTCGTGATCTAATCTTCGCTCGGATATAACAGAATCACCTATTTAAAATATGGGGTCATTGCTCAAATAGTTGTACGCAGGTATACACATATAAAGATGAGATAATTAGTGCATTTGAGTAGCAAAAAAAGTATATATTGATGCCTTAGAAGAGATTTCACTGTAACACTTACTCAAGATACAAATTTAGTATTTTGAAAGATCCCACGTCTAGCTTAAAAATAAGTATGTGAATGTTGGTAAATACAATGGCCAATTAGAAAATCAAGTCCCATAATTCTATCAAAACTGGCAAAAATCATTAGCACATTGACTGAAAAACTTAATCACCAGAGGGCAACAGTGCATACATCAAAAGCTGTATTTCTATAGTTTATTACATATAAACTCTACCAACTAAGACTCAAGATAACTTGCTTCAAATATCACTTGTATGTGTTCGGGTAAATCCTGCCTTGGTCTGAGAGTCTGGGTAGTATCCCAGCCCTAATACAAATCGAATGATGTGTCTCATATCTGTTTGACACCTCTTTGCACCAATGTTTGTTTAAATAAGTAAATAGTTTGGGTAGGTAGAATCGTGAAGATTATGCTATTTAGATCCACATTGTGATCATGTTGAACTTAATTCAAACATCTATTTTAAATAACTGAATAACTAAGCTTCAGTTTGCAGTTCGTTAAGTCTATAGAAGTTTGAACAAACAAAAGATAATCCTGAATTAGTGCCCATAGTGCACAGAAAAAGTCTACATTTGGAGTGGCAATCACAATTCCAGTAAACTGATAGCTTTAGTGTTTAAGATATTCATATATGATATCACGTTAATAAAACGCAATCTACAACAGACTAAATTTGGAGTCATATTTAGCGACCTAATCGCTTATCAATCGTAACATGGAGTCACGATTTTGATCAGAAACAAATAAATGTATCCCAAAACACTATACTGCTGATTAATCGACTCTCTCATCTAGATGTTTCTAATCAAGCTGTTGATATATTTCATTGCAAAGAAGAATGACCACCCAAATAAATATATTGCTGGTAAAGAAATTTGATAATAAACCCAGTAGTGTGAAGTTCTCAATTTTTATGTAAGTGTATAAAAAAGACAGAAACAATGAACGTACCTCATAACTTGGATCTCTCAGACGAGGATCATGTGAGTATAAACAGAACTTTGACTGATTATTAACCGATTGGTCGAATTCGTTAATAATGTAATGATTAGATAAATACATTTCATTTAGTTGAATCAAAACCGAATTTTTTTCAGCATTATTAATACCACTGACTAATGTGAAAGGATAATTTAATTTGCCTGGATTAGAAACCACGCAGACGTTTACGTCAGCTAGAAAAGATGGGATAGAATTGGGAAGAACCAAACACTTAGTGTCACAAAAGTAAACAAAATTTACTGGGTCATTTTCCTACTGTTATTACGAGGTACCTTAGGTCGATAAGCATAGTTAATGTTATATGAAACAAAGATTAGTTTTTTAGAAAGCATAACCAAACGCAAAAGTACGAAAGTGCACCACTTGAACCAACCAAAACCCTATTTATTTATTTATTTGAACACATAAATATTGGTACAAGAGAGCGCCAATATATATGCGCCACACAAAACAATGGGAATTCGAAGAGAAGTAGAAAGAGAAAAAAAAACTAAGGAACGCAAAAGAAAAAGAGAGTAATGACGAAGAGGTACAATCAGAAGAAATCTTTCAGGTAAGGGAGACACAACCACTTTTTATGAAGAAAGTAAAAGAAGGTTACAGCAAAAATTACTTTTGTCGCTTTGAAAACCCTATTAAATGTTAACTATACTCAGCAAAACGGCTGCTCTCAATTCTACTTTGTAACTAAAGCATGACTACTGAATTTAAATGTATATGGCGTACGAATGACTGATTACTAGTTATACTGTAGCGTCGTTCATATGTTAGCAATGCTAAGGTGCATAGTTTCCAACACGATTATGTAGTTATGAAGCTTGTTCGCAAAATTTAGGCGGTATCCTTTAAAATCCATTGTTTATTTAGGTACTACAAGCACAACTAATATCTTTATCTGATGATTAAACTTAGTTATCGCGACAACCCGACTGAGCCACATTGGATGAAACACTTGTTCTTTACAGTAATATTATTTTAAATCGATTTGGTGCTTTTGGTGCCCTTTCATTCTGAACTTTTACATTAAAAATAAAGGTAATTTGGTTGGGGAGATGAGGAACCAAAAGCAAAAATATTATAGTCAGAGGACAAAGTTGTGCTGGTCGCTTTACTAAGGTTAATCTCATGGTTAGGTTGAACCTCCAGTAATGTTGTCCAAGTAAAAACAAGTAAAGTAGGAACTCGACCACAGAAATAACATTATTGCTCACTAGTTTCTAGACCGACAGGTCTGAAAAACAGAGCTAACGTAAGGAGGACAACTCAAAAAACGTTTTTATGAGTGTTATTCCTGATTGCCTGAAGTTCAGGTTCAAAATGCATGCTGAGAAATGTTCAAACCCTGTGTTGAGTCGGTAAAAAGGTTTCATGGGCTAAAACTACTATTTCTACTGAAGGACGTTTCCTAATTTCAGCCTTGATTTTCTCTAAGTACTACTCTCTGAATATTACTGTAGGTAAAATACCCCTTTGGGTCACCTTGAGGACAGGAATTTCATGGACATAATTATACAGGAGGAAGTCTGTCTCGACACAGCAAGGCATGTTCGCCAAACAACCACGAAATCGGTAACATAATGGCGATTCTAATAGAAAGTCTGGTGGACTTCTCTGGATTTTGGAAGCTTCTATCGGATGAACAGTTGCTTAGAAGCTCTTTTTGATAGCCCCAGCAAATTAATGAACCAAAATATCAAGGGTTCCAAATGCTATAAAGGATTACTAGTATGAAGAAATACTCAGATATCCTCTGCCTTCTTACCTTTTTTCAAGTTTTCAAGAAAGGTTTCTGAAAGCTTTTGAAGCAGAGTATATATCCTGGAGTCGGAAAATTTGCATACAACAGAGGTGTCCGTATTTACTAAGAACTCCAGGGGCTTGTCATCAGTCACTAGAAGAGGAATCGACAGACCGAACGATTTCACGAAAACGGATTTTAAATGAAGTGCATCATGGGGTTTGACCTGAAGATCACTATTCAATCTAGTATACTTACTCTCAGATGAAGCAAAGGAATTTGCGCCCGATGATCACAAACATAGTCCCATCCTAAAGCGACTCGCGCGGCTGACAAAAAGGACGAGACGTCCGATTCAAAGTTTCCTCCCAGACTTAGGAGTACATGAAAATCGACTTCAAAATCTTTGATGAAAAGTGGATCATTTAAGCGGGATGATATCCTGAAACAATTACAAGACTTAAATTACCATTCAGCTGCCAGACGAACTGAACGAAAGCCAGTAAAAACAGCAGCATAGAGTCTAGGGTGCTATATATGAGGAATTTGGAAACGTACGCGTATTTCGAAGGAAAGTCTGACTTTTTTAATTCATCAATAATTTTCTGACCTCTATTAATAACCGCTAAGTCTGAAAGGCCGGGAGGTGGATCGCGAATTTCATCAGCCATCCGATGTAAAGTTAGGTCTTTGGCAGGTTCGCGTTTAGCGTGGTTGTATGTTATGCACTGGAAGAGTGAACAGTACTGTTCACTCACGCTACGTAGCGTGAGAGAATCTGGAAGACGAAAGCACAGTGAGTTTTAAGTAAGCTGACAACTGAGCAGGCACAAAGTGGACTTACGCTTATTAGTGAAAAGGATTGACAACTATTAGTAATAACACAGCAGCTATAGTTAAGCAGTCAGATAACTGAGAGCAAAGACCGACAACAACGAAACCTTGCGCCATGAGCGACCTACAAAGGGTCATTTAAGATACTGCAAATGATGAGGTTTGCGTAAGTTAGCGAAAGACTTTAGATCGTAGGGTGCAAACACTTCTAGATCTTTTTCAACAAGAGATATTTTTATAGGGGGGTCACCTAAGTTGTATTTATAGTCCGCAACATGTGTACGACTTTGAAGTGTGAAAGGTAAGTTCGTTGTTATCTGCCCACCTTTGAAGTCGAATCAGATCCACCTGAAGGTAAAGTCCGGCCTCTTAGCTGCATACTTATCCCCAGAGTTCCTAAACATCAGAGAAAATTAATAAATCCTACGATAACTCCTGTGGAAGATCGTTTATATATAAATCATGATAAGAAGAGGTCCTAGTACTGAACCCTGACGGACCCCACTAGGACATTCCATAGCCTGAGGGAAATCGAAAATTAACCTGATCTTGAAATGTCAACTTCTTAGATATGAAGTGATCCACTCCACTAAATGGGATTTGGTACCTAATCGTTGGTAAGACATATATGATTGGCCCCACCAAAAGCCTTCAGAAGTCAAGATAAATGGAGTCAACCTTCCTCTTGCAACCAGGGATGGTCGTCCAGCTGTCCACCGCAGCCAGCAGGTTAGTTATACAAGAGTGACCTTTTTCGAAATCGTGCTGTTGGAGTGAAAAGAAGTTTATGTAGTAGTCGTGTACACCGTCATATATCAGGGGCTACGGAATTTTCGAGGGTATAGAGAGAAGTGCTACCAGTCCATAACTTGAAGTTTTTCCCTGTCGACCCCCTTTGAAAATTGGTGTGATGTGAGCCAGCCTTGAACTAGTAAATTTGAGAACATCACTCCAAGCAGAGTTGCCAACATTAAAGCTACTTCCCTCAGCGTAGTAGAATGGACCATATCTCGGCCAGGAGAAGGGTCTTTCTTAAAAGCCACTTTTTGCGGTACAACAAATCAGCAATCAGGCTTACTTCTGGAATTCCTGTGAGGTTGCAGGTGAAGTATTCAGCAATAACGTTGGTGCGGGTCTGTTGAATTTTCCGAGAGTACTGTTCTGCCAGAGGGTTAGCGACGTCACCGCTGTCGTTGGTCGGGCCATCAAGATCTAGCAGTTGGAAACTGTGGTTTTATTTTGTCGAAGAGAGGCTGCATGATGGGATAATCTTTTCGAATTGGAGACAAATTTATCCATAAGCTTTTTCTGGCACTGAAACCTGTCTTTTATCGCCTTTGTGAATACATTACTTACTTTTTTTGATTGCCTGTATGCATTGTTGTTACCAGTTCGTTTGTATTCCTCCCAGTAGTGCTTTTTGAGGCAGTGCGATTCCAGATGACTGTAGGGTGCTTGTATATTTTGGAGACTGTTGGCGGAACAGATGGTATTAAGAAATCTCAATGAGTATCCACGTCAAGTTGAGGGTAAACCTCCCAGTCCACCTGTTGTAGATCGTCCTGTAAAACTAACACATCCAACCATTTGAAATTTCAGCGCCTGTTGTCGACAGGATGTCTCAGATTAGTTTCGCTCATAAAAATTAGGGCTATGACGGAATGATCGTTTTTTCTCTAGGGGAGCAAAAATGAGGAGGTTGTCAATTAAAAATTCTTCGTTTGTAAATACCCAGTCTGACCGTTTATCCAACGAGTTACCGACGTCACATTTTCGAATAATCGTAGATCCTCAGTGAGGTTTAAAATCCGAGCTTCAGTAGAGTTTTCCACGAAATTAACCTTGAGAAGATTGATGTCCCCTAGAATCATGATATGCATGAATCCGAGACGAGTAGAGCAGGATAATGCTTCCAGCATACGATTGTCGTACTCAATGTCAGCAGTGAGCACTCTGTATATTACTACAACTGGATACCTAGAGGTGGGAGACAATCTTACCGAGCACCATATGGATTCATCAAGATTGATAAGCCCTCGTTTGTACACTTGATGTACCCCAAATCAAGATCGCAAGTATAGGGATACACCGCCCTCTCCTTGTTGTTTTTCTGTCTTTGGGAAACAGAGAAATCCCGAGTATTACTAGCTCTTGGTCCGTAAATTTAGAAGATATTCATGTTTCAGACATTACTATCAGATGAGTGTCTTATCATTACTGAGTTCACGAAGCTCATCCTTTTTATTCGATAATCTTGCGGCGCTCATATGCAAGCAGTTCATGCTTTAAATTTGGAACGCGTGAGCTTCTCCTCCGTTTTTATCTGTATGAGCTTTATGTGTATGGACAGGTAATCTACCTACACAGGGTTTCCCGAGTTCGTCGCCTCTGTTTTTTCTAAGTTTGTTTTCGTGGTCTTGACAGCACACAAGTGTAATGGTCAGCTCCAATTTGCCTTTATGCTTGATCCTAGCATCATGTGGCTTATCCGAATGCATATGGATTCCACTTGGTAATCAGTGTCTGTTGGCACGAAATGCTTCGAGAGTTAAGGCCTCCATGTATGAGGATGGGAAGTTTATCTTCATCAACCGGGGTCTAAAATCCTTCCCCTTCATTGCCAGTCTCCTCACTTGTTTATTCAATATGTTTTATATGTTTTTATTTCCTCCACGAAAAGTCGTCTAGCGAGATTTCTTAGGATGTTCCTAATGAGATTAAGCTCAGAATAAGGTATATCAGACGATATGCTTACATTTTTATCTGATTTCACTGAGTGACTAGCCAATAGGACATCCTCTACCTCGGCAGCGTTAGTGAGCGTCACACGAAGTCTTTGGTGATTTTGATGGTTACGGTCCTTTCCCTGAGTGAGCCATGTGACCGTCAGAGGCTCTATTTTCAGAAATTCGGGCTTCCTGTTTAACTCTCCGCACAACGTCCTGTTATTTTTGTTCCCAAGACTGAGGATAAATTCAGAGATGTCTTTAAGGCTCATGAATATGAGAGATTGATTAGAATCCGTTATCGTTTTACCAGGTCTTCAGACACGTTCAGAAGTCGCAGGCCCTTTAGCACAAGCACAGTCGGCCCTTACGCACTAACCAGGAAAAGACTATTTATATAACTGTTCTCTTCGATCAATGGGATGAAAAATTTATCAATGATGAGTATTCTACGGTCAATAACGATGGTAATCGCACTGTTTGTAGGTTTTAAATGGACATCACTGTAGAGAAACAAGTGGTTTGCCCTGGAAACAATTGACTACATGCTACCAGTATCAACGGTAAATAAATGTGAATTGCCTGTTCTCAATTAATTTCCGTATTAAATGTGAAATACTGCTGCAGGCTGTAGTGAGCTACGATGAATCCACTCATCGGTCCAAATTTTCTGATCTTGATCCGACATCATTTAGTGTTTTGGTAATAAACTACTTGGATTTCTTGACAGACGTCTCGTATATGTAAACTTCTAACACTTACAACGTGACGAAATCGACATGGACTAAGAACTTGTAGCATACCACATGAAAGGCAGAATTTATCACTCAAATACGAAAGAACTGCTATTAAAATAATTTTCTCGTCTTAATTAATCGGAACTGTTATTGTCAGAAGTCTGATGTTTCTTCACTAAGAAAGATTTATTCACACTCGATGATAAAACATCATGTTATTTCTTAACAGCGTCAAAGGGGTCATTAGGAACATCTTCATTAGTAAAACAAAATTTTTTTAGCTATGTGAAAAGTGCAGGAATGGTTTTTTTCAGACTTTCCTTTGCTGAGGGTCGTTTATACCAGTAACCAGACAGTCATTAGGTTGGTTATGCAGCTGTTCACTGAAACTGCACTTGAGACTTTGTGTGTGAAGCTGAAGTATGAGGTCTCTATCAGTCTGGTTCAGAGCACGAACTAATTTATTGAATTGTGCTTTACGTGAAAATGATCTGTAAGTAATATCTTTAGTTTGCTGAACAGGTTTTTCGGGGCATAAATCTTTTATTTAACTATAGGCTTCCCTATCAATAGCATTACTAGAATGGGTTGAAATGCTACTTCTCCTAAAGATATGTGAAAACCATTGGGCATCGAAACGTTCTAACTAATCTTCTATTCCTGACGAAAAGTGTTGATGCTCGATTTCACCGATTTTCCCTAGTCCATTTGTAACACCATACTAGATGTTTATTCAACATAATATGAAGAAATAATGCTGATGGTAATAAGTCTAAAACTTTAACACGTCAGAAGCATGAAATCGCATTCGAGATATGCAGTTTGAAATTGTATTATATTGTTGTGAAAGGTTTCATCCAACACAAATTGTTCAATTGTACAGTACATATATGGGCTATCCACTGAAGTTAGTTTTGCACCATGAGTGTAACGACAGAAATGTCAATATTCGGTTTGAACCTAGAACAAGGGAACCAAAGTGTACTCGATTAGACCAAAGCACGTTCTTATGTATATCTTACAAAGCCTTTTGAGTGACTCGTATTTATTTATATCAGAGCACACATTGTGTTCAATTCAAACCGTTCTATTTAAATAAGGTGCAAAATACCTCAGACAGTACAGTCTGTGTTATACATTCGATGGTTTCTCTAACATAAACTAACGCGTTAATAAGCAAGAGTTCGATACCTGAGAATCGATAAAAGTACTTCCAACAGGATGGTGACAGTTATACATCTTCGAAGGCTCCGGCACCTTTCTAAGCAGACAGTCAAAGGTTAACAATAATATACTGGACTACGCTGTGACCTTGAGTTTGGTCAATTACAACCTTATTAGCAATGGTCCGGCGTCATGTATCAGCTAAATTAAGTGACAAAAGGTATGTCTTTAACCAAAACCACGTAATAAATGCTCAGAAGGGGAAGACAGAAGAGCATAAAGTGAGGTTAAAAGAGACCTGGAGAAAGATTTCGATAAAAAAACAATAAATCCCAATGAAGTACTGTGGAGAGATTTTCAACGTTTTCTTTCCGTCACTATGTGTACCCAGATGTTGTAATCTGTTCAAAACTGACAGTCCATAAAAACTGTGACTTTGACAAAATCTTACTGGATAGATCATATAAACGAAAGTAGTTGTACGATGAAGTTAGTCCGAATTCAATCGAATTGTTCTCCACTAAATACGTTAGGAGGTGTTTATTTATACTAAAGTGAGACTATTTCAGTCGAAATCACAGCGACTGAAATATAGCGACTATCTATGGGAACTAGAACTTTGTCGAATAGTGGTCACTAGATTACAAAATGCTAAATAATATTGCTTACCAGATATTTTTGTAAAGTATAAGTTTTGATTTGCATTTTAATTTGCTGTTCATCTAAGTGGCTTGTTTGGCTTCTCATATGTACGACATGAGATAATATTTTAAAAAATCTTCCCGTTTCATTTGTCTATATTGTAAAATAAACATTTAGCGGTTGTTGTTCAGGTATCCAATACTTTGCAAACTGCAAGGGAATCTAGTTAATCAACAGACATCCAAACAACATGCAATGAAATCAAGATTATTGCATAATCCTTGAACAGTGCGCGAATTTATAGGTGTGTTATTTACTTAGGGATTCACCAGGATCCTAATCATTAACAACAGAATGCACTCTCCCCAGAATTTGGGAGATTATATAAGAAAGACTCAATTTGCTGTAGACCGAATGTATTACTTCTAATACTGTAAGAGATAATGGAAGGAACGGTTAACAAACAAATGAGGAAAAATATGTGCAGAAACAAAGCACTTAACGAGGATCAACAGGTGTCCAAACATCACGCGATAAAATCAGAAGTATTGTTTAAATTGGGTTCGAGATTTCTGTTTAATTATTCACTCACAATTAGTGGAGAAAACCCTCTTCTGTCAGTTCTTAAAAATCCGTAGCGTTACAAATGATCACTTTTTTTAAATAACTAACCAAATCGTGACTTCGCGTAAATAAAATGCTTAACATAGGTCAGGGCCTTTTTACTAATGCATCAGTTGCGCAATAAGTTAAACCTGCACAAATATGCTGAGCTCCTGGGAAGTTGGGAGGTAATTATTATAGTCGCTGAGGAGACATCAGCTGGTGTTTTGGGAGAAACATATTGCAGGAGACATTGCTTGCAGTCTTCTGTTCACTCGAGCTGTTTACCTGACTATGAATTGTAAGGCTATTGACAACACAATGCCTGATGGATGTCTCGCAACTAACCTTATGCTGCAATTATCACGTGTCATTAAATTATTTCAGTCTTTCTTATTTCTCCATTTCCATTTCCTCACTCTGTCTACATTACTAATTAGCGAATCAATTTTTTCGCCTCTTCGAACAATCGTCTTCCCTTAGTCTTTGAATTTTCCCTTCGACCGAAGTGGTTACAGGCTCCTCATTTAATGGATTAATGTGGAGACATGATCAGCGTGTTCTAACGCACGATGATGAACGTGAATTAATCACTTGCACGCCATGGACTGAATCACGCGGCAGTGGATGAACTGTAACTTGTTTTTTCAAATACAGGTTTATGATTAATTACCCCTGTCAGTGGTCCTAGTATGTTCGCCAATTGTGTAGGAAAGTATGCTAACAGAACCAAAGAAAACGAAGCATAATAGCCTACTGGAAGCAGTTGCAGCTATCCCTATCAGTATATCCAAATTGTCAAACACAGGATCAACCAAATACGTGACCATGAGAGCCACAAACCAAGCGTATAAACCAACGAAATCACCTACTGTTGTTAATATCTCAGTATCTGTTAACAGTAAGGAACAGTGGGTGGGCATCTGGAAGGCAAGTGGTAACACACTGAAAACGGGGGATAAATAATTTAGAAAAATCTTTCTGGTTTCACTAAATGTCCCAGTATTGCAGATTACTTTGTTGGATAGTAGGGAAGCATTTGATAAAGAACAGTGGAAAAAATGCTGTACAGTGTGCTGGCTGAGCTGGTAATTGGTAGTAGGGATGAGGCCTATGAAAAAAGGTACACAGCATTAGCGTTTGCTACCACGTAGCACAGGTCGTCATTGTGCTTTGAATATTAACATGTTCATGTTATCTAGTCCCTTTCACCTCACGACATCAATTTTCGGTCTTGATAGACTTTAATTTTTGGGAAAGGATGAACTTAGCTCACCCCCTTTAGACTTGTTTTAATTATATTAACGGCCTCTTCTCTCACGTTATGAGAATTAGTTTGGTGAAGCAGCCACTAAACATCCCGTCAGGCAAACCCTGGTGTCTTTTGACATTTATGTTCCACTCACAGTAAAGAACACAAAGACAACATTCTCGCTAGTGACACGCGGTGTAGAGACATAAAACCTGAAGCAGCCAGATCTCAAGGGACTGACCTACTCGCTCTAAACAACAATCTGCTCAAAAGCCAGAGGACAGATGCTGCTATATACGGACGTCGAGTCACAGGCGAAAACACCATGTTTTTCTACAGCAACGCAAGAAGGATAAAACGTATACTAGAAAAAAAAATCAAAAACACGTGCTTTTATTTAGGTGTGAAAATCTTAGTCCCTACTGAAACAT
Organism: Schistosoma haematobium; assembly: GCF_000699445.3. Taxonomy (NCBI): domain Eukaryota; kingdom Metazoa; phylum Platyhelminthes; class Trematoda; order Strigeidida; family Schistosomatidae; genus Schistosoma; species Schistosoma haematobium. The sequence continues at coordinate 3,457,760 of NC_067198.1, forward strand.
GGCTATCTTCCGACATCCTTATTGAAGAAGTGACTTTACAAGGCATGACACATTACAGATAAGCTAAGTTCACAAAAACAGGAGGCGAAGTGGTAGTATACATTAAAGGTCACTTCAAAATCGCAACACTACACTGTACCGAAATAACCAAGGTGACCCGAGCATACTGTTGATGCTTCAGCTTGAACCGCACAGAGTACTGGTTTGGAGGTCACTAACAGCTTTTAACACCCAACAAGGTGAGGTAATACAGGTGATGCTAAACGTATCACACTTGGGTTTTGACCAGACACCTCTAGCTGGAGGATTCAGTACTTTATCTATAAGCCTCAGCTAGCAGGATGTAACACCCACATGGTCGTTCTATAGGCGACTTGCCCCAGCCATGAGAAGTTCAAGGCTAACTGGATATGTCGGTGGCTCCACAAGATGGGACAGGTGCGGATGGTTAGACTACAACCATTTGGACACAATAAAATACATGGAACTGTACGAAAACAACAGGAAGCGGTGTTAAAGAAATCACTCGGTTTATATAAGCTAGTGAAAAAGATGTGAGATTTGAAGCTCGTTACAAGTACATTGGTTTATTGGATATTGGATACTGAATGTCTTTACATTCTCACCATGGTTTCCTGTGGCGAACAATCAAAATGGCATTGGCGATAATAAGTTTGAAACCTCCTCCAAACGTTGATCCAACGAAGGCCACTTTAGCCTACGGGAGGTTAGCCATAAAAAGAATTGTACGTTTCAATACTCAAAATTCCTATTGGATAATGTTTGTATTCCCATATCTATATAGACTAAAAAAAACAATTCTTCTGTACGAGATATTGTAAAATGGATTAGGTCATGATGATGGGAGAGTAGATTATTAGGCTTCGTAAAGAACATTTAAGTGTCTGGGGATTTATGTCGAGAATATAATTTGGGGACGAATCAATCAGATATGAGAAAACAGGTCTTGGATTTTGGGCTTTACTTCTATTATTACTGTTTTTACTCTATATATACGCAAAAACTTCTGCGTTGTTGATTTGGTCTGACTGCCTTGTAGTTTGAAGCAAATTTGCGTTCCTTTTTCATTTATGCTTGTTCAAGGCGTTTGTATTTTCTCGTAGACACACTTAGATGATAAGCCTGGAACATTGAAAAACGCGTGCTTTTGGTTTTATTGTTAAATACCTCTTAACTTAGTTCGCTCATATACATTTTGAAAAAAAACCGTTGGTTTGTTTTGTAAGATTTGGAAGTTTGAGTTCACATATACTTTTGTGGTTTTCTATGCCATACCAGCCTTAAGTAATCAAGATAGAAGGTTATCGACCTATATTAATCCTTGCAGTTTTTAACACTGTGGGTGTCCAATCTCGTTTTGAATATATCAACAGAAGGTGCTGATATTGCGTGTTCTGATAGAGAATTCCAGTAATTGACTACTTGGTGCGGGAAATGAAACTCCAGATGTGGACGATTTGATCTCGGTTTTCTAACTTCCTTCGAATGTCCTCTCAAATGATAAGTCCTAGACGGAAGAAAAAGATAAGACATGTTAGTAGCAAAGTCATCGTTCAGTGTACTATAAGCCAATATGAGATCACCACGTATTCTACGGTAAGATAATGGAAATACGTTGAGGTGTCTCAGTCTGTCTACATAAGATAGGCCAGATAGACCTTTTACCATCTTAGTAACTTGGCATTGAACTCTTTCCAGCATATCTGTTTCATACCTGAAACAAGGACTCGCTGCTTGAATCCCATATTCCAAATGTGATCTCACGTAAATTGGGTATAATAATCTAAGCACTTCATCAATCAAATACTGAAAAGACCTATGAATAACTCGTAATACCTTATGGCATTTTGCAGCAGCAGCCTTACGGTAACTAATAGTTTTGAGGTCGCTGCTTAATATTACTCCTAAATCTTTAGTTTCTTACTTTGGGTAACACGAATCCACATATTGTGTAGTGATACGAATCATCATGATTATTTACTTGCATCACTACACTCTTATCAGGATTTTCTTCTAGTGACCATCTGTCCACCCATGCCACCAATGAGCTAAGGTCATCCTGTAATACTATTCTATCCGACATATCATGTATGGGTTTCCAAATTTTCATGTCATCGGTGAAGAGTAGAGCGGATAACTGCTACAGTTGGTAATTTATTTACATAAAGTAAAAAGAAAAGAGGATCGAGAGTTGTACCTTGAAGAACTCCACCTTTTGCAGGTACCCACGAGAACAGAGCTCCATTAACCCTTACCCTTTGTCTCCTGTTATGGATAAAGTTACTTATTCAATCTAAGGCTGTATAGTGGGTTCCGAAACGTTCCAGTTTGAATTTAAGACCAGTCAGTGTTTAGAATAGCTGCCTTTAAAAACACGGAGGTGGGTAATCCTGAACTATTTGGAGCGACCGACTGCTTGATAGTCAAATTTTGTATTCATATAATTTTTGTTGACCTAGTCACAAACATATTTAATCTCCAACTATGGAATCTGAGTGTTTTACTTGTTGTTTAAAAATTCACAAAACGTAAATCTCAGCTTGCAGACAACTGATAAAATTGTAGAAAGAAGTTCTGTTTAGGTCTAAATCGGGTTGTGATAGTTGAATCAAATGCTTCTTGAGACTCGTAACTAATGTGAAAGCGGAAATTAAGCTTTTTTAAATCATGCGGAAGTATACAAGAACACAACCAGCAGTATAGAAGTAGGATCAGTTTGATTTGTATAGGTTCAATTTATATGATGGAATAAAAGTCAGAGCAGGAATAGGATTTAGTTTGTTAATTTTGATTTCGACCACGTAAAGAATTTTAATTATCAAGCCTTCTCCTAATTTCAATTTCTGCCGGAATCAAACATCTTTGTCGCTGTTTATTATCGTTATAGGATTGATATTTATATTACCCCTAAGGTTGTGGAAAATAATCCTCGAAATGTTCATTATAGGGTTAAGTGAATCTAGATGTAAAATGTGACATAATTTCCTTCAGTTAATCAATTTTCATTTAATTTGAAAAACCCTGTCCCTATTTAATAAATTCATGCATACCATGCATACTTTTTACCAAGCAATATCCGTATGTACTGTTTGTTAGCAATTTAACTTTTATTAACATTTAAAAGAATAGAGAATTGAAAGATACGGATCTAACAACACGCCAACGCGCTGTTAAAGCCTTATGTGATTATTTGCATGATCCTGAGCATATCGAAGAAGCAGTTAATGAAGGTAATACTGTGACTTTACTTTCTCAATAAAACTACTTTATATAGGCACTATTTGTTTGTTGAGCTTTTTGCTAAAAGACCCCGACATACCTTGTAGGGGATATTCAACAGAATGTTTTGTAATCATTTGCCGTAGGTTGTGAAATAATTTTCATTTTCAAAATAGAACACGCGATAGGTCGAACCGTTGCGTTGAGACATAATATTTTGGAGTCTTTCGAGCCTCTTCTAGATTTTAACCAACCTGATGTAATCAGACTAAATACGCACAGAGCTATCGAACTTTTGACTACGAATTTAACAGGTGTACAGGCAATCATTGAAGCAAAATACATTGACTTATTAGTGAAATGTGTTGAGAAAGAAGTGGATGAAATTAAGGTTAGTATATTTTAATAATGTTTTTTCCTCTAAATCTAGATTATTGTGTTGAACACTTTATATCACTGCTTCAGTTTTGAAACAGAAGAAGGATTAAACGCTGGCGGGATACCACTGTTTACTAAACTTCTCACTCATTCAAACACAAAAATCAGAACACGTGCAGCTCAAAATATTTTGCGTTTATGGTAAGTGCTTTGATGTTTTCTGAAGTATGCTTTTTGATATCTTTAATCGATTTAAATCACTGCAATTAAATTGTGTGTCGAGCACAGTACATACGTTTTTCATTAGAAGTTATTTGACAAAAAGTAATTATCGGTTTTCATCACATAGGGTAACTTTTCGTATAACAACCACTTATCTCACTATTACTTATTTCTGTAATTATCACTTGTCTTTCGATACCTCCATACTTACTTACTTACGCCTGTTACTCCTCGTGAAGGAACATGGGCAGCTCACCAACATTCAGCATCCAACCCTGTCTTTGGCAATCCTTTCCAGTTCGTCCCAGTTCCTGTTGATGCTTTTCATATCTGCTTCTATTATCCGACGTAATGTGTTCTTTGGCCTTCCTCTTTTCAGCTTCCCTTCAGGATTCCAAGTTAGGGCTTGCCTAGTGATGCAGTTTGACGATTTGCGTAATGTATGTCCTATCCATTTCCATCGTCTTTTCCTAATTTCCTCTTCAACTGGAAGCTGGTTTGTTCTCTCCCACAAAAGGCTGTTGCTGATGGTATCCGGCCAGTGGATGTTGAGTATCTTGTGTAAACAGCTATTTATAAATACTTGCACCTTCTTGATGATGGTTGTTGTAGTTCTCCAAGTTTCAGCTCCGTACAGTAGAACTCCCTTGACATTCGTATTGAAGATTCTCACTTTGATATTGGTTGAAAGTTGTTTTGTGTTCCATATGTTCTTCAACTGTAGGAATGCTGTCCTTGCTTTGCCGATCCTCGCCTTTACGTCTGCATCTGAACCTCCCTGTTCATCGATTATGCTTCCCAGGTATGTGAAGGATTCTACATCTTCCAGAGTTTCGCCATCAAGAGTGATTGGATTGCTGTTCTCCGCTTTGAATTTGAGGACCTTGGTTTTCCCCTTGTGTATGCTGAGGCCTACTGATGCAGAGATTGCTGCTACACTGGCTGTCTTCATCTGCATCTGCTCGTGTGTACGTGATAGGAGGGCTAGGTCATCTGCGAAGTCCAAATCGTCTAATTGATTCTGAGCAGTCCATTGTATTCCGTGTTTTCCTCCAGATGTCGAGGTCTTCATAATCCAGTCGACTACCAGAAGAAAGAGGAAGGAAGAGAGTAGACAGCCTTGTCTGACTCCGGTCCTTACTTGGAATGCATCTGTCAGCTGTCCTCCATGCACGACCTTGCACTGTAGTCCGTCATATGAGTTCCGGATAATATTGACAATCTTCTCAGGAACTCTGTAGTGTCGAAGAAGTTTCCATAACGTTCTCTTATCCACACTGTCAAATGCCTTTTCATAATCAATGAAGTTGATATACAGTGACGAGTTCTACTCAATTGATTGTTCGAAGATGATCCGTAGTGTTGCAATTTGGTCGGTGCACGACCGATCCTTACGGAATCCAGCTTGTTGATCTCGAAGTTGGGCGTCTACTGCATCCTTCATCCGGTTCAGCAACACTCTGTTGAAGACTTTTCCTGGTACTGACAGTAGTGTGATTCCTCTGTAGTTTTCACATTTGCTCAGATCTTCTTTCTTTGGAATCTTGATGAGGTGTCCTTCTTTCCAGTCCATTGGCACTTGTTCCTCCTCCCAAATCTTTTTGAATAGAAGGTGGAACATGTTTGTAGTTACTTTGATATCTGACTTTAGTGCTTCAGCTGGTATGTTGTCGGGTCCTGCTGCTTTCCCACTCTTGATTTGTCTGATGGCCATTCTGATTTCTTCCGTCGTTGGTGGATTGACATCTATAGGAAGATCTGTGTGCGCTGCTTCGATGTCCGGTGGACTCAATGGAGCTGTTCTATTCAACAGTTCCTCGAAGTATTCTACACATCTGTTCCTCTGTTCTTGAATTTCAGTGATTGGCCTGCCTTCTTTGTCCTTGACCGGTTTCTCTGGTTTACTATATTTCCCTGATAGTTTCTTCGTTGTATCGTAAAGTTGTTTCATATTTCCTTCTCTGGCAGCTTTTTACGCCGTCGTTGCTAGTTCTTCCACGTATTTCTTCTTATCGGCTCTAATGCTCCTCTTCACTTGTTTGTTTGCTTCTATGTATTCAGCTTGTGCTTGGACTTTCTCTGCTCGTGTTCGGCTGTTGTTTATTGCTGCCTTCTTGTTCTTCTTTTCTTTGATCTTGTCCAGAGTTTCTTTAGAGATCCACTCCTTATGATGGTGTTTCTTTAGGCCCAGAACCTCTTGACACGTTGAAGTTAATGTTTCTTTGATGCCTTTCCAGTTGTCCTCCATAGTAGTTTCTTCTTCCTTCAGTAGATCCTGTAAGGCTTGGAACCTGTTGTTGAGAGCTATCTTGAATTCGTTGATTTTGTTAGTATCTCGAAGGAAGGGTGTATTGAACCTTTGTGGTGCTGTTTGTCCAGTTGTCCAGTTTTTCTTTAGCTTTAGTTTTAAATTGGCTACAACTAGGTGGTGATCTGAAGCTATATCAGCCCCTCTTCTGGTTCTCACATCTTCCATTGTCCTTCGGAATTCTTTATTGATGCAGATATGATCTATCTAGTCTTTTGTTGTGTGGTCGGGTGAAATCCATGTAGCTTTGTGTATACGTTTGTGTGGAAATATTGTGCCTCCTATGACCAATTTGTTGAATGCACACAGATTTGCAAATCTTTCTCCATTTTCGTTTCTCTCTCCCAGTCCATGTCGTCCCATGATATCTTCATGTCCAGTGTTGTCTATTCCAACTTTGGCATTTAGATCTCCCATCAGAATTGTGAGGTCCTTTGTTGGGCACTTCTCTATGATTGACTGCAGCCGCTCGTAGAATTGATCTTTAATGTCGTCGTTGCTATCATTGGTGGGTGCATAACGTTGGATAATATTCATTGTGATCCCCTCCTTCTTTGTTTAAAATGATGCTTTGATTATTCTGGATTGGTGAGATTCCCATCCTACAAGTGCATTTCGTGCTACTTTGGACAGCATTAGGGCAACTCCCTGAGTGTGTGAAGCATTTTCCTCTTCGTGACCGGAGTATAGTAGCATCTCTCCCTTATTTAGCCTTTGTTGTCCAGCTTGGGTCCAATGGGTTTCGCTGATTCCCAGTACTCCCAAGTTGTATCTCCTCATTTCCGTTGCTATTTGACTGGTCTACCCAATCTCCCACATTGTTCAGACGTTTCATGTACCTATAAAAATGTTCGCTCTGGTTGTTAGAAGGTGCATCGGCCTCGTGGCTTCCGAAGGAACTTGGCTTTCACCATGAAGCGTCATAATTCGTCTAAATGAAGACCTAACTTTCAGGGCAGAGTTTATATGGTTTGAATTATTTTTTCTGGTAATCGTTTTTTCGGCGAGTTAGTTTCCTACGGGTTGGGGACGCTAACTCCATGCCCAACCCTCCTCCTTTACCCGGGCTTGGGACCGGCAGTAACTCTGGAAGAGCTACAGGCGGAGTTGATACCTCCATAGATCAGATATTTTGTGTGGTGACGCTCACTTGTTTGTGAATATTGAATTCAGTTGTATTTAGTATACAGTATGTATAAACATCGCCCTGTTTTCCTAGTTGGAGGTTATAAGCTTGGCCTAATTTATTACTGTATAAAATTGCGGAATTAGTTTACGTGCTTTTTAACAAGTAGGGAATAGATTAATTGTATGGCTTCATGGCATACAGCTGACTGCAGTGTTTTGCTGAAGGATTTCATCAAACACTAACAAAATGAAAGCAAAATAATTGGTAAATTAAACCTATCAAACTGTCGCTTTAACTAAAACAAGATAGCCGGTATAAACAAACTGCACTTTTGAAATATTTTAACCAGTCAGTGAGAATTAACATCCTCAATGAAATAATGAACACCAGTTATATGCACGTATTCGTATTTAAATCGCAGCATTTAGAGGTGATCTTGACATTTTAAAATAAAAAAATAAGTGTAGTATTTACTACACTGTTCTGTGCAGTAAGTCATTTTGCGAAATAACCAACACACTAGAAGGGAACCTATGCTTTAGTTTTGTCGCTAACTTCCATTAAGCGTGATCATAAACGGATCTGCTAAATCCATATGGATATGTTTTGGATAATTTATGTAAAACTATCTCAGGTTAGAGGGTCAAATAGGTTTAGGGTTAACAACACACTAATTAAATATCAAAACTCCGCATGTAGCTTTTCTAGAGTTACTGCCGGTCCAAAGCCCGGGTAAAAGAGGAGGGTTGGGCTTACTCTCCTCCTTTCTTTTTCTTCTGATGGTTTACTGGATTATCAAAACCCCCACAACTCAGGGGAACCACGTGATACAGTAGATGAATTGGATGCAACTAGATGAATGGACTTTGCAGATGACTTGCCCTTCTATCTCATATACAGCAACAAATTCAGGTCAAGATAACTAATGTAACAGTAACCTTTGCATCAGTAGACCTTAACATGCACAAGGGAGAAAGCAAGAATCTCAAATACAACACCAAGAACACCAACGCAATCACACTTGATGGAGAAACCTTGGAAGAGGTGGAAACAGTCACGCGCCTGGGTAGCATCATCGGTGAACAATGAGGACCGGATACCAAAGTAAAGGTGAGGATTGGAAAGATAATGGCAGCATCACTATGGTCGAAGAACATATGGAACTCAAAACAACTGTCAGCCAATATCAAAGTGAGAATCTTCAATACGAACTTCAAGATAGTCCTACTATACGGAAGTGAAACGCGGAGAACTACCACAACCATAATCAAAAGAGTACAAGTATTTGTAAATAGTTGTCTACACAAGATATTCAAAATCCATTGACCGGATACCGTCAGCAACAGTCTGCTGTGGGAGAGAACAAACCAGTTTTCAGCTGAAGAGGAAATTAGGAAAAGACACTGGAAGTGGACAAGTCATAAATTTAAAAAATCACCAAACTGCTTAATGAAGCGAGCGCTAACTTAAAATTCTGAAGGTAAACCGAAAAAAGAAAGGCCAAAAACACACGAGAATCGAAAGCAGAAATGAAAAAGATGAATAGTAACTAAAAACAACTGGAAAGGATTTATAGGACAGAGTTGGATTGAAAATGCTGGTGGGTGGCCTATGATCTTCCATGCGAGGTAACAGGCGTAAGTATGTGAGTTAAGTATCACGTAGTTATAACAGGCTAGAGGGGAAGTACAACACTTTATATCATTTGTTTTCCTCCATAATTTAGTTTATTGATTTTCTCATGAATTTTATAAACAATTCCTAGGATGTTGCTGATAGCAACACTTCATTCCAAGCATTTAACCAAGATACCATTGAAATTGATTTTATAACAGTCTCTTATGACACCAGTGATGAGCAAGAGTTAGTTTTCTTAGAATTATTTGGTTCATATAATGCACTCTGCATAAGTAAAATCTACTGAACTTAATTTTATATAACTACAGATAAACAGCACCAAATGTTTTATGTGAAGCGCTTATTATATGATGAAATAGACAGTTTAGGAAAGGAAGGAAGTCTTTCAGTCAGTTCAGAAATTTGTTCGAATTTCTATATTTGCTCGTGATTCCAGTTCATACTCATTATTATTATTAATGGCTCTATTCAATATTATCTTTTTGCTATAATATAAAATTCTCAACATAAATTATTTCAACAAGCTTCCGTTTCTTATTTCTTGATCGATCCTGATGATCGCCAGTTAAATGTTAGCAGTTCAGGAATCAACATCTGAATAATGTTCACTTTTTTTTCGCTACCTATTACCAGCAACCACTATGTCTCTGATTAGGATTTTTTGTAACTTGTACAGTGAAAGTTTGTAAACTTTTCAGAAACGCATCTGAATAGGTTATGGAATCAATAGGCATAAGGATGTGTTAAATTGAACAAGAAAACAGATAACTTGTTGAAATATCTAAATGACAGCAAACAGATAGCCCAAATATTCAAACAGGTCGTCAATAATATACCAAAAGTGGTGATAGTATAAGTCGATTGATAATTATACACAAATAACGAGATATATCATAAAACAAATATATTCCGTCAAACGTATGTTGAATTTGACGCAGAAATATCAAAGTATCAGTAAGGGGTTTGTGGAGGTTGTTAAATATTATTGAGATCATATACCAACCTAAGTTAAACAAACATTGAAATCTTAATAGCACTGAATAGCCATTCCGTTCTATTTTTGGACCTCCTTAGTGGATATTCACAATCCCACTCACAGGAATCGAACCCATAATCTTTAGACTCATGATTATGATTTCTTACTAAAACTCTGAGAATTTCGTTTCAAAATTATCCATCAGTTAGCACATAATAATTACCAGTATAGAGGTTGTATAGAACCACAGTGGTGGGGCTTTGGATACGCAATACTAAGTAGTATCATACATAGGCAAAACACCTGCCTAGTGCTTTCAGCTTTTTAACGATTGTTTAAGTTAGATTGGTTCGCGACTTCAATAATTGTAAGAAACTGTACAGGAAACAATTACTTTTCAGAAAAGGTTTTGTGGAGATTTTAGAAATGTCACTAGTCGAAATCATGAGTCAATTGAAGCTAGACCACCATGGAAAACCTGGAAGCACTGGACGGCCGTTTCGTCCTAGTATGGGTTTGAATCTCGCGGGGGCGGGATCGTGGATGCGCACTGCTTAGGAGTCATATACTAGGACGAAACGGCCGTCTAGTGCTTACCCGTCTTCCATTGTGGTACAGCTTCAATTGACTCATGATTTCAACTAGTGTAATTACTTTTCCTTTATATTTTAATATTAGAACCTAATCATCTTTACAAATACAGTAATTATGAAATAATAACTGTTAACAAATTGTCATTATCTGTATGGAGCAATCTGTTGTACAAAATTCCATATTAATGTAAACATATAAACAAAAACACATCAATTGCAAAATTTAGAAAATTTCATTTATGAATATACTACTGATTTATTTAAATGAGTAGACCAGTGGAGCTAATCCGTGTCGGGTAGAAATAGGTGTCTACCTCAGTACAATGGAAGATGGTCGCGCAAATTCGTGGATTGGTTCAGGTTAGGCATTAACACTATTGGATTCCGGCTCAGTGGTTCAGTAGGTTAAGCATTCGCGCGCGAGACCGAAGGCCCTGGGTTCGAATCCCGCGAGCGGGATCGTGGATGCGCACTGCTGAGTCCCACAATAGGAAGAAACGGTCGTCCAGTGGTTCCAGGTTTTCAATGGTAGTCTAACATCAATAGGTTCATGATCTCAATCAAAAACTTAACAATCTCCGCAACCCCTAAATTGAGAATAATTATTGTGTGAAATGTAATTTGAATTCATTCTAATAGTAATACTCAAGAAAATGTTGTTAATGCATAACATATATATAAATATATATATTGATGGAGTTTTCTTTTGTGAGCTGGATGGTTTGGTCGTGGAGCTTTCATCGTTCTTCTGAACAAAACTCCATTAAAATCATCCACATGAGCTACAAATCTTCACTATTTCAATTTATATTTCTTTTTTCTTTTTTCATTTAAATCACAGTGTAAATCTAAGAGGTAAACAAGAAGCTTTGGATAATGAAACAATTCCTGCATTAGTTTCTATGCTAAACGATCCAAGTGAAGATTTGAAAGCATTTTCTGCTGGAGCATTAGGTTTGTAAGTCATAATTATTATCATTTGTAAATGAATATTGAGGAGAGACTATAATTTATGGATAACAGATCTTGAATTATGGTGCGAAATTAATTCCTTCAATTGGATAAATAGAGTTTTGGCATTATAGCTGATATCAGTTCGTTATGAAAACCCTATATCCGATTCCTAACCTTAATCACCAACTGTAAATCATAATTCTGATTCCTCACACAAGTTTATAACACTGATTTGGTCGTGGTTATTAAGTGAACACTCTCAAGGTCAGTCAAGCGTCGCTCAAAGGTCGTTCATAAATTATAGTCTCACCAATATTAATTGTAATTCAAGTTAACCAATTCATTTTAATTACAATCATGACTAGTTAGTGAAATTTCAATTATGTAAGTGAAGATGGCACAGGTATTTGGAGTTTGACAACGTATTAATCAGTAACATATTCTACTATGAATTGTACCCACCAAGTGAAATCAAAAGACAGAAGCGAGCAGGTTCGAAGATATATTTGACAGGTTATCAATATATTAAGAGTCGTATGATCTACTCTGGCTAGCAATTGCAGGAGATGTTGAGCACGGCGTTCCCACTCGTGATCTGGTGTGGATGCATGACCGAGCGCCTTCAGCTAGGTGAGTCCATTAAAACTAATGTGGTTAGCATCCAATGTCGAAAACTTACAAAGCTATTTATTTTGGGGGTTTATTTACCGCTACAGATCACTCCCCCCCTTAGCGGGATAGTGATAACCCTAAGATGTGGCCAGCCTAAAGTTTAAACCCAACAAGTTTGTCGTTGGTAAGCACTCTTCTGATAGCTTGCTGGGTTTAGCAGTGTCTGGTCGTCTTTCCTTACTATAAGGGATCATGAAGCACAATTTAATAATAAAAAAGGTACAATGAAATTTTCGGTTCATCATAAACTTCATCGTTCTTTTTATCATCTTTTCCAGCCGTCCTGGAAAAGAAAAAAATATGTAAGTGCATGTCGAAATACACTCGTACGTGCGTAAAAACACAAAGCGGGCGAAAAAGGAAAATAAACTCTTGCACACGTAATAACGCAAAAAGGATTTTTACAAAATGGCTTTTTTTGGAATAAAAATATAAATATATAAACATATTAAAATTGTTTTTTTCTCCATATTACATATAGTACGAAGAGAAATCGAGATGATATAAAATGTCAACTAATATCTTACGTTCAATAATCGTTCAAATGTTCTGGGAATCTTACTCTTCTTCCAGAATGTGTCGTTTTAAGTTTATTTTTTGATACTGCCGAAGTATCATCATGCGCGTTGGCCTTCGAATGAAGTATTATTGTACCGAAGGGAAATCAACATGAATAGGATTTTCTTTTAAATACGCTGCTTTGAGGCGATTGATGCTGATGTTATCGTTGGTTCCGTTCTTATCGATTATATAGTGCTTGAGTTCGCGTTGAACAACTTTGAAGGGTCCTTCGTTTGCTGATTCGAAAGGTCGTCGATGTGAGTCTCGACGTACGAAGACGTGTGTACTATATCGTAAGTCAGGTTGAACGAAAACATCAGTTGATTGAGGTCGAGTGGAAACAGGTTTAACTGAACGCATTGCGTTTGTAAGCCTGTTCGTGCAGGAGGTTAAATGCATTTTCATTGAAGAAGATGAAGAATCCACGAATTCTCCTGGAAGTCGAAGTGTCGTTCCATAAGCCAGTTGAGCCGCAATGTATCCAATGTCAGCTTTCAATACATTGCGAATACCTAGTAAGACGAGTGGAAGAGCGTCAGTCCACTGAGAAATGTTTGTAGCTGATAGTGAAGCTTTTGGTTGTCGGTGAAGGCGTTCTACCAACCCGTTTGCTTGTGGGTGGTAGGCGGTCGTTCGGAAGCGAGTGATTCCTAAAAGTGTGGTCGGACAACGGAAAAGTTCAGATTCAAACTGACGTCTGCGGTTGAAGGGCAGCCGAAGTTTGCTACCCATCGTTCGACGAAGGTGCGGGCCACTGTTTCAGTGGTGATGTCCTTGGTAGGTATTGCTTCTGGCCATCGAGTGAAACAGTCTACGCAGGTAATTGAATAACTAAACAAATAGGCGTATCACTAACTTTCACTTTCTAAACAGTTTCACCGCCTTGTTTGTGTGATCAAATGGCAAAAAAGTGTAAAAGAGTGTATACTAAGATTTATTGAAGGCTCGGCCATACGAAAATTTAAACACCCTCTACTCTTACTGGATCATTTGATTCTATTTTTTTCTGCAACCATTTAGGTACATGTTCACACACACCCTAGTTTTGAGATCATGATTCCCCCTCTCTATGTATATGTGACCTGATAATATTATCTTATTATCCAAAGTGATGAGGTTTCAAATTGTTTTCACATTGTTTTGTTTATTATCTTTGTTTCCCACTTACCCTTCATTTCTGGTCTAGTTGACTTCTTAACAAGTATATTATGAATGATAGGATTGTTCGAAATGTATCACGCTATTATATCGTCACATAGTTCTGATAATCTTCGTCTTTTTATTACGTTATCAAAATTTATCAAAGGGACTAATTGCTTTAAATGTAATGATTATAACTGTAATGATTGAGAACTCAAGTGGGAAGACTAATTTCTTAAATTCATTTGGTATTGTTTGTTTGAATCTTTCCACTGATGTTTAGGACTGCAATTGATCAGTCTCTTATTGGCATACTGTGCATATTGCCTCGACATTGCCTTAATTTACAAGCATTACAAGTAAAGATGGATAGTGGCTAGCAATTGAATCCAGGGCGCGCGTTTTGTGGATAAGGCGATGGCGTCTGAAGTGAACAGTACTGGGTTCGAGTCCCAAAGTCAACATCAACTAAGATTCAGATTCATCCACCTGACGAGTCCCAGATGAGACGAAACGTATGTCTTGGATTCCACTGCTAGCCACTATCCATCTTTGCATATAAGAATAATTTATTGTTTAGCGCAAGATTACAGAATGTCTTCATAAAATATGAAAACCATACATGAAATACTTCATTTGTATATAGTCCATCAAATTTTCTCTTATAAACTTTATAGTTCCTTCATTCACCTGTTATTATTACAATTACTCTTTGTTTACATTCTTATTGTTTTCAATTTAATCTTTTTAATCTTCTGTTGCTAGTCATTTCATTTCTGATTGATACTATATACTACTTATATCTGACAACATAAGTAGCTGACACTACCATCAATTATTATGTCATATTGTAGAAAATTAACATAGAATAGATAAAATCCTCCAGTTTTTGATGATAACATTGTTATAATCTCTTTCTTACGGTTATGTCCCAGCTATTCCTATTGCTTAGTATTCTCGGACACCGATTCACTCGACAAGTCCCCAAATCAGAACACGGTTGAACAGGAAAGAGATTATATTCCAAATAACAAGGTTAGATGGAAGTAAGAAGCAAGTAAGTATCACAATAGGGAAAACGTTAGTATATTTATAGTTTTTACATGGGAAGATTCCAGAGTATTCTGCAAGTATCGACTAATGCTTATTAGATTAGAATTAGCCAATCAGCGTACATCAAAGCAATCGTACATTGAGTATGTTTTAATACAGTCTATGTCCCGCTAACAAACATCAACAATAAGAGTACAATTGATAGATTGTATTTTCTTTCTTTCTTCTTAAAATATTATTTCTCAAGTATATGTACAACAAATCATGGTCGTTATACTACTTTAAATGCTGGTGCTATTCCTTTACTTCTTAATCTGATTGATGATAAATGTAGTCGAGTAAGAGTTAATACTTTCAAGGTAAGAATTATTATCCATTTAGTTCAGATGAAATTTAATGATTATTAATTGCTATTGATGACTGATTTTAGAGAGTCAGGCTTTCCTCTAAGATAATCAATTAATCAATGAAGTTTATATTCGAAGGGGTTTTATGGATCTTATAGTAATTTTAATAGTTAAGATCATGAGTCACTTGAAGCTAGGTCACCATGGAAAATCTGCAAGCACTAGAGGGCCAATTCGTTCTATTGTAGAACTCCTGAGCAGTGCGCATCCAAGATCCCACCTCGAGCGATCCGAACCCAGGATCTATCAGTTTTGTGCGCGAGCGCTTAACATCTAAACCACTGATCTGGCCGGGATCCGAAGGTGTTAATGTCTAACTCCAACTAATTCACAAAATCGATCGACACATCTCCCATTGTCTTCAGTGGGTTACTATCTCACAACAAACCTGATTGAACTCCACTGGTCATTACTTCTCACTAGAACACCGGGATTCGAATCTCGCACGGGGCGAGGTCGTGGATGCGGACTGCTGAGGAGCCCCACAATAGGACGAAACGTCCGTCCAGTGCTCCCAGGTTATCCTTGGTGGTCTAGCTTCAACTGACTGATGATCTTAACCATTGAAGTCACTATAATATCCATTCATATATTGCTTAGATTAGTCTGATATATTCCATATATGTACACAAATATTGCTGTATGTTAGAGTATATCCTAGATGTAAGTGTAATAAAAAATAATATTGTTCATTTATTTATATATAACTCTATACTAACATAATAAATATATTGCTCTGTTATATCCTAATAAGAAGAGAAATTTTATTTCTGATGTTTCGTCACTTAATGTACGTCACTTCTTCAGAGTAAACTTTCTGCCCGATGCTCAATTCATTTGAGACTTTAGATTAATATCATCATTGAAATTTTGGAAGCACTGGACGGCCGTTTCGTCCTAGTACGGGGCTCCTCGGCAATGCGCACATGGGACTCGAACCCGGGATCTTCGGTTTCGCTCTCGAATGCTTAACTTCTATACCACTGAGTCGGCCGGCATCCAACGGTGTCAGTGTTCAGCTTCAATCACTCCACGATGTTGCGTGACTGTTCCCCATTGTCTTCAGGGGGTTACTATCTCACAACAGACATGGTTGTACTCCACTGATCACAGCTTCTCACTGGAATTCCAAGAAATCTATCTTGAAGCTAGTCATTAGTGAGCAAATGATAATTATCAGTATAGGGTTGTGAAGTTTGTTGAGTTAAGATTAACATCCTATACTGATAATTATTTGAAACTATCAAGGCAAATCTTAACATTGATACCTATAAACTTATTAACAATCTATACTAACATGTTTGAGATAGTGATTCTTAAGCTAATTACAGTATTCATTTAATTTCTTATTCATAAAAAAGGGGAACAACCAAATAATGACACAATCCCTAAATCAAACAATAACTAATCAGAAAAAAAGTTGATCAAACAAAGCAGTAAGAGATAGAGCTTAAATTTAACTTCACTCCTTCACAATGATATGCAATAGTTGAGCGGAATGACCATTTCATTGATCTTGAAATTTTCATTATCCCTATTGGGTTAATATCTGATGGTTTCAGTTTAGAAAGTATATTTTACTTTTGTCGAGTCGAGTCTTGTGTGATGTATAGAAGATGTCTTTCTGTCTGTTTTTAAGGTTGAGAAATAAAGAATGTTTGTGGATTCATTTTTGTATTCGTTGTTTGAATCTTCCCATTGATCAGTCACTTATTGGTATATATGCAACTTGTACAAATTGCCTTAATATTGCCAAGTAATATAAGTCAAGATAGATAGTGGCTAGCAGTGGAATCCATGAAGCACGTTTCTTCCTATTCGGCACTCGTCGATTGGATGTACCTGAGTCCCAGAATTGACGTTCACTCTAGAACTCGAATCCAGCACTGTTCACTTCAAACGCCATTGCATTATCCATTTAGCTACTTGGTCCAAGTAGCCACTAGCTTGTGCAGTGGGGTATTTGATCATATATGACCTTGGAACATTATTCACAAGTCAATGACCAACGTTAAGTTTCAACCTGGGCTGCTAGATAAACATGTTTGAGTGGTTGATGAGGTCACTAATCTTATGGGTTGAAATTAAAGTATTATTCACTGTTCATTATTTCATTTCAGTATTTTGTTTTCAGTGACTCAGAATGAATATCAGTTCCTTTAAATAACACTCCTTATCATAGATCTTGCTGAATATCGTTCGTATCTTTTTTGACAGTTATTCTATTTCCGATCCAATATAAATCTAGTTTTACATTATTAATTATAGCTGACTAATTTAGCAGTAAAATCACACATAAAAGATGTTTTGATGATTCTGAATCCATGAGATTTCCATCCTATAAGTGTTTCATATATGCTATAACTTGTGACATAGATCGGATCAATGACGCATAAAACACGTGCGAGCAGTCTATAGTCTGATTGGCTCTGCTTTCCGCCTAGCCCAACCAGTTATGTCCAGAACGCCAGTTCCAGCCTCTGCAATATGAATCATTATATTTCAAACATACTCTGTTTATATACCAATCAAGCAGACCACAACGTACCCATAAAATATGAAACAACATTTGTACAAGAATTACCCAGATGTGGTTGCGAATGAGGGAGGTAGTAATTAGTATACTGGGTATAACTCAAGAATGGTAAAACGTATAATAATAGTTTATAGGTCAAAATAAAGCTTGTAATAAGAGAAATATGAATATGCATAGTTTAGTTACTTAATAATTATGCAGTAGAAATATACGTTTAGTACTGATCCATCAATAGATCCCAAAGTTACCATTCATTATGTTTCTCGGGACCTAGCAATATGCTTCTTTAAACAGCATCACAACAACTTCCTGAGTGTGTGGAGCATTTTCTTCTTCGTAACCAAAATACAGTAAAATTAAACTGTTTATTTCACAGTTTTTTTTTGTTTACTTCAAATCTTTATTTAACCTATAGTTATGATAGAAATGAATATTTATATAGTTGATTCTTGATAGAAGTGAATTTCCCTACGCATTCCACTTGAACATTCTAGGATTGAAAATCTTATTCATTCATTTTAGGTTCTAACTTGTTTATCTGAGACACCTGAAGGTCGAAGGATTCTATTGGATCATTTAAATAAAGTGTGTTTCATATTTTGTTTTTTTAATATAAAATTTTCATTCTATCATTATGTGAATGTATATTTTCGTTAGGATTAGTGATTGTAATATTTCAGAAGGAGTTTTGTGGATATTATAGTAATTTTAATAGTTAAGATCATCAGTCAATTGAAGATAGATCATCATGGAAAACCTAGAAGCACTGGATGGCCGTTTCGTCTTAGTGTGGGACTCCTCAGTAGTGCACATCCACAAGCCTGCTTGTGAGGTTCGAACCCAGTACCTATAAGTCTCGTGCGGCGGCACTTAACCTATAGACCACTGAGCCGGTCGGCATTCAATGGTGTTAATGTCTGACTTCAATCAACCCACGAAATCGCGCAACTGTCCACCATTGTATTCAGTGGGCAACTGCCTCATTTGTTTTAAGCTTCAAGTTTTTAATGTTACATTATCGGGTAAAACAGCCGAGTAGCCTATATTTGGGTTTCATTTTAGTTGCAACACATCAGTAAAACGCACGCAAAATATTCAGAAGACTAGTTCTCATCATGAGGTTTGAATTTACGTCGTCCATAGTGATATTCAGAGGTGTTAACATTAACTTCAATTCAAAACCGTTAAACCAAGCCTTCACATCTATGTCGTACGGTACGCATTCTATGCAGTCAGGTTTATAAACTTGTCAGAGATTATCAATTGTTCTTAACAGTTACCGTTTCTTCTGAAAATAATTGAGTACAACATTTGAAAACGTTTTCAACTATTGATACTGCTCACGAGTTACATTCGTTACTGGTTAATTTCGTATGGACTACCATTAAAAATCACGAAGTAGTAGATAGATGATTTGTCTTGGTTTAAGGCTGCTTGAAACCACTTCCCAAAGACTCTGTGAGGGACTCACTTAA
Source organism: Schistosoma haematobium (assembly GCF_000699445.3). Taxonomy (NCBI): domain Eukaryota; kingdom Metazoa; phylum Platyhelminthes; class Trematoda; order Strigeidida; family Schistosomatidae; genus Schistosoma; species Schistosoma haematobium. The sequence continues at coordinate 3,477,042 of NC_067198.1, forward strand.
TAACTTTCAGGTCTCGCAGAGAACTACTGGCCATTAAAACCAGTAAATCATCATCCAATGATGTAATTTCAACTTTATTAAGTTTGTGTGTTATAGCGTTACTGTGGTGTATACTGCTTACGCTGACAGATATAAGTAGTGTGTGGGAGCAATCGGAAGTAGAATGTCTGTCGCCAGAAGACTGAATTAAGGAGACCAGGAAGGGAAACGGAAAGCAATTGGGATAACAATAGAATTAGAAGAATGATAAATTATGTAAAAGACAACTGATGACAGATGTGTAAATAATGAATGTAATGTATGATTTTCCTATTTTACGGAAACAATAAATTGGTTTTCCCCAGGGTTGGATGGAAAATCCTGGTGAGCGGCCTATCCTCCTCCACAAGGAGTAACAGGCGTAATTAAGTAAGTAAGTAAGTTTATGTTCATTACATTTAGTGCAGTCCTGAGGACACCGTTGCAAGGGGCCTATATCCGTCAGTATAAGCAGCATACACCACATTACGATCATCTAGCTGTTTCATTTCAATCTGGTCTGCATGCTATTCATAAACTGGATGACGCTGAAATTATTCAGTCAGAAGCTGATTTAGTGGTTCTATTAGTTAAACATTCACTACAAGACCCTATAGTCATTGGTTGGTATTTTTGATCATTGTCATACAGAACAAATGTCCACAACTCTCTGATTTTCAATAGTATCTCCAACTGAAATGAATCAGTAACAAATAAAAACTAATTTCCACAAAACTCTTTAAAATAATCATTTCATTTTAATTCTTTTTTTGTTTTGTTTTCAGATATCACCACATGTAACTGATATGAATGCTGCTGTAGCGAAACATGCAAAAATAGCTCTATCTGTTATCACTTGGCAACCTTAATTCCCCTTCCACACCGCCTCACCCCACCCCCGAAAAAACTATAGTTAATAAGACACAATGAAAAAAAAAACAAAAAACAAACGGAATGTTTACGTATACTTTCATAATATTTCGTTTATCATATAGTGAGATCTCTCTTATAGGGTAATACAGTTCTAATGAGAGTAAAATACCGTCTAATATATTTCTTCATTAATGTATGCATCAGATTATCTATAATAATATAATTCATTTTATGTGATATAATGAGATTATTATTATCACCATCATCAGAAAGAGGGTTTGTGGAGATTATAGTGATTTAATAGTTGAGATCATAAATCAATTAAAGATAGATCATCATGGAAAACCTGGAAGGATTAAACGGTTGTTTCGTCTCAGTATGGGACTCTTCAGCAGTACGCATCCACGATAAGATTGTTTCAAATCTGAGTATTCATCAAGTTATTCTTGTTTACGTGAAAAATTGAACAGTGATTTCATTAAATGTTGGCTGCAGTTTAGATAACGTAGTTTTTTTCTTTTAAAAAAAGCCTATTTTAAAGTGGTCAATATTGGAGAATGATCAAGTATTCTCATTCGTAATAAAAAAGTACATACAAGAGATTAGGTACTTTGAGAATATTCAAACATTAAAATATGAAGACTGAAGTATTCATAAGTTATGGCATATTCACTAGTTAGCTTGGTTTTAACCAGCTTTAATTGTATCTAACTTCATTCATTCACATTTTGATAAGTCTTGCTAATTGAACGCTAGATTCGATTTCCAAGCTCTTCTAGTAACCCCTAGGCTAAATCTGCACAGTGAATTGGACATGAAAGAAAAGGTGCAAGATATACGACGAGCACTTTACCCCAAAGCTCCCATTTAGTACAGAAAATCTAGGGTTTCTATAGTATTTTAGATGTCCTTGGGTTTCTTCAAAATTCTGAAATGCCACTAAACATAATAGCAGTATAAGTAATCATTCAATCAGAAACTCGACATTTGACTTTTCACTTTCTTGATATTTCTGGCTAAACTTCAAGTGAACACTCATTGGACAAAATGCTTCATAGTTTTTCTTGAGCCTTTCTTGTGTTTTTGCGAGTAGTTTTCTGGATCACCCCCTTACAGTATCATCAATCGAAAGTGAAATACCTGGTGGCAGGAGGCTAAGATGATCAAACAAAAGAGAACGAGAACAGAGTGTGATTAGTGTAGGAACAAAAGAACAATAAAGTCTGAGATGATTGACTGACATTTTGCAAATGTCTTGATGTTTCTGGCAAAATTTCTATTGAAGCCTGATTGAATAAGATGTTTTTCAGTGTATTTAGAGCCTTTGTTGGGTTTTTTTTTCGAGTAGTTTTCTGGATCTTCTCAACACATATGTGAATAGTCTTTTCTTGTTTTCAACTTCTGGTTTGTAACTGATGAAGGATCCTTCTTGTAAGTCCATGGGTTTCTTTCTGACTATTTACAAGCAATTTCATTAGTTATTCGTCATTTATATACATCAGTGGTACTATTGATTTGCAAAGTAATAACATTGAGAGTTATTGTATACTATTGTAATTTAATTTACTAATCTAATGTTCTTCTAGACGCTTAATGTTATTTCACTGATTAAAATCATGAATCAATTGAAGCTAGACCACTATGGAAAACCTGGAAGCACTGGACGGCCGTTTCGTCCTGATATGGGACTCCTCAGCAGTGCGCATCCACGATTCGGCACCCCGCGAGATGTGTTTATAATGAATAGTTTCATTCAATATTAAATGTTTATGGAATCATCCAATCAGAAACTCAACATTTGACTTTTCACTTTCTTGATGTTTCTGGCTGGACTTCAAGTGAATACTGATTGGATAAAATGCTTTATAGTGTTTCTTGAGCCTTTCTTGTCTTTTTGCGAGTAGTTTTCTGGATCATCCCAACAGTGTATGCGCACTGCTGAGGAGTCCCATACTAGGACGAAATGGTCGTCCAGTGCTTCTACGTTTTCCATGGTGGTCTAGCTTCAATTGACTTATGAATTCAGCTGTACAGTTTGATAGATTCTGTATTTCAAACCAAACCTAGATCAAAACCGATGGAAAATCGATAGATGAAGGTGAGGCTGGCTAAAGTTGTATATATACATACTTTAATATTTGAATTCAGAATTCAATATTCATGATACCGCCCATGGGATTCAAACCCAAAACTTATTGATTTCGCTGAGGAGTCTCATACTAAGAAGAAACGACTGTCCAATGCTTCTAGATTTTCCATGATGGTTTAGCTTTAATTGACTCGTGAATTCAACTACTAAAATTACTGTAATGTCCACAAAACCCTTCTCTGATCATAATCATCATATTTGTCACTAGTAACTGGCTTCAATATGTATTTCCTGGAGTTCTAGTGAGAAGCCGTGACCAATCGAGTTCAACCAGGTCTGTTATGAGATAGTAACTCACTGGAGACAATGGTGGTTCAAATCCCACAGGCGGGATCGTGGATGCTCAGTGCTGAGGAATCCAACAATAGGAAGAAATGACCGTTCAGTACTTCCAAGTTTTCCATGATGGTCTAGCTTTAATTAACTCATAAATTCAACTATTAAAATTACTATAATATTCACAAAATCCCCTATCTGACAAAGTTTTCTTTAGTTGATTAAAACCTCAACATTTTATACCTAAAATATTATCATTGATTAGTCTTTACTAGTTTAATGTTTTAATGAAATCCTGTTAGGTTCATGATTACGTTTATCAAGTATAATGGTTCAATTCAAAATGAATAAAAGCAAACACAACTTTTCTTTCATTCAATAAACTACTATATCCCTATACATTGACTAGCTGTTGATTGTTCAATATAAACATTCAGACGTTCTATTAAAGTCCCTTCATAATACATTTAATACTAGATGATGATAATAAGGATGTTTTGATTTATATCCATCGGTTATCATAAGTTATTATGATTAAGAACATTCTAAGGAATTAAGCCAAAAAATCAATAGTCTAATTGTTTTGGTGTCATATTATATTTACTTAATAATTATTTATTTCAACAGTTGATATTATAAGTCAATTGAAGCTAAACCACCATGGAAAACCTGAAAGCACTGGACGGCTGTTTCGTCTTAGTATGGGACTCCTCAGCAGTGCGCATACACTGTTGGGATGATCCAGAAAACTACTCGCAAAAAGACAAGAAAGGCTCAAGAAACACTATAAAGCATTTTATCCAATCAGTATTCACTTGAAGTCCAGCCAGAAACATCAAGAAAGTGAAAAGTCAAATGTTGAGTTTCTGGTTGGATGATTACTCATGCTGTTACTGTGTTTAGTGGCATTCCAGAATTTTCGGGAAATTCAAGGACATCTAAAATACTATAGAAACCCTAGATTTTCTGTACTAAATGGGAGCTTTGGAGTAAAGTGTTGCTTACATATTTCGCACCTTTTCTCTCATGTCCAGGTCGGTGTGTAGTTCTAGCTTTAAGGCTACTAGAATAGCTTAGAAATCGAATCTAGCATCCAATTAACAAGACTTATCATACACTATTTCGCCCTGCAAGATTCGAACCCATGACCTATCAGTTTCCCACACGAGCGCTTAACCTTCAAACCACTGATCTGGCCTACATCCAACAATGTTGATGTTTAATTTCAACCAATCTATCAAATTGATTAACATTTTTCTCTATGAAAAGAAAACTAGATAACAAAATCTTATTCCGTTGTATACATTAATATAAAAATGAACAATGGAGTAGATTATGTAATGGCAAAAAGAAAAATAATCAGGAGAAAAACAACAACAACAAGAAGATCATTGAAACAATCACAACTAAACAAGAGTAACAAAAACCACAAAAAAAGCTACGCAATAATGATTACAGTATATATTGATTGAAATCAATATAGAATTAGACTATTACATCATAGCAACCAACATATTATATATATGAACAGATATATGAAGTACCTTGTACAAGACTATTACCATGACTATTATTCATTCATTCATTCATTCATTGAATGTTCTATGGATTACAACAAGTACATATTAATTATCATTTGTTTTACTAGTTAACTTTTGAACAGTATTTGCAAAATGTCGAGCAAGATTTAAAATATCATCAACATTATGATGTTCAGCACGTTCTGTTTAAAATAGACAAAGAAAATATACATTTAGAAATGAGATGTAATGAATGATCTATTATCTTAAATAATAAAATAAATCTTTATTTATGTTCGTAGATTTAGTCAAATTCTGGATATCGATAACATATTCAATATGTTTTGATTGAGATCATGAACCGATTGATGTTAGACTACTATTGAAAACCTGGAAGTACTGGACAGCCGTTTCATCCTATTGTGGGACTCCTCGGCAGCAGTGCGCATCCACGATCCTGCTCGCGGGATTCGAACCCATGTGCTCACTAGTGACTAGCTTCGTGAGAAAATTCTCGGAGTTCTCGTAAGAAGCCGTGACCAGTGGAGATAATCCGTGTCGGGTAGAAACAGGTGTCTACCTCAGTACAACGGAAGATGGTCGCGCAATTTCGTGGATTGGTTGAGGTTAGACATTAACACCATTGGATGCCGACTCAGTGGTCTAGTAGGTTGAGCGTTTGTGCAGAAGACTGAAGGTCCTATACGGATATTCAATATGGTTGTACTATAATGGTCAAGATTTCACTATAGAAATCGTGGAATTGTTTTTAGAAATCAGTTACTGATATTTAATACTCTACTGATTATTTTTAAAGTAATAAACAGTTTTCTTTTTAAATAGTTGAGATCATGAGTCAATTGAAGATAGAACATCATGGAAAACCTGAAAGCACTGGATGACCGTTTCATCCTACTGTGGACTTTCTCAGAAGTACGTATTCAAGATCCCGCTTGTGGGATTTGAACGCAAAACTTATCAGTCTCTCACGTGAGCGCTTCACCTCTAAACCACTGATCTGGCCGATATCCATTGGTTATAATGTCTAACTTCAACCAATCCGCGAAACTGAGAGTTACATCCAGTATTGTCTTGAGTGAGTTACTATCTCACAACAGACCCGGTTAGACTTCACTGGTTATCCAGTGTTATCATATTTTCAATGATAATCTAGTTTAAATCGATTCATGAATTCTACAATCTCTAGTCCACCCCTCTCACAACATTCTGATTAAATATATTCATTGGTTGATAAGAGACCATGAAAATGATCTCCTCTTCCAACTTATTCTGATATCTTATTTATACAAGAAACCTTTTCTTACTTACCATTAAAAAATTTTAGAATATCAGTTAATTCCATATGATTTGAACAGATCACATCTCTATAATATTGAATTAATGCTAAAGCAATAAATAAACTAAAATCATTAGAGATTATATGTTCAGCGCATAAAATAACTTCCCATATTTGAAAAATATCTTGATAATTAAATTCTTAAAAGAAAAAAGAAAAAAAAAAGAGAAATTCATTAACAGAAGGAGTTTTGTGGAAATTGTTTAGAAATTTCAATGGTTGAAATCATGAGTCCATTGAAACTAGACCACCGTTGGAAACCTCGAAACACTGAACGGTCGTTTTGTCCTAGTGTGGGACTCCTCAGCAGTGTACATCCACGATCCCAAACCCCGCGTGATTCGAACCCAGGATCTATCAGTCTTGTGCACTCGAACGCTTAACCATTAGACCACTGAGCCGTTTGGCATTCAACGGTGTTAATATCTAACTTCAATTCATTAGTTAATGTCGAATCATCTAGATTAGTGACCATATTATAACTTAATCAATAGTATTTCATTATCGATTCATATTTTAAATTATTTTAATCAGGATTTTCTCAAGAACAATCATAACTAGATCAAGATTCTGATATTTTATGATAGATAGATGCTGAAAAATTCGTCTACATTGAAGAATTTACATCATTTTCATATCTAATTAAAGACTCAGTGCTAATATCATGAAGATGCTTGTATCTTTACACTTAATCGAATATTCAAGATACATATTGGTACAGTAGATTATGTATCTTCAAAAACGATTCGAATTTCAAAAGCTTAAGATGTCTTCATTGATTTATAGAATATCATTTATCGATTATAATGAAACTTCTGAAATTCGGCTTATAAATTTGGTATATCTAAAGCTTGGATTCTTGACATACCATGTACTACTTGAATAATTGAATGATGGAACCTTCCAAATTATAAATGAGGAAACAAAAGATGACCAGGAAAGAATGCTATTCTAAAACAGTGTCAAATATGTTACAAAACTCTCAGGTAGCTTTAGTAGCTTTTAATAAAGACAAAATCATTATTATAGTTATTCAATTCACATACAGTGATTTTTAAGCTACATATTGAAATTCTGGAATAGTATTCCAAAAGATGATTGGATGGAATATCTTCATCTCTTTCTGAACTTCTTAGATCTTCCTTAAGTTCATCTATGAATCGTCCTCATAAAATTAAATAATGATTTTTTATTTATAAATTAAAAATTAATTAAAATATGATATGATTTTACATAATAACTAACTGACCTCTTTTAAAATATAATAAAAACCATCGATAACAAAAGTAGAAATGTGTAAAATCACTGAATTTCTGTAAATGACCAATTAATTCAGGGTCTAATATCTATGAAATACAAAATATAAAGTATATGTGATAATATACTTATTCATATAAAGAGTTAAGATCATGAGTCAATTGAAGCTAGACCACCATGGAAAACCTGGAAGTACTGGGCGGCTGTTTCGTCGTATTGTGGGACTCCACAGCAGTGCGCATCCACGACCCCGCCTCTCGGGATTCGAACCGGAGACCTATCATATGTATATATATATATATATATATATATATATATATATATATGCCCAACCACTGACTGCCTCGACGTGCAATGTTCAGTGGTATAGAAGTAGTTTGGAAGAAAGGTTGGGGCGGCCAGAACAAAACATGGCACAAATCCATGAAGTCACTGACAAGTGGACTGAGTCATGTCGGTAGGTGTAGACTACCTGGTTAGGGACCGCGAGATGATAGCAACCGATGGTTAGAGACCCTGAATGACATAGCTCAAAATCGTTTGCAATGGCGCAGGTGCATCCACTCTTTGTGTTCTCCCAAATTCTAATCTTCTGAATTCTTCATGTCCCTTTTTCCTCTTTCCAAATTTATTTCACTGGATTATACTCTTTAAATAACATCTCCAAACCCTAATCTTTCCGACTACTGCTTATACTCTCACTACCTCTACCACAGCGGGATTTGAATCAACAACTGAATTTCTGTGCTAATGTAGTGTGGCAACTCGAACTGATGTACGTACGTACGAATTTCTACATTGTTACTGACTGATATATATATATATATATATATATATATATATATATATATATATATATATAGTTTAATGTATAGTCATATGATGTGATCTATTATAGTGACATTTGAAGTTGTTAGTTCGAACCCGAAAGATCAAATCAAGCTCATCATTAATTACAATATGTTTAATTTAAAAGTATAACTAGACAAAAAATATCATACCATTATTCAGATGCGATGAGACTAGCATTTATGAATGAACTAATCAGATTTAGGATAACAGATTTTGGTGGTTGGAGGTAGTCAACAGGAAACCCTGAACTTAGGTTTCGTGCTATTTGGGACTCGTCACCAAGGCGTAACTGTAATTTTGAAGTTACTAATACTCCCTGATGGATTCGATGTCATATCACCCGGCTTCACAGTCAGAAAAGTTATCATAGGGATATCTGAGCCACAATTGACTTCCTGTAGGACTGAGATGTATTTAAAATCAATTAATCACTGGGTGGTGATCACCACCATCTTATCTCAATATGGTGCATGTAATGTTGAGTCACCTAGACCAGTGAACACAGTGAAACATGGTCGATAGCAGTCCATCTGCACTAAGAAGAATTTGACATATATGACACTGATCACCACCCAGTGATCAATCAATTATGTTAACAGATCTTGGATTTTTGTCGCGATATTCATTCATTCCTTTGGTTAAATAGCATTTTAGGTATTTTAACTGATGTCAGTTTGTGATGAACACCTTCCCCAAATCTAATTCTTAAATCTAACTATCAATTATAAATCATAATCCTTATTGCTCAAACTAGTTTATAACCCTCATTTAGCTCTTGTAAGTAAGTGGATAATTAAAAGATCAATTTAGTGTTGCTCATAGATCGTCCATAAATTTTAATCTCAACTCAGATGCTTTCAATGTCATTGATAAAGCAAGTAAATGACTTTTACATTTAACATAACGTATATTTTGAGATTTTTCATGATTAGTCCATTGTAAAATTCGATTCATCTCAATTTTTTCGTGAGGTGGAAAGGATTGATGAAGTGTTATCCAGGCTTCTCTTAAAAATGAGATGGAATGCTTTCAGTATTTTAGGTAAATATTACGTTTCATGAATTAAACCAGTTATATGAATGATTACATAATCATTTAGTTTTGATTTTAGCATTCTAATGCAAAACAGAAAGGGCTTCATACCTACAATGGAAGAATATATGGAACTCATAACAACTGTCTCTCAATCAATATCAAAGTCACAATCTTCAATGCAAACGACAAGACACTTCTACTACACAGAACTGAAACTTGGAGAACTACAACAACCATCATCAAGAAGGCAAATGTATTTATAAATAATTGTCTACGCAAGATATTCAACATCCATTGACCGAATACCATCAGCAACAGCCTTCTGTGGGAGATAATAAACGAACTTCCAGCTGAGGGGGGATTTAGGAAAAGGTGATGGAAACGGAAAAAAATATTCAAACCTTTTAAACTCTGCCCTGAGAGTCAGAAGGTCTTCAGTTAGAAGAGTTATGATGCCTCATGATGAAAGCCGAGTTCATTCGGAAGTTACAAGGCCGATGCCCCTTCTGACAACCAGAGAAACCATTTATTTAGGTACATGGAATACTCGCACAATGTGGGAGACCTGGAGAGTCTTCCAAATTGCTGCAGAAATGAGGAGATACAACCTAGAGGTGCTTGGGATCAGTGAATCACATTGGACGCAAGCTGAACAACAACGACTAGCTTCAAAGGAGCTTCTGTTATACTCCGGCCATGATGAAAGACACTAGACTGCTCGTACTTGTTTTATGCTTCATTGGTTCGGTCGATAATTTACTGTTCTCTAATTGGCGGTATCATTACGTTATATACATTAATAGGATACAGAGCATAAGTTATAACAAATATGTATATATATAAGATCTCTACCTGTATTAATGATTTGATATGATCAAATTTTTGATCCATATAATATGTTGCAGTTTCTTTTGCAAATAATTTTTTTAAATGATTTTCCATTAAATACTTAAATAATATATAAGTACTAATTTCAATTTCATTGAATAATTCTATTGAATTTTCATTTGTTATCAATGAAGATTGATTATTGGTATCTATGGATGATGGTATGGAATGTTCTAATTTTAATGCTAATAATGGTGCAACTATATCACACATTCCTTGAGTATATTCATCATCAAGATATTCCCATACATAAGTTAATAAGATTCGTTCAATTGTAGCCAAATTACGATCACCATGTGAATCTTTGAAGAAGAAAAAAAAGGTGAATAAACACAGATGATTATTGTAGAATTCATACAAACTTATTTTAGATGGGAGAAAGAGGTATCATGGTAACAAGATTGGTAGAAAATATTTAGGGGTTAATATGAATGAGAGAATATTATTATTCTTAGGCATAGTTTTCTAATCTTTACAACTTACCTACGCCTCCATCCAACCCCATCTTGGACAATCATTTCCAGCTCTTTTCAGTTGTTATTCATCCTTTTCATATCTGATTCAATTTCCCGACATGATGTGATCTTTGACTTTTCTCTTTTCAGCTTCTCTTCAGGATTACAAGTTAGGGCTTGTCTCGTGATGCAGTTTGATGATTTGAGTAATGTATGGCCTATCCATTTCCAGAATCTTTTCCTAATTTCCTCCTCAGCTCAAAGCTGGTTTTTTCTTTCTCATAGAAGGCTGTTTCTGATGGCATCCGACCAATGAATGTTGAATATCTTGTGTAGACAACTATTTATAAATACTTGTACTTTTTTGATGATGATTGTACTAGTTCTCTAAGTTTCAGTTCTGCATTGTAGAAGTATCTTGACGTTCGTATTGAAGATTGTGACTTTGGTATTGGTTGAGAGACAGTTGTTTTGAGTCCTATATATTCTGCAGTTGTAGAAATAAGGTTCTAGCTTTGCCAATCCTTGCCTTTACATCTGCATCTGATGCTCCTTGTTCATCAATGATGCTGCCCACATACGTAAAACCTTCCACCTCTTCCAGAGTTTCTCCATCAGGTGCAATTGCGTTAGTGTTCTTGGTGTTGTATTTGAAAAACTTGCTTTTGCTTTTTTTGTATGTTGAGGTCCACTGATGCAGATGCCGCATGCTACACTGTTTGTCTTGACCTAAATTTGTTGATGTGTATGGGATGGAAGAGCCAGGTCATTCACGAAGTCAAAATCTTCTAGTTGCATCCAACCTGTCCATTATAATCCGTGCTTCCCATGAGATGCGGAGGTTTTCATAATCCACTCAACCACCAGAAAGAAGAGGAAGGGGGAGAGAAGACAGCGTTATTTGACTTCGGTCCTTACTTGGAATGCATCTGCCAGCTGTCTTCCATGCACGACTTTGCGGTGTAGTCCGTCATAAGAGTTCCAGATAATGTTGACAATCTTTACAAGTTAAATGATTATAAAACTGGAATTTTGTTGTAATATAGCAATTTTTTGAGCTGAGCTGAATTATTGTAAAGTAACACGAGGTGACGAACATAGCGCTTATTATTATTATTATTATTATTATTATTTAACAGGACATGTGAAATGTGAGATTGGATCTAAAATCAATATTTCATACTTATCATGAAACAATGCTTCCTGTGCCCCTAAATGCCCTGGTATAGCCGAGGGTCGGAAGAAACCGATTTCCCTCTCGAAATGTTCTCACATGACCATGCTTACACAGCCTCTATCAGAGAATTTCCATTCACCACCTTCTCTTGGGGGTGTTGTTTACGAAATTGAGAGGTCAAAAAGTCTATGTTCGGTGCTTTAACTTTGTTGGTGGATATGGAGAATTCACCTGGGGAAGTTGGAAATCTATGGTTCCGAACGAATGGTATATATGGGCTACAGGATACTGAGGGAACAAATGAAGTATGAACCTACTTGTTGGTCACCGACTAGAAGACGTTGCTCCACTGCGTTGTGGATCAGGCCTTTAAGTCAAAGGTTCCGAGTGTGGCCCCCTAAGAAAACCACCTACTTCATTCTGGGCACACCGGCAGTATCACAGACCTCGCACAAACCAATGATAACTGTTATTGACCCCATTGTTGTTGTGTGGCGCATATGTCCTTGGTGATCGCTTTTACCAATTTTTATGTGTTAAAATAAATAAAAAAATAATGCTTCCCGTACCTGAAAAGACTAACCAGTTGCGTGTGTTATTTTCACTGTTGTATTGCAATGTATGGAAATTATTTAATTCAGCTAACAATAACCGATGAAAAGGTTACTATATATTTAACTCTAAGTAAATCCATGCTTGACTCAGTGGTCTAGTGGTTAAACGCTCGCGCGCGAGATTGATATATCCTGGGTTCGAATCTCTCGAGACATGATCGTCGATGAGCGCTACTGAGGAGTTCCACAATAGGACGAAATTTCAATCCATTGCTTTCAGGTTTTCCATGGTAGTCTAGCTTCAATTAATTCATGAAATCCATGCTTAATACAGAATTTTAATCTAGTCAACCTACTAACCAAACATTCACAATCAAATACTCTATGATATTGACTTATTTCAATCAGTAATAACAAAGTAAAACTTTAATGATCCATGGTAATAATGAGAAGGTTAAAAATCAATAGATTTGAATGTTTACTTCGATTCTTTATAATGTTGACATCAATAATCAGTTGATCTTTTATGTCAGCAGTTAATCCATCATCAATACAAGATCATTTATGTAGATTTAGTATAATTTTGATGTCAATATTTGTTTAAACAATGCCATTCTATTAAAATAATGAATCTCAGATTAGTAAAGGCCATCTTTATAAAACATATTAGCTACTTACAAAGTTACTTTTTCGGAATCAGTTACATAGCTTACTGTTTAATTTAATGAATAATCATAAACATAATTGTAAAAAAAATCCACTCTGTGTTACGCTCTCCGCCCAAATGTTGAGTTTAAGACGCGCTGACCTCGACTCAGTAGGCTACCAAAATCCCATGTTCATCCAGCACATTCAGGATGTTCAACGCCTGCGCTCCAGTGACCTACTGAGTTATCTACATCCAATGCCCTCCCCCCCGGCGCAGCCGCACGCCCTACTACACTTCATCATCATCATCATTATCTGCTACAGCCAACATCACCTCACCAGGATAGTCTACTCGACGGCAACTCCCCTGAGCAGACCACCCCAAATAGCACCTCAGCAACAGCACTTTGCCCCCTTCCTTAGTTGGTAGAGACACTTAAATGTATCCATCATTTCTCCTCTCATAATAATAAGTACTATAACAGATCTATTCAGTCATAAAGCTACTTATTTCTATAATATAAACGTTATTGTTTATTGTAAGCCCCAATACCAAAAAAAAATAAAGAAAATCAACAGATAGTTTGTGAATAAACAATCAATTCTGTCTTAGTAAACTTACCAAATTTAGAATAGACACAATTATTTCTATCACATCTTACAACATCTTTCTTTACAGAATCTAATGCATGGGAAAACTGCTTTAAAATATTTTCCTATATGATGAAAACAAAAAAAATTGTATCTAATTAAGTCTATTCAATGAATTAATGAAATCATTATATCGTTTATGATTATTAGAATAGTTCAACAATTGAAATCATGAATCAACTGAAGTTAGACTATAAAGGAAATACCCTGGTACGACCGAGAGTGAGGAGAGTCAGCTCTCCCTCTCCAAATGCTTTCACATGGCCACACGTATATAGCCTCTGTCAGGAAATTCCTACTCATTGCCATACCGCACCACGGGTGTCGTTTACGAAATCGAGAGGATGAAAAGCGAATGTCCGGCGCTTCAACCGGGTTAGTGGACACGGAGAGTCCACCTAGGGGAGTTGGAAAACCCTACTTTCAAACCAATGATGCACATAAGCTCCAGTATCCTGAAGGAAAAAAGTGGCGTGTGAACCAATCGTTGGTCACGGGCTACCATGGGACTGCAACCCCATACGTTGCTCCACTGCCTTGTGGATCAAACCTTCAGGTCGAAGGCTCGGGGAGTGGCTCCCTAAGGAAACAACCTGCTTCGGTTTGGGCACCTGAGCAGTATCATAGCCCTCACACATATCGAATGAGATTTGTGTGGCGCATATATATTTGGTGCCTCCTTGTTTCAATATCTATGTGTTAAAATAAAATAAATAATAAATAAATTATGAAAAACCTAGAAGTACTGGACAGGTAATTCGTCTTAGTATAAGATTTCGTAGATTAATTGAAGTTAGATATTAACACCGTTGGATGTTGACCAGATCAGTGATCTAATGGTTAAGCGCACATGTGTGAAACTGATAGGTCCTGTGTTTGAATCTCGCGAGTAGGGATCGTGGATACGCACTGCAGAGGAGTCCCACAATAGGACGAAACGGCCATCTAATGCTTTCAGGTTCTCCACTGATGGTCTAGTTTTAATTGACGCATGATTTCAATCAGTGAAATTTCTAAAACCTCCACAAAAACTTCTGATACTTCAAATATTCACATGGCAATAGCATTGTATACTTAAATAGTTTATATTATGAATGTATAACTTGAGAATGTTATTCAACATTCTTTTACTTGAAAACTAAATTGTCAGTTTATGTAACAACTGAAGTAAAAAGACAAATTGTTTTTCTAATCTCTGATTTCATCATCCATACCATAGATACATAGATAGACAGACAGACAGACTGATAGATATATAGACATGTGGGAAAATAGATGGATGGGCAGACAGATAGACAGATAAATGGATAGACGGACAAACATACAGATCGATAGAGAGAGACAGAGAGATAGATCCCAGGAATCAGTTATTAACCAGAGTTTTTGGATCAATGCTTTTTTTCATTTGAAGTAAATCCCTACAATTTCTCTTTCATCATACAGATAGATTGATAGATAGACAGACATGTGGATAGGTGGATGGATGGACAGATAGATAGATCTCTACAACTTCTCATTCATCAATGTTAACCGTTTGAGTAAATTTTAATGAGAAACATAAAATGATTCAAATTTATGTTACAATCTGCTTTTCTTTCTTTTCTACTTGTTCATTTATCGTATTTTTTTTTCTTTTATTCACCTAAATCAAAGAAGGAAATTTCGATTCATTTACACAAACTAAGTGAATGTCATTTGTAATTTTAATAGTTGAGATTATAAGTCAATTGAATCTAGACTACCATGAAAAAGTCTGGAAGAACTGGATGGTTGTTTCGTCCTAGTATGGGACTCCTCAGCAATGCTCATCTATGATTTCACCTCATAAGATTCGAACACAAGACCTAACGTCTAAACCACTAAACTGGACGACATTCAATGATGTTAATGTCTAGCTTCAACTTTGTATTTAATTTATTTAATATGGGTTTTGTGGATATTATAGTAATTTCAACGATTAAGATCATGGTGGATGTGTCTCTGAATTTCGTGGATTAGTTGAAGTTAGACATTAACACCGTTAGATGCCGGCCGACTCAATGGTCTAGTAGTTAATTGCTCGTGCGTGAAACCAGTAAGTCCTGTGTTCGAATCTCTCAGGGGGTGAGGTCGTGGACGCGCACTACTGAGGAGTCTCACAATAGAACGAAACGGCCGTCCAGTGCTTCCAGGTTTCCAACGGTGGTCTAACATCAGTCGGTTCATGATCTTAACCATTTAATTTATTTGTTAAATATATAGTGCATCAAAATATTTTGTCTTAGTAACGGAACTTTGATTCTACTTAATCTATTGAAGATACTAACTCTTATAAGAAAATTGTTTAGGTTATTGCAATTTATTTTTGTTTCAGCTGTCTATTTTAATCCCTTTATAGATTAAGGCATTTATGCTTGATTTATTCAACTAATTCTGTTTCAAACACTGCTCCCTGAAAAGTGTGACATCGTTTAAAGTGAACCGTACTGGATTCAAGTCTTAGAGTGAACATCATGTCTGGGATGTATGTATATTCAACTGACGAGTATCAAATAGAACAAAATACATGAGTCCTGAATTCTATAGCTAGCCATCAACCATCATTATTTTTGGTGCTTGTGACTTAAGTCCATATCGAGGTCATTCGTACAGGATCCATATATTGTCAATAAGTGACTAATCGATCGCAGTTGTAAACTTTAATGAGAAGATTCGATGGTGGTTGTAGGTAGTCGACAGGAAACCATGGTCCCGGGTTTCGTGCTACTCGGCACTCCTCAGCAAAGTGTACCTGTAATCTTGAGGTAACTGGTGCTCCCTGACGGATTCGATTCGGTCACCGGTCGGACAACTCAGTCGTAACGTCTCTGACTGTGAATCTGGGTGACATAGGATCGAATCCGCCAGGGAGCACCAGTGCCCTCAAGATTACAGGTACACTGTTCTGATAAGTGCCAACTAGTAAGAAACCCAGTTCCAGGGTTTCCTGTTGACTACCTTCAACCACCATCTAATCTCAACACATAGTGCACACAGTTTCGACTGATATAGACCACCCAGTGATCAATCAATTGTGATTAATGAGAAAATTCAAACTACTAATACAAAACGATTGATATAATTAAAGACAAATTTACTAATTCTTACTTTACATTCAATTAAAGAAGATGAATTGTGTGTCAGATTATCAGTAGTTTGACAATTGTTCATTTGGGATAATAATGTTGTATTTATGGTTTGATTTTGTTCCATATCACGAATAATCTTCTCTATTTTAGTCCATTCTTTTATTTTTTCATTATAATGTACTTTTAATTGTTCATTGATAGTTTGTATTTCTTCTTCATTCATTGTCCAATTATATACACCGAGTAGATAAGGCCAAACCTAAACACATAAATCAATATAGTATTATTATTTATTTATTTAAATATATAAATAATGGTACAAGGAGGCATCGAATAGATATGCGCCACATTAATCATTCGATTTGTGTGAAGGTCGGGATATTGTATGGGTGCCCAAACCGAAGCAGGTAGTTTCATTTTGGGGGGCCACACTTAGAGCCTCCGACCTAAAGGTCTAATCTAAAAGCACACGAGATGTAGTCCCATGGTAGCTGGCGACCAACAATAGGTTCATACGCCATTCGTTCCCTCAGAATCCTGAAGCCCATGTGCACCATTGCTTTGAAATGGAGGTTTTCCAACTTCCCTAGGTGGATCTTCCATAAACATCAACCCGTTTAAAGAGTCAGACATTCGCTCTTTGTCCTCTTAATTTCGTAAACAACAACACCGCCGCCACGAGAATGCAGTGAGTAGGACTTCCCTGGCATTTGTTGTATACGCGTGGCCATGTGAGAGCATATAGTGTAGATATTTATATATAATAACAGATTCATTTGTGAAATAAAAAATCATGTGTTCACTAAAGACTAGCTTTGAGAAGTAATTCTCGCGGTTCTATTGAGAAGCCGTGATCATTGGATTTCAACCGTATCTGTTATAAGGCAGTAACTCATAGAAGACAATGGAACATAGTTGTGCTATACCATGGATTGATTAAAGTTACACAATAACACCGTTGGATGACGGCTAAAACTTAAGCGTTTGATTGCGAGACCAAAGGTTCTAGGTTTGAATCTCACATTCAGGATAATGGATGTGCACTGCTGAGATGTCCCTTACTAGAATAAATCGGTCATGTAGTGCTTTCAGATTTTCAATAGTAGTCTAACGTTGATTGGTTCATTATCTCAATTGAAATTAAAAACATTTAGTATTTGAATCAGTAAGCATTGAGATATATCTATATGATTCCAGTCTTTAGGTCATTTATACACACAAAATGACAAATGGATTTTTAAATCATAAATATAGACCCATTAAACTTGGCGACTAAAACGTTTGGGTGATTTTTTTCAATCCAGATTATCCCAGAATTGTTGATACCTGAATCAATATTCTAAAAAATCTAATACCATGCTTTTATGTTTAAGTAATAATACCATTTTATCAGAAGGGGTTTTGTGGAGATTTAAGAAATTCCACTGATTGAAATCATGAGTAAATTGCAGCTAGACCACCAATGGAAAACCCGGAAGCACTGGACGGCCGTTTCATCCTAGTATGAGACTTCTCACCAGTGTGCATCCACGGCCCCGCACCCCGCGAGATTCGAACACAGGACCTATCACTCTCGCACCAGGAGCTTAACCAACTAGACTACTGAGCCGGCCGGCCGGCCAGCATCCAACGGTGTTAATGTCTAACTCCAACCAATCCACAAAGTTGCGCCACTGTACACCATTGTCTTCAGTGAGTTGATATCTCACAACAGATCTGGTTCAACTCCACTGGTAACGGCTTCTCACTAGGACTCCAGGAATATCTTTTGAAGTCAGTCACTGGTGAGCAGATGATTATTATTATCAGAAGGTGTTTTGTGGAGATTTTAGAAATTTCACTGATTGAAATCATGAGTTACTTGAATCTTGTGGGGCATATGATCGTGTATGTGCACTGCTGAGGATTCTCATGCAAGGACGAATTGGCCGTCCAGTGCTTCCAGGTTATCCATGGTGGTTTAGCTTCAATTGACTCATGATTTCAATCAGTGAAATAATACCATTTGTTAATAATCCGAAAAATAAAAGATTTTCGTACCGTATCTTTCATGGTATCCATATAAAGCCTATACAATACAGATGTTGAATGTATAGAATGATCTATCATCTATTTAAAGGTTTATTACTCTTAATAATTCTTCGCGTTGAAAACGTATTTTTAAGAATACGCTTGTCTGTTGCTATAACAAAGTATAAAACAGAAAATAGTTTAGAGGTAGGCAACTAACTGGCTCTAGTTACTCAATAGATCTAACAGAAAAAGTGTTTTTCTCAAAGAGATTGTATTAGCTTACTGATAGGTGTAGATTTGAGGCTGTGATCAACTATAAAAAAACCCATGAAAATATATAGTTACATAATATCAAAAGAAATAATGACATGATATAAAGAGTCAATCAGAAGTAGCAAAAAGTCAATCGATGACATTCGGAAGTGACCTAAAGGTCAAATACACTTTATTGGAGTTAATTTTCTAAGGATAGAGTGGTATATATGCATGTATTTGTGCATTTCATTCAATAGTCCAATGCACTTCTGTTGAAGACGTAAGATCCTCAGAACTCACTTGGAAAAGGTCCGAATTTTGTAATTTTATTCTGAAAATTTAAATTTAATGCTTTGGCGCCAAGAGAAGTTTAGTTGATCTACAGCTTACATTTCCCACTCGGAAATCCTTGACTGTCATTCGTTGATGAATTTTTTAGTACGCTATTTTGTGGCTCTCCTAAGGGCGTTCCTGTCATTGTATAAATAAGCCTGATTTTTGTGCATAATGACGTTGTATTTTCTGGGTGCTTGTAGAATACATTCTCTACGCCTCATCAAGACTTCTTGATTTAGTTAGCAGAGCCGGGGACAACGGATTAGAATAGCTTATTGTGTCACTGTATAGTTGATCTTCGTTCTGTTTACAGAGTAAGTGAACTCGTAATAGCGTTCAAGCATATCTACTTCCTCTCTCACTTCTGTGTTCTTGCTCAAGTGGTCATTTGGAGGGTTAGCACGTAGCACATTGTCTATCATTATCAGATTTCGGACACCGCACGTTACAACAGTTCTCATCATTATATTAAAGAGAATGAGTACGAAAATTTGAGGAGATTATTTGGAACTCATTCAATTTCAATAGGTTCTCATTAGCTGCTTACAACTTATATCTTAAAATTCAAACAACATATCAATTTCAAATACATATAGAAGTAAATATTTAGCACCATAATGCAGAAGAAATGAAAGATATAATTATTAAGTTGAAGAAAATTAGTAACCAAATGCTATAATTAGAAATATTCAATCAGTCATTTCAACATAGTATCTGGGGGGCAAATATCTAAGAAACTTACATTACTGACTGATTTGGAGACTGGGTGACATGGCTCAGAATCGATCACAATAGCGTCGGTGTATACACTCCTTGTCTTTCCTTAAACCATGAGATTGAAATCACTTTATATCTTTCTTCCTACAAACTAATTCTTTCTTCCTGTACCATGCCCCTATATGCATTCTTTCTTTATATATAACTACCACCGAATTAACTACTATGAATTTGGTGTTCATCATGTTGTACTGATGAGGTATGTCGAATTGGACCCGGTGCATATACGTGCCTAGTCCTACTTTGTAGTTGACTGACTGACTTTAGTTGGACAACTGACGTGAAGCTACAAACACTATTACAGGACTGCTCATCAACTCTGAACAATCTGTTCCAATATTTTATGGAAGTAATTATATATTGATAGGTTTACCTCTATTCAGATCGGATAATTAGGAAGGTTTCAAATGTTCAAGATGATTATCCATATGAACATCATATCGTCTTTATGTATAACTTGAATTACGAATAAGCTTCAATGAATTTTATTATTAAACATTAGAGTATTAGTTGATTGAATACAAATTTAATGTTAAAGACTATGGTGAACGCTAGTAGTTAAACCATTTAATATCTCTTCTGATATTAAAGTAGATATATCTACTATTTTAAAAGGTACACGATGTTTAGTCACTATGCCACTTTCTTGATTTGTTTATCACAGATTACTTAGTATTCATCCAATCAATAAAGGTGGGACTCTTTGAATAATATCACATTATGCATTCATTCTATCTCTCATATGAACCATAACTCATTATTATTATTATTATTATTAATATCAGAAAATGTTTATGGAAAACTACTTAGCTAAAATAAACTTAGTTTGTAGTTGCCCCCAAATGCCCTGATACGGCCGAGAGTGAGGAGAGTCAGCTCTCCCTCTCCAAATGCTCTCACATGGCCACGCGTATATAGACTCTGCCACGGAAGTCCTACTCACTGCCTTACCACACCACGGGTGTTGTTTACCAAATTCACAGGACGAAACGCGAACGTCCGGCGCTTTAGCAGGGTTGGTGGACACAGAGAGTCCACCCAGAGGAGTTGGAAGACCCTAATTCCAAACCAATGATGCACATGTGCTCCAGTATCCTGAAGGAACAAATGGCATATGAACCAATCGTTGGTCACCAGCTACCATGGGACTGCATCTCTAGACACTGCACCACTGCCTTGTGAATCAGACCTTTAGGTCGAAGGCTTGGGGTGTGGCCCCTAAGAAAACCACATGCTTCGGTTTGGGCACCCGAGCAGTATCACAGCCCTCACTCATATCAAGTGAGATTTGTGTGGCGCATATGTATTTGGTGCCTCCTTGTATCAACATCTATATGTTAAAAATAAATAAATAAATAAATAAATAAATAAATAAATAAATAATGAAAAACATTTACAACACTTACTTCATTGCGTAATTCTGATACACAACCTCCAAAATATATACATTCATAAATGGGTCGAGGATCAAAATTCTGTGAAGAATTAAGATATAAAAAACCTTGTCAATTCATTTAAACGAACAAAAATAATATGTACTACTGAGGCGTCTCATATCAAGATGAAACAGTCATTCAATTGTTTCAGAATTTCAATAGTCAGCTAGCTTAGATCAACTACTTCCAAGAATCTCATCTACTGAAGAAATAATATTCTAAACCAATCATTAATCAAATATATATTCACAAGATCTATTTAACAATTGTATTAATAGCCAATATTTAGTAAACTTTTCCAGTTTTTATATCTTAATAAAGTTTATCAAGGTGTGATTTGTACTACTGATGTCAATAGATATAAGTAGCATATATTATCAATCGAAAGTGAAATATCTGGAAGCAGAAGGTTAAGAAGATCGAAAGAGAGAGAACGAGAATAGAGAATGATTGGTGTAGATACGAAAGAACAATGAAGTTTGAGACAATTGATTAAGACTTTGCAAATGAAGTATTCACTGTATAGTTCTTATATTTTACTAAGATGTTCTGTAATTTCGTGTTCGAACACGTTCGATTATCCCCATTTGTGTTCTCGTTCACTACAAAGAAACAAGATTAAAATGTTGGTCATTTACTTTCACAAGTCTGTTGACTAGATTAGGAATAAGACTATTTCAGAGATATAGAGATGTCTTCTGACTACCATATTACTTTCAACAATAAGTCTGGTTGAAATAGATTTCGATCAATATAGAATACGGTCACTTGTCTAACATAATTGTCAAAGACTATTTGAAATAAATATCTGGACAGTCATATTTAATGACTCAACATGAAGTCATATTGAAAACGTTTGTAAACAAATAGGTTAGGTAATAAGATATACCATAAGATAGTAGTTATGATACAGTATGTAATATGTCTTACTTTCAAAAACATCTAATCTGTTTAGAACCATCTGGCTTATCAGTATTCTGCTTTAGATTGATGTCAGCATTCAAAAGTCGCTCAGTTGACTTTTGCTTTTCGAATTCTAGGAATACATTCCTTATTCTTCTTCTTCTTCACAATCTCACTAAACAAAGAGCTTAAATAGTTTATCAGACTATATTCATAGAATCTAAAGATCATTTAGAATTATCAGATGAATTTCCGATTTCTAAAAATTCATTTAAGCTTTAAGAGACAATTAAGTTCCAATGTGATATTTCAACACTTTCAAGATTTATTTATTTATTTAGTTGTTTATTTAAACATATAAACATTGATGTAAGAAGACACGAAATAGGTATGCGCCACATAAATAATTCGATTTGTATGAGGGCTGCGATAGTGCCAGTTTGCCCAATCTGAAGCAGGTGGTTTTTTTTAGAAGGCCATACCCAGAGCCTTCGACCTAAAGGTCTGATTCACAAGGCAGTGGTGCAATGTCTAGAGATGCAGTCCCATGGTAGCTGATGACCAACGATTGGTTCATATGTCATTTGTTCCTTCAAGATACAGGAACGCATGTGCACCATTGCTTTGGAATTAGGATTTTCCAACTTTTCCAGGTGGACTCTTCGTGTCCACAAACAGGTTAAAGCGCCGACCATTCGCTTTTTGTTCTTTGAATTTGGTAAACAACACTGATGCCGCGAGAATGCAGTGAATAGGACTTCCCTGGAAGTGATTGTATGCACGTGGCCATGTGAGAGCATTTGGAGAGAGAGAGCTGTCTATCCACATCCTCGGCTGTACCAGGGCATTTGGGGGCTGAATCCCCAAGATCTAAGTGTTTAAACTATTTAGGAGTTTGGTATTTAGTCATAATATGAAGAACGAAAACACAAGTAGAGATAATCGAATGTGTTCGAACACGAAATTACAGAACATCTTAGTAAAATATAAGAACTATACAGTGAATACTTCATGTGCAAAATGTTAATCAATTGTCTCAAACTTCATTGTTCTTTCGTATCTACACCAATCATTCTCTATTCTCGTTCTCTCTCTTTCGATCTTCTTAACCTTCTGCTTTCAGATATTTCACTTTCGATTGATGTTATATATTACTTATATCTATCGATATCAGTAGCACACATCACAATAGTCTCATTATTATTTGATTTTTTGTTTAAACATTACAATATAAGTAAAAACGATGACAATTTAAAAGTCATACTGATCTATTGGATGGACAGATTAAGGAAATTTTTGAATTTCTTTAACATCACTCTGTTTCACATTATCCTATATTGAATAGTCCAATCTCATATTCATTATTTGTTTTATATCTAACTAACTTCATTCTAGCTTAGTATGAATGAAAGTCATTATGATATTTTATTGCTTATATGACGGGACTATGAGTTTCTTTAATTTACTAGACATAGAAGATTTCAGATGTATTAAGTAGTACAGCATCATCGATGAACACGGTGAATCTGATGCAGATATGAAGGCACTAATCGACAAAGCAAGAACAGAATATCTACAACCGAAGAATATCTCCAACTCAAAACAACTATCTGTCAACCAACATCGAAGCCAGAATTCTCAATACAAATGTCAAGATAGTTCGACTGTATGGGGTGGAAACTTGGACAACTACGAAAGCCACCATCCACAACATTCAAATGTTTATCAACAGTTATCTGCACAGAATACTTCGGATCCGTTGGCAACACACTACACTATCAGCAACAACCTACTATGGGAGAGAACAAAACAGATTCCAGTAGAGGAAGTAATAAGAAAGAATTACCGGAAGTGGATAGGACACACATTGAGGAAAGCACCTGACTGCGTCACGAGGCAATCCCCCACATGGAATCCTGAAGGCGAAAGGAGGAGCGGAAGACCAAAGAACACATTACATCGGGAAATGGAGACAGACATAGGAAGAAGAAGAATGAACAAAAATTGGATAGATCTGTAAAGGAGGGTCCAGGACAGAGTGGGTTGTAGAATGCTGGTCGGCAGTCTATGCTGCATTGGAGGTAACAGGCGTCAGTATATAAGTAACAATACTGAACTGTATGGAAAAAGGATGTCAATTATAACTAGTTATATTCTCAATTAGTCTACTTACTTTTTTATCTGAAATACTCACAAATAGTTCATTCCATTTTTCTTTGGTTAGTTTCTTATATTGATCAAATGAATTTGTATAGTTTATATCAGAATGAATAACTAATGATGATAGAAGCTTTCGTACATTGTTCATATGGCGAGTATATGTAAACCCTTAGAAAAATATAAATGAATAATAAGTGAATCAGATCCCCTTCTATTAACTGAATAGGTTAGTAATATTATAATAAATCATTATATTTCTCATAAAATATTGTCTTTCCCAGTGATCAGTCACTTTGATCTCTTATAAATGTGATCTGAATATTCATGATGTTGTAACAATTGTCATTTCACTTACTTTTACTAGAATGTGATCATGCTCTATTTGAGTAATACTGTGTTACACAACTATTTGTTCTAATCATTGCTCACCATTTGTTGATGAATTTTAATTACTTTGATTAAGTTTTTTTATTAAGATCATGAACCGATTGATGTTAGACCACCATTGAAAACCTGGAAGCACTGGACGGTCGTTTCGTCCCACTGTGGGACTTCTCAACAGTGCGTGTCCACGATCCCGCTCGCGGGATTCCAACCCAGGGCCTTCAGTTTCACGCGCGAACGCTTATCCTACTGGACCACTGAGCCGGCATCCAATGGTGTTAATGTCTAACCTTAACCAATCCACGAAATCGCGCGACCATCTTCCATTGTACTGAGGTAGACACCCGACATGGATTAGCTCCACTGGTAACGGCTTCTCACCAGAATGCCGAGAATTTTCTCACGAAGCTAGTCACTAGTGAGCACATGGTAATTATCATGATCTCAGTAAAAAAACTTAACAATCTCCGCAACCCCTAAACTGATACTTTGATTAAGTTGAACTCTGTGAATTTCTTGGTTGAAAGAAACGTAATTGAAGTACTCTTCAGTTCAGTAATCTAAAACTTAAGCGTTCAAGTGAGAGACTAAAGGTTCTGGATTTGAGGAGTTGTATACTAGAACCAAACGACCATCTATAGCTATTAGGTTTTTAACGGTGGTGTAACTTAGATCATTTTATGATTTGAATGATATTCAACAATGTTCATAACTCCATACTGAAGGTCAATTCATTATATTTGACTTTGAAAGTTCTATCTTTCACGTAGTTAGAAAAAACGTAAAACATATTTATCTGGATATATATGAGATGTTTCAAACGATTGAATAAGATTTTCATAGTTTTTATAATTAAAGAACTCAAAGAGCTCGACTCAAGAAAAAAAGACAAACATTAAAGGAAAAAGTAAATTGGTCAAGTCATAGTTATGTAACGTACCCTTGAGGACCAGGGTAATTTTACATTGGTTTTCAGGAGAACCACACAACATCCAGACTTTCAAGGGGCAACCCAAACAGTATAGCTCAATTCCGTTTAACAGGATAGTCAGACATCTTCCAGGCTTAAAATTTGTACCCCAAATAGTATGGATCAACCACGTTTCCAGGAAAACCAGACACCATCCAGGCTTAAATTTTATAACCCGAGCAGTACAGCTCAGTCCCGCTTCACAAGGGAACCAGACATCGTATAGGCTCTAACGCTAAAATCTGAATAGCACGGCTCAATCCTGTAGCGCAACCACCCAGGTGCCAAGCACCCTGGTGGACCATTCGCACCAATCATATACATATTCACTTCACATATATAATTATTCCGATCAAATATCTCTTGAATCAATTATGCACAACGCGAACAGGTCAAAGTTGTCCTATTCCACTTAAACAACACTCATTAATGTTAACAATGGCGACAAGTATTATAATGTCCCAATGGCAATGGCCATTGAGAACACTGAAGAACAACCACCAGTATGGATGAAGTCGGTTAACCAGCAAACCAATTTTGTGCATGAACAGTCATCAAAACTTGCCAAAGTAATGTCGAACCATACATAATACCGATGGCGAACCTCCTGTCTCATATGAGACCTTCAGCTCTACATAGAAATATAGCTTATACTGCATAGGACACATATTTAGGTTAGTAAACGAAATAGCCCAGCCTGAAGCGTTAGGGCTTAAACAACGCCTAAAACCCATTGTCTGATGTCGGAATACCATTACAGGACCACCAAGATCATTTTTATCGAGTTTGCGAAATTTTCATTTTTCCGACTTTTCAGACCGTAACTAAGTCAAGAGTAGTATCCTTGATTAAATCATCTAAAGACTAAATTTCTCAAAATAATATCTCAGTTCACTCATTCAAAACTCAGTAGGTGAGTTTGAAGCGTTTGAAGCGAACGGTACTGGATTTGAGCCCTAGAGTGAACATCAACTCCAGGATGCAGGTACATCCAGTTAACGAGTCACAAATAGTACAAAACGCGAGTCCTCGTTTCCATTGTTAGCCATTATCCATCTTTGCTTATAAAGCCTGTGACTTAAGTCTATATCGAGGCAATCCTCACAGGATTCATGTATGCCAATAAGAAAGACACTAATCAGTTGCAGTCCTAAAGAACAATAGGTAAATACAATTAAGCAATACCAAGTGAACAGAATAATTTTGTTTTAATTCACCAGTTTCATTTAAATAATTATAATGAATGAATATATATGAAATAGTTTAAATATGAACGAATATTATATTTATTTTATTTTATTTTAACATATAGATATTGATACAAGGAGGCACCAAATACATATGTGCCACACAAATCTCACTTGATATGCGTGAGGGCTGTGATACTGCTCGGGTGCCCAAACCGAAGCAGGTGATTTTCTAGGGGGGCCACACCCAGAGCCTTCGACCTAAAGGTCTGATTCACAAGGCAGTGGTGCAGTGTCTAGAGATGCAGTCCCATGGTAGCTGGTGACCAACGATTGGTTCATATGCCATTTGTTCCTTCAGGATACTGGAGCACATGTGCATCATTGGTTTGGAATTAGGGTCTTCCAACTCCTCTGGGTGGACTCTCTGTGTCCACCAACCCTGCTAAAGCGCCGGACGTTCGCGTTTCGTCCTGTGAATTTGGTAAACAACACCCGTGGTGTGGTAAGGCAGTGAGTAGGACTTCCGTGGCAGAGTCTATATACGCGTGGCTATGTGAGAGCATTTGGAGAGCGAGAGGGAACTTTCCTCACTCACGGCCGTACCAGGGCATATGGAGGCAAACAAATATTCTACTTAAAGATAATCATTTTCAGTTCAATAGAACAAATACCATATTGATTGATCCCTTCTTAACAATAATTAAATGGAACTAATTTTAAAAAGGACTGGAACTCAAAACATTTTATTTGACATATCTTTGTAAAATTGACTGTTAGATTGCTTCTTATATCAAGATGAATGGAAAGAAAAACACATTATCCGAAGTAGTTTATCAACAACAGTCTACTGTCGTAGAGGATAAATCAACTTACATATGAATAAGAAGTTAGGAAAAGACAATGGAAGTGTATAGGATAAAGCAATAAACTGGATTATGAGGTAAGTGCTAACTTGGAATCCTGTAGTGAAATGAAAAAGAGGAAGGTTAAAAAAAACTGAGTCGGGAATTGGAAGCAGATATGTAAAAGATGAATAGCAATTGGAAAGAACTGGATTGGTTTGCCTAAGACTGGGTTAGATAGAGAATGTTGGTGGGTGGCCTATACGCTTCTGTGAGGGATAAAAAGCATAAGTAAGTAAGTATATCATTCTTGACAGTTCAAATGATTTGTATTTAAACATATAAACTTTACTGATTGAAATCATGAGTCAATTGAAGCTAGAACACCATGGAAAACCTGGAAGCACTGGACGGCCGTTTCATCCTAGTGTGGGACTCCTCAGCAGTGCGCATCCACAACCCCGCACCACACCGTGAGATTCGAAGCCAGGACCTACCAGTCTCACGCCAGGCGCTTAACCAACTAGACCACCGAGCCGGCTGGCCAACATCCAACGGTGTTAATGTCTAACTCCAACCAATCCACAAAGTTGCGCCACTGTACACCATTGTCTTCAGTGAGTTGATATCTCACAACAGATCTGGTTCAACTCCACT
Source organism: Schistosoma haematobium (assembly GCF_000699445.3). Taxonomy (NCBI): domain Eukaryota; kingdom Metazoa; phylum Platyhelminthes; class Trematoda; order Strigeidida; family Schistosomatidae; genus Schistosoma; species Schistosoma haematobium. The sequence continues at coordinate 3,505,782 of NC_067198.1, forward strand.
GGTAACGGCTTCTCACTAGAACTTCAGGAGTATCTCTTGAAGTCAGTCACTAGTGAGCAGATGATTATTACCAGAAGGGGTTTTGTGGAGATTTTAGAAATTTCACTGATTGAAATCATGAGTCACTTGAATCTCGTGGGGCATGTGATCGTGTATGTGCACTGCTGAGGATTCTCATGCAAGGACGAATTGGCCGTCCAGTGCTTCCAGGTTATCCATGGTGGTTTAGCTTCAATTGACTCATGTTTTCAACCTGTGAAATTTCTTAAATCTCCACAAAACCCCTTCTGATATAAACTTTGGATGAATGAATGTAGTTTCAGAACAGTTTACTTGGAAGAACTAGAAGGAATCAATCTATCAGAAGTTTTTCTTAACAATAAAATGAAAATTTTTTTAAAAAAAAAGAGAGACCATTTCTATCAAGATAAATCAAACTACTCACTGTAAAACAAATAGCATAAGAAAGTTTTCACCTAGAACAAGTTTTATACCCCATAATTTAGTAGAATGAAAACGTTTTTTGATTAAATCAATTCGAATAATCAATACAGGAACTAGTTTTCTCTCATGTTTTACCCAAAATCATGAAAACAGGAAATTATAAAAGTTATATTGTCTTCTATTGATTTTTATAAGAGTAATTCCTGTGATAGTATAGTGAATGAGAATATAAGTGGAGATAACCCAATGTATTCGAATACAACATTACAGAATCTGTTAATCTCCTTCATTTGTAAAATGTCAATCAATTGTCTTAGGCTTTATTGTTTCTATGTCAATCACTCTTTGTTTATGTTCTTTTCTTTTCGATTTTCTTAATCTTCTGTTTTCAGATATCTCATTTTTGATTGATGATATATACTACTTATGTCTATCGATATCAGTAGGACACATTACAATAATAAATCCAAAATAAAAATTGTTTATATTTCTAACGTATATTCTATAGTTACATTGATAGTGTGGTGAATGAGATCACTTTAGGCTGGCCACATCTTAGGGTTATCACTACCCCGCTAAGGGGGGGGGAGTGATCTGTAGCGGTAGATAAATCCCCAAAATAAATATCTCTGTAAGTCTTCGACATTGGATGCTGACCACATTAATTTTAATGGAATCACCTAGCTGAAGGCGCTCGGTCATGCATTCGCACCAGATCACGAGTGGGAACGCCGTGCTCAACATCCTTTAGACAGCCTAGATCAGTCGATCCTCGATATATTGACAGCTTAACAAATATATCATCGAACTTCCTCGCTTCTATCTTTTAATTTCACTTGGTTGGTACAATCCATAATAGAAGATGTTGCTGGTTAATGCGTTGTCAAACTTCAAATACCTATGGCATCTTCAATTCTTTCATCATCACACTAATCTTTCTCTGTTCTCGTTCTCTACTCTTCGATCATCTTAAGCTTCTATCACCAGGTATTTCACTTTCGATTGATGATTCATACTACATGTATCTATCAACATCAATAGCATACATTACAATAGTTTCATTAACATTCAATTTTTTGTTGATTGATGTTACATACTACTTATATCTATCGAAATTACTAAGACATACCACAATAGTAAATAAAGAATTTTCCTCATTTATCTAATGTATAGTTATATTGATATTTCTACATAATGAATAATTCATTTTATTATAATAATCAACTTACAAGCTTTGAAAGTTCTCAATATTAATTGTAATTTGATTGTTACAATTGGGTTCATTAATTCTTCTTCTTCCTGAGATATTTGATCCTTTGGATTATTGATTGTATCAGTTTGTTTTATTTCATTATTATTTGTATGTTCTATTGATGAATTAGTTGGTATGTCTGTATTATCTTGTTCTATGAAAACATCAGTTTCCTTATTCATTGTGATCTTGAAAAGAAATGGAAAAGAAAGTACTTTAATGAATGATGTTAGTTGTAAACAGAAGGTCTGGCAGCAGAGAGACAAGAGGATTGAACAGTAAAGAATGGAAACAGAATGCAATTTGTATGAAAATGCAAGAACAATGAAGTTTGAGTCACTATGAGACAATTGATGGACATTTTGCAAATTAATCATTTACTTAATGATTGATTGTTAGATTTTATTAACAAGTCCTGTAATCTTGTGTTAACTACATTCGATTGTCTCCACCCGTGTTCTGTTCACTACAGTATGAATATATTTCTGAGAATCATCCACCCTAAGCTACAAATCTTTATCACTATATCAATAATAATAGGAAACTGGTGAATGGTGAACAGAAAAAATATCTAGGTCATAGTTATTGTCAATTAATAGATATAATAACTGTATTCACTAGTCGATCTAAGTTAAACCATCATTCAAAACTTGGAAGTAATGGATGGACATTTCGTCCTAGTATAGGATTGCTTATCGGATGTTCTTTCATAACTTTGAACATGTGAATCAAACACAAAATCTATGGTCTCGTGTGTGAACATGTCTAACCTCTGAATCACTGAGCCAGGATTCTTCAATAGTGTTAATTTTTTTTAACTTAAATCGATTTATGATCTTGTACAACCTTTTGTCCATTGTCTTCAGTGGGCAATCGTCTCACATCCAACACGGATTGAACTCTATTGATCACATCAATTCCAATTCAACTATCTCCATTAAGCCACATTACAACTTATCACGTTAATCAAATATACAAGATCTTGGTTACCACCAGAAACCAATCACTTTGAACACTCTAGGCCTATAGATTGTCGGTCACATTTTCAATAGCTCAGTGGTAATGTCCGAGATTTCAATGCTGAGTAACTTGAGTTTGAATCAAATACAGAGCTCTAGTTCTCTCAAGATATCAGATACATCATGCTGGTGTCCACAAGTGTCAAGTGGTCTGTTTATTCAGCATTTACAGTAATCTAGAGAAATTTCGTATTTGATTATTGCATGCTCACTATCTACGTAGAATATATCAGTCTGGAAATCTCATCTGTGATCAAAGAAACGTAAAATAAACGGACGTAGAAGTTCATAATCTACAACTTACGAATGTAATTATCAGCAATACACACTTACACCTGTTAATCCTCGTGAAGGAGCATAAGCCGCTCACCAACATTCTCCATCCATCAACAATAGCTAATAGTCATTAGTTGAGATAGTTAAATTGTCAGCTTTGAATATAAGACATAGGTGGATTTCGATTAATTTGGTCTTTATCTGTCGACTATTTTAGTATATAAACTTAAAGATTCATTCTCTCCTGAATATAGAGTAGTCAGTAATTTATTTTTAAAATCGAGAAAAAATGATGAACATTTGAAGCGAATTTCGTGTTTTTTATTTGATTTGTTTAATTCTTGGACTGTTGTGATTTGGTCTAACTTAGCAGATCGATGTTGATAAAAGTGATGATTATTTAACTTAAGATCATATTCATGGTGATAAGATTAACGTAACGTTTTGAGTATTCAATAAATATTAATATCTAGCAATTTCGTCCATGTTTCGAAGCAGCACCGACGGATCTCCCAATCAGTGTTGGCCCATCAGCAATTGAAGAGGTCAGCATGGCCATCAGACAAATCAAGAGTGGCAAAGCAGCAGGACCAGACAACATTCCAGCGGAGGCACTGAAAGCAGACCTAGCAGTAACTGAAAAGATACTCCACATTCTCTTCAGCAAGATTTGGGATGAAGAACAAGTACCAACAGACTGGAAAGAAGGACACCAAAGAAGGGCGAGTGAAAGAATTATAGAGGCATCACTCTTCTCTCAGTACCAGGAAAAGTTTTGAACAAGCTGTTGTTGAACAGAATGAAGGACTCCGTAGACGACCAACTTCGAGATCAACAGGCTGGATTCCGTAAGGATCAATAGTGTACTGACCGAATCGCAACACTACGGATCATTTTGGAACAAGCAATTAGATGGAATTCACTACTCTACATCACCTTCATTGACTACGAGAAAGCATTTGATAGCGTGGGCAGGACAACACTATAGAAGCTTCTTCGACAGAACGGAGCACCTGAAAAGATAGTCAACATTATACGGAATTCCTATGATGGATTAAACTACAAAATCGTACATGGAGGGCAGCTCAAAGACCCGTTCGAAGTAAAGACAGGTTTCAGGTAAGAATGCTTACTCTCGCTCTTTCTTTTTCTCCTGGTAATCGACCGGATCATGAAAAAGTCAACAACAACAGTAGACAGCTAGGATCCGGCTGGACGACCTAGACTTTGCAGATGATTTGGCTCTTTTATCGCACACGCAACAAAAAATTCAGGAGAAGACGACCAGTGTAGAAGTTGCCTCAGCAGCAGTAGGTCTCAACATACTCAAGGGGAAAAGCAAGATTATCCGATACAACAAAACATGCACCAGTCGAATCACACTTGACGGAGAAACTTCGGAAACCTTTACTTATCTGGGCGGCTTCGTTGATGAACACGGTGGATCTGATGCAGATATGAAGGCACTAATCGACAAAGCAAGAACAGAATATCTACAACCGAAGAATATCTCCAACTCAAAACAACTATCTGTCAACCAACATCGAAGCCAGAATTCTCAATACAAATGTCAAGATAGTTCGACTGTATGGGGTGGAAACTTGGACAACTACGAAAGCCACCATCCACAACATTCAAATGTTTATCAACAGTTATCTGCACAGAATACTTCGGATCCGTTGGCAACACACTACACTATCAGCAACAACCTACTATGGGAGAGAACAAAACAGATTCCAGTAGAGGAAGTAATAAGAAAGAATTACCGGAAGTGGATAGGACACACATTGAGGAAAGCACCTAACTGCGTCACGAGGCAATCCCCCACATGGAATCCTGAAGGCGAAAGGAGGAGCGGAAGACCGAAGGACACATTACATCGGGAAATGGAGACAGACATAGGAAGAAGAAGAATGAACAAAAATTGGATACATCTGTAAAGGAGGGTCCATGACAGAGTGTATTGGAGAATGCTGGTCAGCGACCTATGCTCCATTGGGGATAACAAGCGTAAGTAAGTAAGTTAAAGTTGTTTAATGAATAGGTACTAAATGTTAGAACGATTACTTCATAGTAAAATTAACAAACATCTACAAAGCATCTATTAGAAACTAAAAACGACTTACATCAAAACGCATAACTTTAAATATAACACCTATAGTTTCTATATTTTTATATCTTTCATTATAGATTATCAATGATCTTTTCAACTCGCTCTTTTCATCATGAAAGCATGTTACATTTTCATTATTTGGTGGTTGATTTGAATTGATTTCATTCTTGTTATTTACATCATCATGATCATTGATATTATCATCACCATCACCATCATCATCGTCATGATCCTTAGATGGATTTTTATCATTTCTACTTTGTATGACAATTGGCTGTTTACAGATTTCATTAGATTCATTTGTTCTATTTAGAAAATCAATTAAATTCCATAATTTAAACTTGATTTTCTGATTTTCATTTGTTCTTGATTCTTTTGCTTCATCCTTTTCAATGACTTCTGAAACAAATAAACTTTATAAGTCTCCTTATATCATTGTCTTCATAAAAGAAATGACTGTAATTAAGTAATAGTCGTGATACATTATAAAATGTTTATTGATTGAATTCTTGAGCTAATTAAAGCTAAACCACTATGGAAAAGCTGAAAGTACTGGACGGCCGTTTCGTCCTAGTATGAGATTTCTCATCAGTGTGCATCCACTTGTTCATCTCAACAATTCTTTGCCTGGTTCACATATAAATACTGAACAGCCGTTTCGTCCTACAGTGAAACTCCTCAGCAGTGCTCATCCATGATCCTGCTTCGCGGGGCTCGAACCAGGGGCTTGTCAGTTTTTTTTATGGAATGTCTTCATTCTGAAGTTGTCAAGGACGAATTCTTGGGTTTTGTGAAGCATTGGCTATTTGTAAATTTAAACTTCCCCCCACCCTTATATGTACAAAAACAATATGTCGTAACCTTGATTTTACCCTGGTAATCCTTAAGTCATTCTATGGCCTAAGATAGCGTAACAATTACTTATTCTTTCAATACGATGTAAAATTGTTTCTCTCCTCCTCTGTTACTTTTTTTACTTGAACTTTCATTTAATTGACCTTTATTAATTTTCATATAAAATTCCCTGACAAGTCTATGTATGACAAGATTGTTCGAAATGTATAGCGCAAACGAGAGTAACTAGAAGTGACCTAAAGGTTAAGTGCATTTCATTGGGGTCAATTTCCTAAAGATAGAGTGGTATATATATATATATATATATATATATATATATATATATATATATATGAATGAGTATGTGTGCATTTCATTCGGTTGTTCAATATACTTTCTCTCTTACTCTTGTGTTCTTGCACAAGTAGTCAGTTGAACGGTTAGCACGTAACACACTGTGTATTATTATCATCATCAGATTCCGGACACCGCATACCACAACAAAAATGTTAGATAGAAAACATTTTTATTCTGTCAAAATATGAAATCTTTTCAATGATTAGATAGAATTCTTTATGAGACACTTATTCAAGTAATGATCCTGGAATACAAGGTATTTCTGATGAACGGTAAAAACAAATTACACTAAGTTATGAGACATCAGAAATTCAATTTTTTATTCATGAGGATATTACGAAGAGTACTTACTGACTTACTCCTGTTACTCCTCGTGGAGGAGTATAGGCCGCCCACCAGCATTCTCTATCCAACCCTGTCTTGGACAATTCTTTCCAGCTCTTCCCAGTTGTTATCCATCCTTTTCATATCTGATTCTACCTTACGACGTAATGTATTCTTTGGCCTTCCTCTTTTCTGCTTCCCTTTAGAATTCCAGGTTAGCGCTTCTCTCGGGATGCAGTTTGGTGATTTCTGCAATGTATGTCCTATCCACTTCCAGTGTTTTTTTCTAATTTCCTCCTCAGCTGGAAGCTGGTTTGTTCTCTCCCACAGTAGACTGTTGCTGATGGTATCCGGTCAATGGGTGTTGAATATTTTGTGTAGACAATTATTTATAAATACATTTACCTTCTTGATGATGATTGTGGTAGTTCACTAAGTTTCAGTTCTGTATAGTGGAAGTGTCTTGACGTTCTCATTGAAGATTGTGACTTTGATATTGGTTGAGAGACAGTTGTTTTGAGTTCCATATGTTTTTCAATTGTAGGAATGAGGTTCTTGCTTTGCCAATCCTTGCCTTTATGTCTGCATCAGATCCTCCTTGTTCATCAATGATGCTTCCCAGGTACGTGAAGGATTCCACATCTTTCAGAGTCTCACCGTCAAGTGTGGTTGTATTGGTGCTCTCCGTGTTGTATTTGAGGATCTTGGTTTTCCGTCATAACCTTCCAAGAATCTCATAATGTATTTGTTATTAGATATAAAGAATTAAAATACAACCAGTAATTTAATCTAATTACCATCTAATTCAGTAGGTGATGGATTTAAACAGGCAATAGGTTGTAAACCTTGGTCCAAACATATTAGAAAATTATAAACAGCATTGAATCCACCGTGCAATCGTATTGGTGGATGTGGAATTCCATCAAAACCAATTAAAATGATACAATATTCATTGGATGCGTCTATAAATAAAATTCAAAGATTAAAATTATGATATTTGACAAACTATTTTCAATACTAAAGATGAATGGTGGCTAGTAATGGAATCCAGGCCTCACGTTTGGTCTCATGTGAAACTCGACAGCTGTATGTACATGCGTCCTGAATTCCAGTGCTAGACATCATTCATCATTGCTGATAAACTTGTGACTTAAGGTAGTATCGAGGCAATTTTCACAGGATGCATATATCCCAATATAAGAGAGACTGATCAATTGCAGTTCTAAACAACAATGGGAAGATACAAGTATAACACCAAGTGAATTTCAACTTCGCCCTATTGAACAAGTAAGTGGCTACCAGGACTCAGTAGCTGAGTAGATAACGCGATGACGTTTAAAGCAAACAATACTGGGTTCGAGTCCCAGAGTGAATATCAAATCTGGGATGCAGCTACATCCAGTTGACGAGTCCCAAATAGGACAAAACGCGCATCCTGGATTCCACTGCTAGCCACCATCCATAATTGATTATAAAGCTTGTGACTTAAGACAATATCGACGCAGTCTGCACAGAATGCACATATGCTAATGAGCGACTGATCAATTGCAGTCCTCAATAACAATGGGAAGATACAAGTAAAACAATATCAGGTGAATTTTTATAAATTGTTTTTAACTAAAATATTTGAATCAATGAATGCTAATCCAATGATATTTCAGTTTCCTAGTTGCCAGGTTAAGTACTTCTAAAGAATCCCAAAACTGAGCTAAACAATGACCTAGTAACAGCTTATTTCATAACACATATCATCCAGATGTTTATTTACAACTATGACAAAAGTTAATTTTCTAGATTAGTAGCAAATATTTGCATGCATAGAATAGAAATAAAAGAATTCCATGACCGGTTTTGGTTAGTATATTATTCGGACTTTTACTCCAAATACGTTAATAAAGAAAATTATCACTACATAATGTTAGTAGTCATATCACTGACATAGATTTGGGACAATGCTACTTATGTAACGAGCTGTTAAATCGACAGTTTAGATTCTCGATATGCCACGTACTACTTGAGCACTTGTTGGCTAGAACTCTCCAAGTCGTAAGTGAGAAGATAGAAGACGAGAGAAAAGGAATGCTATTCTAAATAGTGTCAAATATGGTACATAACTCTCAGGTATTTATAGTTTTTAGTAAAAACTAAGCCATCATTACTGCCATACAATTCGCATACAGTAGTTTTCAACATTTATCCAATAGGGAAGCTACACGTTGAGATTCTAGAATGTTCTTCCAAAAGATGATTGAATGTAATGTCTTCGGCTCTTTTTGAACTTCTCAGATCTTTCTTAAGTTCACTCGTAGACCAGCCTCACACGAATGAAGACATATGTGGAGACATGTAATTACAGAAAGTCGTGCTGAAATATATGAACCATATATGAAATACTCCATTTGTCTTACATATTCTGTATGATTCTTTCAATTTACAATTCTTTTCTTATTACGTCTCAACATTCATAGCCATCTGCTTCCAGGTTTTCCCCTTCCGATTAGAATTATATACTACTTATATCTGTTGGCATAAGTAGCATACGCAACACTTGTATCAGTCAGTATCATGAAAATACTTCTTTAATTCGACAGAAGATTAGCCAACACTATGTAATTAAATTATTTTCACAAAAATGTTAATAATTGATATACTCAGTTAGAATTGTGTAATTTACCTTGATGTAGGTGAACATATTCAATTTTTTTCATTGATACTGTGAGAATTCCCAATTGGAAACCACTGAAAAATCAATTTAAAAATAGATCTATTCATATCCAAATATACGCGATACGTGAATTATACTACTTTTAATTGAGATCATGAACCGATTGATGTTGGATCACCATTGAAAACCTGGAAGCATCAGACAGCCGTTTCGTCCTATTGTAGGACTCCTCAACAGTGCTCATCCACGATCCCGCTCGCAAAATTCAAAACCAGAGCCTTCAGTCTAGAACGTGAATGCTTAACCTCTAGACCACTGAGACGGCATCCAACAGTGGTTTAACGGTGGTGGTCTAACATTAATCGGTCAATAATCTCAATCAAAAACTTAATAATCTCAACAACTCTATATTGATAAAACACTTATCTTAGTAATTTTATACTTTAGGAATAATTATTTATTTTTTCTTTTAACTGACTACCCATGACCTTATCACCGACACACAGACACATAGTTTACTCATTAAAGCTTAAATGTATCTAATAGTGAAATCCAGGATGACCGTTTCATTCTATTTAAGACTCAACAACCAATATTTTCTGGATCTCAGAGTTGGTATGTCAACGCATTATCTACTTAGCTGCGATTAGTATATTCTATCTATTCTATGTAAAATTGTACCATGACTGTCATATTAAGACAACTCTTGTAAATTACATTAAGGATGTAATACTGCCTAAAACGTTTGACCAACAACACACAGTAATTACGAAAGTACAATTTTCATCAGTATTCCAATTGCCTATGACAAAGAAAAATGTATGAATAATTACAGAACGTTTTGATTTAATCTTGGAAACCAACCATGAAGGATGGGAATTTCGAAGTGTTAGATTCGACTACACAATGATACGTTTTTAAAGTTACATTTTTGAGATGGTTTAAGTTGAACGTTCAGGGAAATAATGAATATCTTACATAAACGATTGATAGTTTACATCAAGGCTCTATCCTTAACTTGATTGTCGTTACGAACTCCTGAAGCTTTCCAAAGTATCTGTCAAATACTTATTAGTGTTTATACTTTGTTTATATAAAGTCAGTCCATATGAATAATTTTGAAAATCATATTTATATGAATTCACTTGATAGTGTTGTTTACTTATATCTTCCTATTGTTATTTAGGATTGTAATTGATCAGTCTCTCTCCCTCTCTCTGATTGGTATATGTGCATCTTGTGAGGATTGCCTCGATATACCTTTAAGTCACAAGCTTTATAAGCAAAGGTAGATAATGGCTAACGGTGGAAACGAAGACACGTGTTTTGTCCTATTTGGGACTCGTCAACTGGATGTGGCTGCATCCCAGATTTGATGTTCACTCTGGGACTCGAACCCAGCACCGTTCGCTTCAAACGTCATCGTGTTATCTACTCACCTACTGAGTTTTGAATGAGTGAATGATTGCTTTAAGTCACAAGTTTTTAAATCAAAGATAGGACGAAACATACATCCTGGATTCTACTCCTAGCTAAAATTCATCATCTATACATATGTTTCCGAAAGTAAAAATGAACTAATCACTTACTAATCAATTCTTTTATTGTTCTTGACTGATTGTGAACTTTGTGAAGTGATACATTTGTCTAGAACTTTAAGATTATTCCATTCATATATTGAATCATTGAACATCTTTTGATCAACATTATATTGATTATCACCATTGTTATGACTATGATCAAATTTACCATAGGATGCTTGTAATAATAAATTATTCGATGTCCATTTAAGTAATAAATCATTTGTAGAACTGATTAATTCAAAATAACCAAGAGAATTTTGATCATCACCTAACTGGAAAAGATAAAGAAATGTTACAAGGGTATATTTAATTACTTAATTACTTCGTGTTAAGATATAGATAGTAGTTATTGGTCAGTAGAAATCCTTATGATAAGTTTTCCTAATTGAATGATAGATTCGGTTTCTGAGCTTTTCTAGTAACCTCCCACCTTAGACTAGATCTATACAGCAACTTGAACATGAATGGAAAGGCACAAAATATGAAAGAAACACTTTACTCCAAAAGTTCATTTATGTACAGAAAATCTAGGGTTTTTATAGTATTTTAGATGTCCTTAGGTTTCCCGAAAATTCTGGAATGTTACTGAACATAGTAGCAGTATGAGTAATCATCCAGTCAGAAACTCAACATGTGACTTTTCATTTTTTAGATGTTTCTGGCTAAACTTCTATTGAATGCTGGTTGGATAAGATGATTCTCAGTGTTTTCAGAGCCTTTCATGGAGTTTTTCAAGGAGTTTTCTAGATCTTCCCACCATCTTTTGTTAGCGTAATTTCACTTGACATAAATTTTTATACTTGATTGGTTAACTTATAAGGCTGTAAAAAATTATTCTCCTGATATATTAACAACTATTATGATGTAGTCTTTTTTGTTAAGATGTTATATGTCATGACTATTGACTCAGAGAAACTAGTTTTAGCATAAATGAAAGAAAAGTTGAACAAATCTTTCCATTGTATTACTTAATCAAGTGATAATACGTTTGGTATTGTTTGTTTGAATCTTTCCATTGATGTTCACGTCTGCAATTGATCAGTCTCACGTTGGCATATGTGCGTCTTGTGCGAACTGTTTTGATATTGACTTAAGTCACAAGCTTTATATATTTACGGACACATCGCTTCAGCTATGAAAATAGCACAGTCTCTACAAAATCCTTATACTGATAATAATTATGTTCACATTAGTGATTAGCTTCAAGAAAAAATTTCCTTGAGTTCTAGTGAGAAGCTGTGATCAGTGGAGTTCAACCGTATTTGTTGTGAGGCGGTTAATTACAGAAGACAATGGAATATGGTCGCGCAATATCGTGGATTGATTAAAGTTACATATTAACACTTTTCGATACCGGCTCAGTGGTCTAGTGGTTAAATGTTCACATGTAATACCGAAGGTCCCAGGTTAGAATCCCACGTAGTTGATTGTTAAAACAAACAAAGAAGCAAATAACTTGTTGATATATCTAGATGACAGGAAACAGGTAGCCCAGATATTCAAGCATACCGGTTTATCATCTTATCAGTTCGTTATACATAAACATCTAAATAACCTATTGTTCTAATTAGTTATCCAGTTAAAGTATTAGGTTACTTAATACAATTAGTTAATATTGAATTTATACCTAATTACTGCATTTTACTATGTGAAATTATGAAAGATATATCAGTGAATAAAAATATAGTCGAATTCACGAGTCAATCTAATCTACACTACTATTATAAACCTTAAAGTAGTGAATGACCGTTTCATCCTAGAATGGAAATACTGAGCAATGTGCATCCACGTGGAATTCTAACCTGGGACCTTCGGTATTACATGTGAACATTTAACCACTAGACCACTGAGCCGGTATCGAAAAGTGTTAATATGTAACTTTAATCAATCCACGATATTGCGCGACCATATTCCATTGTCTTCTGTAATTAACCGCCTCACAACAAATACGGTTGAACTCCACTGATCACAGCTTCTCACTAGAACTCAAGGAAATTTTTTCTTGAAGCTAATCACTAATGTGAACATAATTATTATCAGTATAGGGATTTGGCAATATACATGGAAAAGAATATACGTTAATGAGATGTCGATTCTTGAACTGCTAATATCTAACCGACGATCACTCAATATGTTATCGTCAATATCGATCAAGAAATAAGAAACGAAAACTCGTTCAAATACTTTGTGTTAAGAATTCCATATTGCACCAAAAAGGTTGTATTGAATAAAGCTGTATAGTAGTTTATTCTTTTTGTACTCTTCATTCTTCCTAACTGTTATAAGACAACACTGTTTCTTTCACAATTGATTAATCACTGATTGGCAATCAATGTCGTGTTCATCAGGTCCTTCTTAATGTAAATCAAATCCTATCGACCATGTCGCAATGTGCCTAATAGTCTAGGTGACTCAATATTGCGTGCAATATGTTGAGATAAGATGGTGGTTGGAGGTAATTAACAGGAAATCCTAAACCTAGATTTCGTGCTATTTGGCACTTGTCAACAAAGTATACCTGTAATCTTAAAAGAATTGATGCTGACGAATGCCAAATAGCAAAAATCCGGGTCCAGGTTTGCCTGTGGATTACCTCCAACCACTATCTTATCCAAAATAGTTTCTTTCTTTAACTCAGGAAGTTTTAATTAGTCAACAAAAGTTTCACTTCTAAGTCAATGGAAAAAAAGAAATCTTGAAAAGCTTTTGAACGTCTAACTTTATACGTTCATGTATATTTTACAATTGAAGAGTTATTTAACTCTTTCACACATAACTCGAGAAGTATTCAATCAACATTCAGATTATTGGTGTTGTTCCGTACTACACTTATATGTTCACTCTAATAACTAAATGATTTAAATAGAAAAACTATCTGACATGTTTATTGGTGAATAGTTTAGCTTTCCGTAGTTGTTACCATAAATTATAATATTGAACGTATAAAACAATAAAAATGATAATTATAATCAGAAAGAGTCAATTGAAGATAAACCACCAATAAAAAAAACCTAGAAGCACTTGATGGTCATTTCATCCCAGTATGGGACTCGTCAGCAGTGCATATCCATGATCTCGCCTCGCGAGATTCAAACCTAGGACTTATCAGTCTCTCACCCAAACGCCTAACCTCTAAACCATTGTGCTGGCCTGCATCCAATTGTGATCTAACTTCAATTGATTCATTAATTCAACTATTATAATAATAATTAATAGATATTTAATAATTGAATTCATAAGTCAATGAAAGCTAGACCACCAATAAAAAATCTAGAAGCACTAGATGGCCATTTCATTCTTGTATTGGACTTCTCATCAGTGCACATCCACGATCCCGATTCTCAAGATTTGAACCTAGGACTTATCAGTTTCTCACGCGAACGCTTAACCTCTACACCACTGACCTAGCCGACATCCAACGGTGTTAATATCTAACTTCAACTAATCCATCAAATCGATCGATAGTTAGATTACATAATATTAATGTTGGTTTCATTGATATTCATGTATATACATATATATAGTCAATATAAAATGCATATTACCATAACATTATTCTTTCCATAGAGTAATGTACTTCTTCTTGTTTGATATAAACTATCTATATTATTATTATTATTATTAGTAGTAGTAGTATCTGTAATTGATGAGTCTGATAATGTAGAAGAATTTCTAATTTTTTTGAATGTTTTATCAATTTTTTTATTTTTATTATCATCATCAATAGTTACCATGTGAACTATCTGTAAATTGAAAAAAAAAAAGAAAATTTTAATTTTATAGGAAAATGTTACACAACTTCAGTTAAATAGTAAGTAAATGTTTAAAATGAAGAATTTAGGTCCCGATAAGTATAATGAATGGTAACGTTGAGGATCCATTTATGAACGAATATTATACGTATACGGTTTAGTGTGTAATTATTAAATAATTAAACTATTCATATTCATTTTCCTTGTATGATGAGTTTTATTTTGACCTATGAACTATTATTGTACAATTTACCATTCTTGAGTTATACCCAGTCTATTAATTACTATCTCCCACATTCACAGTCACATTTGGCTAATTCTTGTGCAAATGTTGTATCCTAATTTATGGTATGATATGGCCTGTTTGGTTGGTATATAAACCAAGTATGTTTGAAATAGAATGATTCATATCGCAGAGTCTGAGATTGGTGTTCTGGACTCAACAGGCAGAGGTAGGCATGAAACAGGACCAATAAGGACTCTAGGCTGTTCGTACGTCTTTTATACGTTACTGGTCCGATCGATAATTCACTGTTCTTTAATTGGTGGTATCATTACGTTATACATTAAAAGGGCACATAGACCACAAGTTATGACAGTTAACAAATTGATATACAGTATTTAGTGGCTCTATATCTAACTCTAATTGGATTGTATTATTGATTGTTATCGAAATACACAGATTGGCTATTCTCACATATTGAGATGGTGGAGAACATTTGTAACTCAGGTCGATGATTTTGATGGAGTTTCGTTCTTTGAGCTGGATGGTTTGGTCGTAGAGCTTTCATCGTTCTTATGAACGACATGGTCAGTAGGAAAAACGTCAAGTAGAAGTGAAGTGTACGAATTTCTCCACATGTTCACAGCTTGTCTTGTAAACGCGGTTCTTGTTGACCTTAAACTCGTCATTGTTTAGTTCTTTTTTGGTTGTATAACCCATTGGTTTGATTTTTGTTCTTATGTTTGTGCATAACTTTGCTGATTTGTTGATCAATTGGATCGATTTCAATGTGCTTGTTTACTGACTTGAGTGACAAGCTTCTAAAAGTTCTCTGGTGTTTTTGGAATTGCTTCTATCCAAAATCTTCAGATTTTTCCAGTCGAATGTGTATCTGCAATTATCCGCGTGCATTGATATAAGTGAGAACATGTCATGGCGTTTGACTACTAATTGATATTCATTCAGGCGAAGATGAAGAGGGCTCCCGCTTCATACAAAGCGCACCAATCAACATCTAGGTGTACAGGACAAGCTGTGAACCACTTGTAGGGGAATTCGAACACTTCATTTCTACTTAAAACTTGTGCTGATGATGCCATTCGAAAGAACGATGAGAGCTCCACGACCAAACCATCCAGCTCTAAGAACAAAACTCTATCAAAATTCTCATATATAATTTTAGACTTAAATCTCGTTAGTGCATAACGGAGTTAAAGTAGTCAAACACGAGAATGAAATTTTGAATACGTTTATTGCGTACAATCATTGATCCAGTCAGACAGTCGGGGAGACGAGGAGAAAGAAACGAATAGGAGAGAGAGTGGAGCGAAACGGCATGACATGCAGTGGAGAAGGCATATGAACCTATTCAATTTAACCAAACATTAATCGATACTTATAATCAGACAAAAGTAGGTTATGGATACGTGATGAATAGGATAAGATCTGTACACACATACGCTCATATAAAAACAGCGAATAATTGACAAGGTGTTGGGACGGCTTCCGAGAATTATGACGGAGCCACCAGAGGCCGTAAAGGAGCCTAACGGTTTCGATTCAATCAGAACGTGATATAGCTTTCCTGAACATCAACGTGGCATACAACGATTGGACATTAGCATAACATCCCTTTTGCGAGTTGACTGAATTATAACGTTGATGCAAACAAACGCTAATATCTTTAAATATACATGATTTTCTGTACATTTTGATTCATAACCAATAAACATTTCTCCAGCCTTCTTCTATTTTCTGATTTGCGACTATAGGGTTCTATACGTTCTAGTATCGCAGTTTTACACCGTGTTTTGCGTTAATCAAATAACGAACATAACACAAGATCAAAATGTGACTAAAGAATAGTGATTAAATTGACCTGTTCGGAATCTAGAATAAGCTATGTGGACTTAACATAGCAACCGATACTACAAGATGATTATCTGAAACTAGTTTCATAAAAGGAAATCGAGAAATATATTTCTGTATTTCTCTTATAAGATAAGATTTAAAGGTCAACTTTGTACTATTATTTACTACAATCGTAAGCAAAGTAATATGTGATGTGTGCTACTTATGTCAACAGTAGTATGTAACATCAACCGAAAATGGAATACCTGGCAGCAGAAGGTTGAGAAAATCGAAGAGATGAGAACGAGAACAGAGAGTGACTGATATAGAAACGAAAGAACAACAAAGACTGACAGATATTTTTCAAATGAATTAATTGCTGTACGGTTCTCAGATTTTACCAAGATATTCTGTAATATCTCCACTCGCATTCTCGTTGATTACAATATGTATAAGTGCGACTAAAATGTCATTCAAAGTGAATGATTTCCACTTAATAAATGATTCAACGTATATACATATATCAGGTTAATAATTTCAGACTACAAATTAATATGATACAGCTCAGTAAATCCGAGGATTGGCAAAGCAAGGACAGCATTCCTACAGTTAAAGAACATATGGAACTCAGAACAACTGTCTGTCAACCAATATCAAAATCTGAACCTTTAATGCGAATGTCAAAACATTTATACTGTACGGAGCTGAAACTTGGAGAAATAATATAATCATCATCAAAAAAGTACAAGTATTTTCAATGGTTGAAATCATGAGTCCATTGAAGCTAGACCACCAATGGAAAACCTGGAAGCACTGGACGGCCGTTTCGTCCTATTGTGGGATTCCTCAGCAGTGGGCATTCATGATATCGCCTCGTGAGATTCGAACGTAGGACCTATCAGTCTCACACGCGAGATAGGTCCCCATGATCTCAACCATCGAAATTACTATCACAGACACAAAAACCTTTCTGGTACGAGTATTTATAAGTAGTTGTCTACGCAAGATACTCACTATCCATTTGTCAGATACCATTATCAACAATCTACTGTTGGAGAGAACAAACCAGCTTCCAGCTGAAAAGAAAATTAATAAAAGACGATGAAACTGAATAGCATACATTGTGGAAATCATCGAACTGTATCACAAAGCAAACGCTAACTTGAAATCCTGAAAGCAAACGGCAAAGTGAAAGGCCAAAGAACACACTTCGTTGAGAATTAGGAGTAGACATGAAAAGAATGAATAACAACTGGAAAGAATTGAAAAGGCTTTCCTAAGACAGTGTTGGATAAAAGAGTGCTGGTTAGTAACCTATACTCTTCCACGAAGTGTAATATGTGTAAATAAGTAAGTAAATGTATAAACTGATATAATTAGAAGTTTATTTTAGAAATAAATACTTACGGGTGAAGCTTTTAATGGAATATAACCATTTTTATTTTGATTTGTAATTGAAGTGAATCTTTGCCTTTCAATTAATTCATTTGCATGTAAATTTAACCAATATGAATCTTCATGAATACCTGATGTATAATTAATTGCACATGGACCTCCTAAATAAATAAAAGTAATCAGATATTTGTGAAGTATTCATTAATAATTATTACAATAGTACATTATCTACATTCAGATACTAATTTACTTTCATTACACTTGTTGTACAGTAGGTAATATATCCTAGTCAAGATTAAATTGCAGGTAACCTCTGTGAATTATTAATGGATGAATATTAGATATAGATTCCTATTATCAGAATGGGTTTTGTGGAGATTTTTAGAAATTTCACTGATTGAAATCACGAGTCAATTGAATCTCGCAGGATGCGGGATCTTGGATGCGCACTTCTGAAGAGTCGCATACTAGGACGAAACGGCCATCCAGTGCTTCCAGGTTTTCCATGGTGGTCTTGCTTCAATTGACTCATGATTTCAATCAGTGATATATTCCTATTGTATAATCGTTTAGTAACTAGACTGTCTATATCCATATTCCTCTTGTTATAGGCTTCATTTCGATCTATACACTCTTATTATATGATTTATTATTCTTAATTTATGTTCATTTTATTTATCACAGTCTCCCACGTTCAAAGTCACGTTTCGGCCAAATCTTGTACAAATGTTATTTTCTGTATGATGGTTTGATGCAGTCTGTTTGACTGGTATATAAACCAAGTATGTTTGAAATAAATGCTTCGTACAATCGGAAAAGATATTGATGTCCTGAACTCAACTGGAACAGTTAGTCAGAGAAAAAAGATCAATAAGGAGTCCAGGATGCCCATACTGGTCGAATACAGTACGAAGATTGAATAAGTCGTATTTCGGTTGGTGAATAAATCATGTGATAACTAGCCAGGCTTGAAGACACAACAACTTTATAATACACAAGTGATTTTGTCTTCGGCATTAGTAACTTTTTCCAGAAAACTGACTAGATAATGGCAAGGTATAAATTACATGAGATGCAAAATATCATACAGAAATGTTGAACTCTGTCAACATTTATGTAATAGAAATTGTTTTAACGATTTGATGCAACGGATTTACGATAATGAATAGAACGCTAATGGATATATGAATGCAATGACATTGTGTGTCCAAGTGATGGCAATTCACAAAACCTTCTTATCGACCAAAACACTTGAATGATTCAGAATCACAGACATGACCGTTAACCGGCTGAATAGGTGGTTCCTTGCCCTCACGTTCAGTCACTTTTCGGCTTGATCTTATATAAATTTTATTTCCTATTTGATGGTTTGATGTAGTCTATTTGACTGGTATATAAATCAAGTATATTTGAAATAAATGATTCGCATATTGGAAGCTGTTAGTGGTGTTCTGAACTTAACTAGAAGGGCAAGTCAGGGAAAAAGACCAATAAGAAGGTTAGGCTACTCATACCAGAGTTTCGTTTGACAGTCTGGTCCGAGCTTTTTCAAGAAAATATTTCCATGCCAGGCGAAAATTCAGATTTTTTCGCTGAGATTTTACAAATACATTCTTCCACTTTAATGTCTCACATCAACTCGGCGCCCAAATACTGTGAAACTGTTCAATCAAATTTAGATGAAAGTTCTTATTCATTGACAAAGTGTTTGCAATCGATTGATCACTGGATGGTGATCAATGTCATATGTGTCAGGTCCTTCTTAGTGCAGATCAAATCTTATCGACCATGTTGCGATGTGGTCAATAGTCTAGATGACTCGACATTATGTCACTATGTTGAGATAAGATTGTGGTGGTCACCACTCAGTGATTAATTGATTTTAAATACATCTCAGTCCTACAGGAAGTCAATCGTTGCCCAGATATCCCAATGATAACTTTTCTGACTGTGAAGTTAGGTGACATGAGATCGAATCCATCAGGTAGCATCAGTTCATTCAAGATTACAGATACACCTTGCTGACGAGTGCCAAGTAGTACGAAACCTAGGTCCAGGGTTTCTTGTCGACTACCTCCAACCACTATCTTAATAGCAACGTGTATTATGAAAGATAACGGCAAATATTATCTCACTATACATTCAACTATGCTTTGATTATCATTTGTAGTTACAAACAGTGAAATTGTCAAATCTGTAGAAGAATAATTGATGAGTTTTTGCTACTAATTTTATTTCACTCTTCCTGAAATTGTTTCATGAAGTACAAAACGATTAACTCATTGCAATTAACGCCCTACTCAAAATATGAGGCCATCGTTTCAGTAGTATTGAAATTATTTTCCTCTATATAATAATTTCTTATGCCTAGTTATATATGTTAATCTATCAAGAAGCTGATTATTTAAAAGTTCAAATAAAAGCTTTACACTAGTAGACATAGTTTCTTCCTGGACTACAATTTGTATATATTGAAAGCATTTATATACGAATTTATACATCAAACCGGAATCAGGAAATCGCAACAGTCATCACACCTCTAACACTACCACTGATCCTCTGGTACACGATGGAATCCCTTAGTCGACTGCCAACATCCCTTCCATTTTCACCATCAGTTCTTCTTCTTTAACTTTTCCCCATGCATTATCACTACTAATTATCCAAGTCTCGTGAAACCGCCCTTTAAACTACTTAATGGAGCTTTCAGTGTTCAGACCAACAGACTTCTCTAGATATCATACCGAAATCCTGTCACATCGATGTAGACTATCTCCAAGACATGTACACAGGATCCAGATGAGTCATTTACTTGACGTCATGTAGTTGATACAGAGAACCGGAGCGATTTACTCTCTACATATCTGGAGATTTGACTGCCAGCTCGCTGATGCAGATGTAACACCAAGCTCACAAGCCGTTATAGACTAGATCCAAATAGACAGTAACTTCCGAGCTGTTTGACTAAGCGGGGAAGTAAGAATAAAAAATGCAGAGAAATGCTCATTTGATTTATGTGTGGGCTTAAAATAACAATTGACACTATATTTATCTCAGGAACAACTAAATAATCAGTAATGTTTATCCCAAGGTGACTCGGCACGATATTCAGGCAGCTGGGAAAACAGCACTGATATTCATGAATAACTGTAACCAAAAGTTTAAGAAAAGTCGATGGATTTCGACAGCATCTACTAAACTTATAGATGCTTGGAAGCTCTTCCTATTAGGCTACGTACACTTTGCGGATCAAAGGCATTTGAAACATAGTCTGAAAAAATATCTACAAAATGATCATGAGCAGAAATGCCCAACGAAAGCAAAAGAAATGGAAAGTGTGGAAGTGATAAGCAACAGAAGACAACTTTTCAGGCATATCGAGGAATCAGGTATCAAAACTTCGAAAGATAATAAGATTATTGTAGAAAAACTGAAACGATGACACACTTTCAACCTAGGAAACTGATTTAGTTGGTATAAGACTCTGACGAACAGGTTAAATGCTTTTAGGTTACCCTTTGGTTTCCAAATTTTACTAAGCAACCTAAATATAATAAAAATATGAGCTCCCTAATTCCCATGGTGGTAGAAAACTTCGTAGCTGATCTACATCGAGGAAGTGCTACAGGCTCTGATAAAAAATGCACGACGGATTTTCGATGTTAATGGCTCAGTTTTACCAGTCATGTCGACGGAGATATTCGCTTAAGTCTAGGAACTGAACGTAACCCTATTTCACTGGTCTTGATCGCTGATCAGCCCAGTCTATAAGAAAGAACAAAAATTATCTTATGATAAGCACGGAGGAATCGATTTCACTAATATGATGTCCTAAATAGTAACTGCATTGATCAAACATTGCCTTATTTGGGCTTATGAAAAGCAAACTCAGGAAAATCAGGTTGATTTCGGAAATGGATTTGGATTTAGATACCTAATATTCACCCTTCGGCAGGTTTTAGAACACGGATATACTCACCGCTTCCCAACCATAGTTGTATTTCTCGGCTTTAAGGCAGAGTTAAGCAATGTCGTTCGACATGTTTTACGGCAATGTCTGTCATTGTAAGGTGCACCAGAGAAGTGCATTAACCTTAAAACAAGCTTTCTACTCGAACATCACAGGTCGATTTAGAAACTATCTCTAACTGTCATTGGAATCGATCACTTCATGTAATGTTCATCAGGGTTATCTGCCTGGTTAATTTTTGTTTAAATTTAGCATAAACATTATTTTGGAGATAACAATCTCACCGTCTGACATATCAGTAGTTGATCTCTAGTCAGGAGATTTTCTTTTTAATTTATAATACTCAGAGCCAGAGGTAGCCGAACCGAAACATGACATCTGTCCATGAAGACACTAACCATTGGGTTGGGACACGTAGGTAGGTTTAGACAACCTAGTTGAGATTCACATGATTATCATAACCAACCAATAGAAACTCTAAATAAAATGCTCAAAATTGTTCACAATTTTGTATGGACATTCACTCTTTGTCTTTCCTAAGACCCTAAACTCTTCAGTATCTAAATATCTTTACTCATTCCATTAATTTATGTTTGCTGAAATGCTTAATATTTTTTTCTTTCACTGTTACTGTTACTACCTTTACTAACCTGAAATTTTTCTTGAGAATTTCATCGCACAGTTCCAAGGCGGTGTGGAAACTTGAACCAATGTAAATTAACACAAGGTTCTACTGTCTTCCTGACTTATTGAGTGATTGACACACATAGAATATACTGAGAAAAGAGTCGCTTTAATTTATTATAATTTTTTTATGTAAACACATAAACATTGGTACAAAGGGGCACCGAATATATATTCTCCACACAAGTCACTTGATTTGTGTATGGGCTGTGATACTGCCTTGGTGCCTAAATCGAAACAGGTGGTTTCCTTATTGGGCCACTCCTTCAGCCTTTGACCTAAAAATCTGGTCCACAAGGCAGTAGAGCATCGTAAGGAGATGCAGTCCCATGGTAGCCGGTGACCAATGATTGGTTCATATGTCATTTTTTTCCTTCAAGATACAGGAATCCATGTGCACCATTGCTTTGGAATTAGGGATTTTCAACTCACCTGGGTGGATCCTCCATGTCCATCAATCCAGTTAAAGCGCTGCAAATTTGCTTTTTGTCCCCTTAATTTCCTAAACAAAACCGCCGCCGCAAAAATGCAATGAGTAGTACGTCCCTGGAAGTGGCTGTATACACGTGGCTATGTGAGAGCATTTCGAGAGGGAGAGCTGACTCTCCCTATCCTTGGTTTTACCAGGACGTTTGGAGACAGATTCATAATTTCAGTTTCGTATATCAAGATAAAAAAGTTCAAATTTCATAATTACCCCTTATAAATAAAACATTGAAAAAGACTTATTGAACTTACTAATCAAAGATAAGAATACATTCACATCACATTGATTAGCCACAATGCTATCAGAACTGTAAAATTCTCTACAATGGAAAAGAAATTCTGTATATATATACATAATGAATGAATAATATTTTATATAATATATCTTTATTTAATAATTGAATTCATGAGTCAGTTGAAGCTAGACCACCATGGGAACCATGGAAGCACTGAATGGCCGTTTCATCCTAGTATGGGACTCCTCAGCAGTGCGTATCCATGATCCCATTACGCGGGATTCGAACCCAGGTCTTATCAATCTTTATTTCTAGTATGACATTTCAAATTAGAGATAGTAGTATAACTTGATGAACAGAAATGAACTAAAGGACTAATTCATATCATTAGCTAAGGGGTATATATATATGGCCTTCCTTTTTTACTCGCATCTTTTTGCTCAAGTAGTCATCTGGGGGGTGGTTGTAGCGTGGAACGTTGTGTTTCAGTGTCAGATCTCGGACCCCATCCATCATAAGCATGCATATATGAATTGATATACGTGCATATAACATTTACAATGTGATCAAGTGTATCAGTTTCTATAGGTGACTTACTGTATGTTGCGAAGTGACCGAGATTGATATTTTCTATTCATTGAGATGCTACGAATATTATATCATTCTCAGTCGCTTGTTTATGTTCACATTGAGATTCAAGCCCAGTACACTTTGCTTCAAATAACGAACGCGTTTTTCACCCAGCATTAGAGTCCTGTAATCAACATAGCTTGTGCAATGGGGATGAATTTCGTTAGTCAATTATAATTGTTTAAATCTTCCAATCGTTGATAATAAGGATAGAACTTTGATCTGTCCCATCTGGTATACTTCTTTATTGAACGTCCTGTCTCAATACTGTCATTAATCGATTGAGTTGCTCATTGGGTAATATAATAAGCGTTCGGATCAAAAGGTAATAGGTTTGAGCCATTGTATACATATTAACATTGAGATACAAGTGCATCTACATGATGAACCCCAGATAAGATCACAGATTAACAGCCTGGATTCTGTAAGGATTGGTCGTACACATACTGAAAAGCGATACTACGGATCATTATTGAGCAATCACTTGAATGGAACGCGTCACTATACATAAAGTCCTTTGACTATAAGAGTTAGACAGCATGGATAGAAGAATCTCATAGGACCTTCTTCAACACTACAGTGTAAGTACGTAAGCCAGGATAAAACTCGCATCCTGGATTACAATCCTAACTATTATCCATCATTACTTAAAAATACTTATGATTTAATGGTAATACTAAAACAATCCACTTGAGATATAGACATTTTAGAACAGACTAATTGAGAAACTAAGTACTTAAGATCAAAAACATAAATATTCAAACACTCATAAATGACTAATATACAATCAAAATAATCATATTTTATTACTTTGCTCTTGAACATATATGTTGTACAATGGGTTCAAGTAGTTTCTCTACAAGTGCAAAATGAATCCATTCAATATTTGAATTGTTATTATTAATTCTGTAAAGAAAGGTAAATGAAATATGTAGAGATTGTTTAGTAGATTTACCTAACAACAGCTTCAATTATATGTTCTCTAAGTAGTTTCGACCTATTTGTTTGCCTTTTGGTTTAGTTACTAAGTCAATTAAACATGTCTTTCTTCAAGTGTTTTTGTTTAATATTCAAGTAGGATAGATTATAGTCATCAATGATAGAAATGTGTAGATAAGATTTCTAGGTTTTGTTTGAAATTATCTGTTATATCCCGATGGGAATAATGAATGGTTACTTTGGGGATCCATTTATGGATCAATACTATGCGTATATTTGTTATGTAACTAAACTATTCATATTCATGTTTCTCTTATCATAAGCTTTATTTTGACCTGTGAACTATTATTATACGATTTGCCATTCTTGAGTTATGCCCTGTCTGTTAATTACTACGTCCCTCATTCACAGCCACTTTTGGCTAAATCTTGTTCAAATTTCAATGGTTAGAGATCATGAGTCAGTTGAAGCTAGACCACCATGGAAAACCCGCAAGCACTGGATGGCCGTTTCGCTCTATTGTGGGACTCCTCACCAGTGCGCATCCACGACCTCGCCTCTTGCGATATTCGAACCCAGGACCTACTGGTTTCGCGCGCGAGCACCTAACCACTAGACCACTGAGCCGGCCGGCATCCAACGGTGTTAATGTCTAACTTCAACTAATCCACGAGATTGAGTGACACACCCACCATCGTCGTCAGTGAGTTACTATCTCACAACAAACACGGTTGAACTCCACTGGTCACTACTTCTCACTAGAACTCCAGGATATACCTCGTGAAGCCAGTCACTAGTGGGCATATGTTGCCTAATATCAGATGGTTTTTGTGAATATCATAGTAATTTCAATGGTTAAGATCATGAGTCAGTTGAAGCTAGACCACCATGGAAAACCTGGAAGCACTGGACGGTCTTTTCGTCCTATTGTGGGACTCCTCAGCAAATGTTGTTTCCTATTTTATGGTATGATGTAGTCCGTTTGGTTGGTATATAAACCCAATATGTTTGAAATAAATGATTCATATTGCAGAGGCTGATAGTGGTGTTCTAGACTTAACAGGTAGAGGTAGACAGGTATCAGGACCAATAAGTACTCTAGGTTACTCGTACTTGTTTTTATGAGCTATTGGTCCGATCAATAAACCATTTTTCTCTAATTAGTGACATTATCACATCATACATTGATAGAGGCACATAGGCCACAAGTTCTAACAGAATCTTAGTTGAAAATTAAGTTTCCGCATAGAATATTACATAATATTATTCGTTTTCTTTTATAATCAATCAAAATTACCTTAATTTTGTATAAAATTTCTTTCCAGATAAGAACTTTTTATCATTTTCTTTATCAAACTTATTTTTATTATTTTCTGAATAATGAAAAAGTTTTTTCAAATTTGATTTATTTTCTCTTTTTATTGATTGTTGTTGTTGTTGTTGTTGGTGGTGGTGGTGCTGGTGCTGGTGGTCGTGGTCGTTGTCACGGTGATCAGATTGTGAATTGTTTCTATGATTATTTTCAATTGGATTGAAATGTTTTTCAAATTTATTGATTATTTCCATAGCTGGTTCACAGTGATTTGAAATTTTATGTAATAATGTATAAGTTGATATAGTTTGATTGAATAGAAATGATGATGTTTTTAAACCAATTCGAAGACAATCATGAACTAATGCTACATAGAAATAAGAAAGTATATTTATGGGTAGATTAGAAAAGCCTTTCATATAGAAAACTATTCAATATTTTATTATATTAGTTTTAGTGAAATTAAGTAGATATTCCAACATACAGATGAATCCAAGAGTCAATTGAAGCTAGACCACTATGAAAAACCTGGAAGCACTAGATGGCTATTTCATCCAAATATGAGACTCCTCAACAGTGCGCATCCAAGATCTAGCCTTGTGAGATTAGAACCCAAGATCTATTGATCTTATGCGCAAATGCTTAACCTCTAAACCACTGAGTTGATATTCAACGTTGTTAATGTTTAACTTCAATCAATCTACAAAAATGCGTCACCGATCACCATTGACTTCAGTGAGTTACTATTTCATAATAAACTCGGTTGAACTTCACTGGTCACGGCTTCTCACTAGAACTCCAGGAAATACCTTTTGAAGTTAGTCACTAGGTCCTGAGTTCTAATTTTGCGAGTGCGATCGTGAATGAGCACTGATGAGGAGTCACATACTAGGACGAAACGGCCGTCTAATGCTTTCAGATTTTCCATGGTAGTCTAGTTTTAATTAACTCATAAATTCATCTATTAAGAAAATTACTATAATATCTACAAAACCCCTATCCGATAATACAGATATTCGTCGACAGGAAACCTCAAATATATATACTTACGCTTTTAATACTGTGATCACAGTTGTTTAAAGTTTGCTAACTTTAATTTCGAAAAATAACATTAAAAGCTAATACACTTGCAAACTTTTCCACTGAACATAAAATTCTATTTACCAGATGATTTTATGCTCTCTCCACTATAATGAAACACAAAGTGTCTATATTCGATTTACTATTATGGTGTGTGTTACTGATGTCGACAGATATAAGTAGTATATATGATCAATCGATAGTGAAATATTTTATAGCAGAAAGTTAAAAAGATCAAAGAATATAGAACAAGAATAAAGAATGATTAGTATGGAAACAAAAGTACAATGAAGTCTAAGATAATTGATTGACATTATGCAAATGAAGGTACAATCAGTGACATCATGGTGGTTGACAGGCAATATGCATTGAAAAGAATGAACATTTTTCAGATGTCGATTCATGAACTGTTAACATCTAACTGGTGATCACTCAATATGTGATCGTCAGGATAGATGAAGAAATAAGAAAAGGAAACTTGTTGAAATACTCTTGTGCTGAGAATTCTATATTGTACTGCTAGCCACTATCTTTCTTTGGTCATATAGAAAATACTTGACAAATATAAACATGATTAAAAATTGATTTAAGACGTACCAATAGTAAGATTTAACAATCCGTGTCGGGTAGAGACAGTTATCTACCCCAGTACAATGGAATATGGTCGCGCGATTTCAAGGATTGGTTGAAGTTAAACATCAACACCGTTGGATACCGGCCAGCTCAGTGGTTTAGAGGATAAGCGTTCACATGAGCGACTGAGGGCCCTGGGTTCGAATCCCTTCGGTGTGTGATCGTGGATGAGCACTGCTGAAGAGTCCTACAATAGGACGAAACAGCCGTCCAGTGCTTCAAGGTTCATGATTTCAATCAGAAATAATTTTAAACAAGCTAAGGATTGGGTAGAGTGTGTTTACAATATGAAGATAACATATATTTGCATGTTGCTATTTGATTTGTTTTTTTGTCAGAGAATAAATAATCCTCTTTTGTTATTGTTAAACAAAAAAAGTTGATTGATGAATGAAATGTAAATCGAATGAGACAATAGCAGGATCAGACAACATAATAAATGAAGCAATGAAAGTCAGATATAGAAATAACTATAAAGATGCTTCATAATCTCTTCAGAAAGATTTGAGAAGAAGAACAAGTATCAACAGACTGGAAAGAAGGATACTACATCAAGATACCAGCGAAAGATGATATCAAGATATATGAAAACTATATAGGCATCATACTACTATCAGTATGAGGTAAACGTTTTAGATAATGTTGTTATACTGAATGAAAGATTCAGTAAACGACCCACTTTGTAACAACTGGTTGAATGAATGAATTAAGTTCATATAACTAATTAAATGAAATAACAAACTTACCACAAAAACTAATTACATGTGTACTATCTTCAGGAATTGAACGACAAACTGAAGCATATTCCATTAATGTTTTAACATTTAATTTTAATTCATGTATTAAATCTTTACGTTTATGATATAAGTTATTTTCATCTGGAAAGAATAAGATTGAAATGTGTTTACTGTTAAGAAGTTACTTGAAACAATGTAACTACCAAGTCAATAGTCACGATATGTTGAGGGTACTTTAGATTAATCTTTTTTTTACACTTGATCGCTGAATTATATCAGGTTATCGATTCACAAGCTTCGTTGCTGTAACACAATCAATTACATCTCCTATATTGGAATACTTACTTACTTACACCTGTTACCTCCAATGGAGCATAGGCTGCCGACCAGCATTATCCAACCTATTCTGTCCTGGACCTTCCTTTCCAGATCTATTCAATTTTTGTTCATCCTTCCTATGTCTGTCTCCATTTATCAACCAAATGTGTTCTTTGGTCTTCCTTTCCTCCCTTCGCATTGAGGTTTCCAGGTGAGGGAATGCCTTGTGATGCAGTTGGGTACTCTCCTCAATGTGTGTCCTATCCACTTCCAGCTCCTCTTCCTGATTTCATCTTCCTCTGGGATCTGGTTTGTTCTATCCCATAGTAGGTTATTGCTGATAGTGTAGTGTGTTGCCAACGGATCCGAAGTATTTTGCGTAGACAGCTGTTAATAAACACCTGTTTCTTCTGAATGATGGCTTTCGTAGTTGTCCAAATTTCCACCCCATACAGTCGAACTATCTTGACATTTGTATTGAGAATTCTGACTTTGGTGTTGATTGACAGACAGTTGTTTTGAGTTGGAGATATTCTTCAGTTGTAGATATTCTGTTCTTGTTTTGCCGATCCGTGCCTTTACATCTGCATCAGAAATTGGAATAACTATTCTAATATAGTTTAGTCATTTACACAGTTTAACCCAATCAGATCGTTTCGTATATCACTGGATAATTTGGAGCCTATATTTGTTTGTAGGTCTTTAGGAGCCACTATTTGGTGCACAACTTTTACTGATTTAGAGTTATTTATAAGAGAATAATAAAGAATGACAAAATACAAAAGTTTTGAGTTTCCGAGTTAAACATCTAAGACCAACAAATTTATTATATAAATATACATAGCGATAAGTTCGAAAACACACTTATGCTAATTTTGTTTTGCTTGAGATCATGAATCGATTAATGTTAGACCACCATTGAAAACCTGGAAACACTGGATGACCGTTTCGTTCTAGTACGGGACTACTCAACAGTGCACACTCATGATCCCGTATGCAGGACTCGAACCCAGGTTTTCAATAATGATCTAGCTTAGATCGACTTGTGAATTCAACTATTAAAATTATTAAAATTTCCACAAACCCCCCATTCTGATAATAAATTTTTAGTTGAATTCAAACACTTTTTACATCAAAGGACAGTCGGTGAGAACTTAATTTAAATTTCCATAGATTCTGTCCGATAAGAAATAAACAAACTTTAGTTAGTCAGTCAGTCAGTCAGTAACAACGTAGAACATCGTACGTACGTACATCAGTTCGAGTTGCCACACCACCTTAACACAGAGATGCAGTTGTCGATTCAAATCCCGTAGTGGTAGAGGTAGCAAGAGTATAAGCAGTAATCGGGAAGATTAGGGTTTGGAGATGTTATTTAAAGAGTATAATCCAGTGAAATAAATTTGGAAAGAGGAAAAAAGGGACATGAAGAATTCAGAAGATTAGAATTTGGGAGAACACAAAGAGTGGATGCACCTGCGCCATTGCAAACGATTTTGAGCTATGTCATTCAGGGTCTCTAATCATCGGTTGCTATCATCTCGTGGTCCCCAACCAAATAGTCTACACCTACCAACATGACTCAGTCCACTTGTCAGTGACTTCATGGACTTGTGCCATGTTTTGGTTTGGCCGCCTCCAGCTTTCTTCCAACCTACTCCTATACCACTGAACATAGCACGTCGAGGTAGTCGGTCGTTGGGCATACTTTAGTTAGAACGCTTTTCAATCGACATTCAAGAAGAATTAGTCAACACTGAATATTATCTGAAAGATAATGGTTATCCTCAAATGTTTATCAGTAAATATACAACGAAAAGAACGAATAGAATGAAGCATAATAAGATAGAGAAAAAACTTGGTTGAAATAGTTGGGAGCATTGTTTATAGACTATGAGCTGTATCAAAATTGAATTATTCAGTCTCTAAATTAGTTCTCCCTAATCGAATAAATCGGTTGTTGACATATTCAACGAGAACAAATGCTTACTTTACGTTACCGACATTTATGTCCACCAGTTTATATGTACGTACCGAAGCATATTTTAGTAAATTCCTCAGAAGTGTGAGTAAGGAACCAATATACTTCCAATAGTGCGATAGCTCAATATCTACTTGGTAGTAGGCATGATTTGCTTTTAGATTATTCTCCTGGGATATATATATATATATATATATATATATAGAGAGAGAGAGAGAGAGAGAGAGAGGCGTCACACTATTGTTAGTACCAGTAAAGGTTTTCAACAGAGAGTTGCTGAATAAAATGAAAGACTCGATAGATGCCCAACTTCAAGATCAACAGACCAGATTCTGTGAGGATCAGTCATGCAAAGACCGAATCGCGACACTACAGATCATCGTTGAACAATCAGTTGAATGGAACTCATCACTATGCATCAACTTCCTTGACTATGAGAATGCATTTGACAGTGTGGATAGGAGGAATTTATGGAAACTTCCTCGATATTATGGAGTACCTGAAAAAATCATCAACATCATCCGGAATTTAAACGACAGACTGAAGTGCAAAGTCGTCCCTGGTGGACAGCTGACAGATGCATCCCGAGTTAGGACCGCAGTCAGACAAGAGTCCCTAATCTTTCCTTTTCTTTTTATTCTGGTGGTTGAATGGACTATGAAGACCTCTGCATCTCACAGGAAGCACAGATTAAAATGGAAAGGTCGGATGTAATTAGAAGATTTTGACTTCGTAGATGACTTGACTCTTCCATCCCATACACATCAACAAATGTAGGTCAAGACAAACACTGTAGCCTGCAGCCTCTTCATCAACATACACAAATTAAAAAGTAAGATTTTCAAATACAACACAGAGAACATTAACGCAATTGCACCTGATGGAGAAACTCTGGAAGAGGTGGAAAGTTTCACATATCTGGGAAGCATGATCGATCAACAAGGAGGATCCGATGCAGACGTAAATGCGAGGATTGGCAAAGCAAGAACCTCATTTCTACAATTGAAAAACATATGGAACTCAAAACAACTGTTTCTCAACCAATATCAAAGTCACAATCCTCAATACGAACGCCAAGACACTTCCACTATACAGAACTGAAACATAGAGAACTAATACAATCATCATCAAAAGAGTTCAAGTATATGTAAATAGTTGTCCACGCAAAATACTCAACATCTATTGGCCAGATACCATCAGCAACAACTGAAAATGTCAATGACTTATCGCATGATTAATAAAACTGTTTGTGCCTTAAAAAGGAGGACAAAACTTTATTATCACTTAGTACCGTTTACATGAATTTTCCATTGATGTTTAGGACTGCAATTCATCAGTCTCTTATTGGAATATGTGCATACTAAGCGTATTGCCTCGATACTACCTTAGTTCACAAGAATTCTAAGTAAAGATGGGTATTGGCTAGCAGTGGGTTCCAGGACGCACGTTTCGTTCTATTAGAGACTCGTCAACTGAATGTACCTGCATCCTAGAGTTGATGTTCACTCCAGAACTCAAATCCAATTCCGTTTACTTCAAACACCATCACGTTATCAACTTCACTCCATCCCATTGAACAAGCAAGTGGCTATCAACATCTCAGTATCTAAGTGGATAATGCGATAGCATTTGAAGCAAACGGTACTAGGTTCGCGTTCCAGAGGGAATGTCAATTCTTAGATGCATGTATACCCAGCTGATGAGTCCCGAATGGAACGAAACACGCGTCCTAGACTCCACTACTAACCATTTTATCATCTTTGTTTTAAAACTTTATTTATTTCGAAAAACAACAACTCAAATATAAACAAAGTATTATATATATATATACATAAACCATAGTTAAACTTACCGAATTTCCAATTTGTTAATATAAATGATAAGAACGTATGCTCTTTATCCATTATGAAACTTCTATATTGTACATTTTCAATAGTTGAATTGAGAAATTATGAAAGAATTTGGAAAGCATACATTCCCAATCAATAGTCTGTTTGTAACTATGTATGTATACGCTTATATTCTCCCATTAATAACACAATACACCAATAGCATAAATGGGTATGATTTCAGTGTTAAATATGTTCGTTTATTTATATTTGTTTTCTCCTCTTAAATATTCCGTTTAAAAAGTAGTATGGACATGTATTAAATAGATAAATCTGTCTTTAACTAAACTAACTCAAATAGAACTAATAATAATAATAATGAATAACTTTCTTTCTATAGTAGATTATTGTCAATTGACCAATAAGAGAACAGAAAATATTCGAAAATATTCTTCATATGAATCTATGGATGATGTAATCATTAAATCGACAAGGAATTAAAAAGAGCCTCTCATGCGCTAGACTGACAGATCCTGGGTTCGAATCTTGCGGGGTGCGGGATCGTGGATTCGCACTGCTGATGTGTCCCATACTAGGACGAAACAGCCGTCCAGTGCTTCCAGGTTTTCCATTGGTGGTCTATCTTCAATTGACTCATCATTTCAATCTATGAAATCCCCTATGTCTCATTATGAAACCTAATTATGTCAATATAACTACGTAGTTTGTCGGTAAAAATATATTATTAGTGTGGTGAATCATTTTAAAGAAATTCTTTTTTTGTTTTAAATTTATTTTTGTTGGTATCACTTTCTTAAAACAGCTATTGTAGCTAAGTAGACCGAATGACTGTTTTCCTCTTTAGACTACAATACAATGTTAAGTGTTATACAGTTTTGGTAAACAATAAAATTGAGTTCATTGTAGTATATTTAAACATTGATGATTCAACTTTTAACTTATTAGAATGACAATAAACTTTACAAATGAAAAGTGTACTTCCATTATACCTAGAATTTTTCAATTAGCTTTCGTCTAAATTAACAAGGTTATTTTGAATATAGAAATAATTTCTTAAGATTCTTTTGACAGATTATTAGATTATTTTTGTAGGATATTCAAAATTAGATCTTTTTCAGTCGGCTTCCGAGGACTACAACGGAGTCTCTAGAGGCCCTAAAGGAGCCTAAGAGTTCTAACCAATCAGAACATGATAGAGCTTTCTGGAATATCAACGTGGCATGCTACTATTGGTCAGTAGCATAATATGTCTCTGGAGATTGACCGAAATATAATGTTGGTTTAACAAACGCTAATGTCTGTTAATACCCGTGATTTTCTGTACATTTCTGATTTTTACAGACTAAACATTTCTCCAGCTTTCCTTCTGTCTTCTAATTTGCGACGGCAAAGTTCTAACGTTCGAGTGTCGTAGTTGTAACCCGTATTCTGCGTTAATCAAGTAGAAAAGTTAACAGACCTAATACTCAGCCGTACGACATGTTATTATTTTTAGTTTGTGTACATATTCTGTATATAAATGTTTCACTATTACATAGAAAACAACCTATTCAGTCGGTTAGCGGTCATGTCTGTGATTCTGAATCATTCAGGTGTTTTGTGGATAGCCATCACTTGGACACACAATGTCATTGCATTCATATGTCCATTAGCGTTCTATTCATTATCGTAAATCCGTTGCATCAAATCGTTAAAACAATCTTTACTACATAAATGTTGACAGAGTTCAACACTTCTGTATGATATTTTGCATCTCATGTAATTTATACCTTCCCACTAACTAGTCAGTTTTCTGGAAAAAATTACTAATGCCGAAGACAAAATAACTTGTGTATCATAAAGTTGTTGTGTCTTCAAGCCTGGCTAGTTATCACATGATTTATTCACCAACCGAAATACGACTTATTCAAACTTAGTACTGTGTTCGACCAGTATGGGCATCCTGAACTCCTTATTGATCTTTTTTTCTCTGACTAGCTGTTCCATTTGAGTTCAGAACATCAATATCTTTTCCGATTGTACGAACCATTTATTTCAAACATACTTGGTTTATATACCAGTCAAACAGACTGCATCAAACCATCATATAGAAAATAACATTTGTACAAAATTTAATCAAAAAGTGACTATAAACATGGGAGACTCTAATCAATAAACTGAACTTAACTTAAGAACCTCGACGTGATCTGCTGCACCAAACAACACAAAGTTACAATACGGGTCTTGGTAATAGTCTCACTTTGTTGAAGGTAGTCAACAGGGAACTTTGGACCTAGGTTTTGTGCTACTTGGCGCTCGTCAACAAGGTGTACCTGTAATCTTGAGGGAACTGATGCTCGCTGACGGATTCGATCCCGTGTCACGCAATGTTGAGTCACCTAGATTGAGGGGCAGATTGCATCCTCAGTCGATAGGATTCGATCCGCACTAAGGAAGACCTGACATACATGACATTGATCACCACTCAATGATCAGTGTATTATACTAGTCTCACTCATTATTTTCATATCCATTATATTCACAAACGCCACAAAACTTCGAAAAATCTATTTGCGAAAAAAATCTACTTCTATACCACGAAAAGCAGATAAGCGCGACTGGAGTTGGTATCACAATCTCTGCCAAAATTGTTCTGGAAAATTCAGAAAACCCTGAAGTTTTCCAAACTCCAAAACCATGTAATTTACATCACTGATGTAATAATGAAATTTCGCTGTCTTGTCGACACTGGAGTAGAAATTAGAGTTCTTTTCGCAAATACTACTGATCGTTCAAAAGATGAGGTCTGTGACTTGCAAGCAGCAGGCGGAAGAACGACTGCAAAAATCAGCAAAATGTGTGTTTAACTTAACGTGGGTTTATGCAAACCCATTTACTGGATTTTCGTCGTTTCAAACGTTTTCATACTAATCAATGTAATAACCTGCTACAACATCATAATATACTCATTGACTCCGAGAAAATTGGGATTAGTAAACAGAAATACTAAATTATATTTATGGAGCTTTATTTTCTGGTTGTAGTTTATGCCTAGTCACGGTGAAGCATAGAATCGATCAGCACCTCCAACAGACACTCGACGAGTGCCCCGGACTGTGTAAAATGCGATCGAAACCAGCAATGTCGTACAACATATAACAACTACAGGACACACGTATTTTTGTCAGTGCACCTACTAACTCCCGAAAGCTGAGACTGGGTAAAAACGAGTCCGATGTTATGATAGACCATGGAAATCTCCGGCAACTACACAACTCATTCGCATTCCATTTTGAACATGGTCGCTTGAAAGTATAACAATGACTGGCGTTCAACTGGTGATCATCGGTGACTGAATGCAGAAACCACTACTGATTGTTACCTCTTGCCTAAAATCCATGACCTTATAGCTACTCTGAAAATTACGACTGTCTTTACGAAGATCGACTTAGTTAAACGTATTGCCTGATTACCATGGGAATTACATCCCTAAACGGATATCTTCACCGAACACTAGCAATGACACAAAATCGGTTAGCCATGTTCACATGGATTGTGTAGTCTCATGACTTGTAGTCTAATACAAAGAGTCAGTGTGGTGACCAGTTCTCTTGAATGAGTGTTGAGTGATGAACTTCTAACTTTTAGTGTCACTGGACTATAACCATACAACCTTTGAAGCCGAGCATATAATTACTGGAAAGATTTATATTAATCAGTTGACACGAAAAGAGGGTTAACAGTGGAGAACGTGGAAGCTTTCATTCAATTCAATTAGACGACACGGTTCATCCTCTTAGACGTGGTCATTCTGTATAACTTATCTTTACATTAAATATATTATTCTATCTTTGGCCCAAAATATGTTTTTCAGAGGCTCTAAACGTTATATTGCTGATTCTTACGATACGACGAATCAAGGTAGACAATGATGGGATCGCCACATAAGATCTCATAGATCAAGTTGTCACATCATAACAAATCTGCAATTTTAGGATAAGTTCTATCACTATAGCAATACTAATGACGAACCTAGACAATAACCCTAGTTTATTGGTGGGTTCGCTCTTAATGATAGAGACTATCATTCTTCTAGCTTGAAAAGGAAGACACTGATCTTTAGCAGGAGTTTTTTGGCAACGCTAGACCAAGCTGATGGGAATATGTAAGAAACTTTATTTTGCAACACATCTGCGAGCAGGGATTGTTCAATCCTTTCGAGACATCAGCGTGACATATTCAATACGTTGCACGCACCTCACCCAGATGTTTGAGTAACCGTTAAGCTCATACCAAAACTATTTTGCCGACCTGGTATGAACAAAGACGCGTGAGTGGGTATGCTGCTATGTTAGCAGATAGAAATTTAAGATGATTAGACGAAGTAAATGTCTTCTAGGATCATTCGCATCTTCTAACACCCATTTCGTCCATGTTCATCTCCATTTGGTAAGACCCTTCCTGTATTAAGGTATATCTTCTTATATCTTGACATGCATAACCCATTACATACAGTGGCCATAAACAATAATTATCAATGACATTATTGTTATGACGGTGGCCAGTGCCTTTGTTAAGTAGTTGTCAGAAAACTTTGGTTACCCATATCTAATACTACAGACCATAGAAGGCAGTTCGTATCCAAACTTTTCCGTCGTCTTACCACAATCTCAGGGGTCACATAGTTCGAAATGATGGCAAACCAATAAGAGGCTAGTGAGTTGAAAGAACGATTTCACTGATAGTTAAAAGCTTCACTCATAGCTTGAAACGTATCACGAAAAGGACTAGTGCTATTCAACTCGTGTTCTTCGGAATTCTTAGTTCAGTTAACTCTGACTTTTGGTCGAACTTTGAGGAGAATTTTTATATACTTGATGGCCTTCAAACAATGTGGATTTAAACTTTTGAAGGACCAGGCCTGCAGACGCGTTTGGTTAAACATGCTACTACATGACCTCAGTCAACCGACGATTTCGCCCAACTCAATTTAATATTAAACACACACGTTTGTACTTGTTGTGGTTAATCCACCCGAATTCGCATACGAAGAATGTGATAAAGTTCCCCATCGCCAACCAAAGTCTTATGCTGCTGACAAGAAGGGAACCGAAGATGACATACGCAGCTTATTTGGTAGGTCACCTCTTCGACATCGGTTTTCGGACTCAACAATCTGACGACAAAATTCTAACGACTGAGGTGCAATGTTCGGTAGTTAATAACTACGTTCGAACTACGCTAATATTCGAAAACTGATTTATAACAAAACTGTGGGATTTCCAGAACATTTGAACATTTCCAATAAAAATACTTTAACGTTTATTTATATGTGTGACTGGCTTTTTTACAAAAGCACCGGGTAATAACTTCTCATATATAATTTTTCTCAATATTTTGTGATATGCACACACGGATATACTGATATTTTCCAGCAAAAATTACTTATTTATTTAAACACAGAAATGTTTTGACGTTTCTTTAATTTCTAGGACGACTGAGAAGAAAAATGGAAAACGGAACGTAACAAGCTATCAGAAGGAGGGATAGGAATGGCAGGCTCGTTGAGTTTAAACGTATTTTGTGCGCGTCTTATGTTCATCACAACCACACCAAGAGGAAGTGATATATGGGGATGCATAAATCCCGACAGAAATAGTTCTGTTAGTCTCTGACATTGATGTTGACTTCACTGGTCTTATGGGACATACCCTACTCGAAGGCGGCCGATCAAGCATCCTCACCAAATCACGAGCCGACCCGTCATTCTAAGCATCTCTCGCAACAACTACTCAGCTTAGATCGAACACTTCTTGACATATCGAATAATTTTCAAATTCACATCCGAAATCCTTCATTCCTGGCTTCTGATTTGACTGAGTTTTGGATTCATGATCAAAAAGACGTCGCGAACAACAGTGATGTCATGCCCTAAACGTCCTTGATGTATTCAACCAAGCTGGCAATTGAAAATGAAAACAGGTAGCGAGAAGTATTTTAATCTATGTACTTCAACCAAACAACCTCCTGTGCATCGAAAATATAACAGCCAATTTCAGTAACCCTATTCTCTACAGACAAACATATTCGCATAAATTCAAGCTAAACCAACCTCACAAAATGGCTGCTATATTCACTAGGACTGCTGTGATCTACCTACTAACAATATTGAAGCCTATCGAACATTTGAAACTTTGTGTTCACAGTGCGATGCTAGGCAGAAGAAACTTTGTGATTTACTTAAGCTTATCCTAATAATAATAGATATTGAACCTACATCAGGTGGTGCCACATAAAACGTAACTTATTCAAATGCACGTGTGACGGTTTCGGAATCTCGTGCCAACGAGCTTGAAGGAACTCCTTTACCGTGCCTCACTTCTGGTTGTAATTGTTGAATTATTTTAGTTGCACTGTATTACTGATCGCTATCAATCGGTATCCTAGCTATATGTAAGTGTGCTTAATGTGCCCACTAAGTCACCGTATTATTGTTTCTATCATTCTCTTATTAATCTTTCATTACCAAACCGGGAATCTTTCTAGAAAAAAAGGTAAAAGAGGAAGTAAGGGAAAACACAAGGAGAACAATTTGAAGGATCACTAAGGAGTTAGGAGCGAAGTATGGGGAGAACGCTTTAAAATGTCTTCTAAATTACATGGCAGCGCGACAGATTCAGTTAGAAATAACTTAATAGGTTTTCCTAAAGAATACGAATGATGTTACGGATTGAAACGTTTAGCTTACATTGTCCATTTGTTGACATACCTTTCGAGTGACGTTCTTTTGCGTGTAGCTGTAAACACGTTATCCGTGTTCTCATTAGAGTCTTAAATGAAGCATATAAAGCAATCAGTGCATAGCGGTGCATAAAATTGTACGTGAACAGATGCAAAGGAAGGAAGATTCGGTATTTACTTATACAAGAAGCCGATAATTTGTTGGCATTTCAAACCTACAGTGACAACAATAGGAAATGTTGCACTATTTTCCATACTAGGCAAAAAGGAAACTTTTTAGCGCGTTACTTTTGTTGTTTCCTCTATTCTTGCTGGTCAGTTGAGATAGTTTGGGAAAATCTGGGTGTTTCTTGGTACAGAAAACACGAGTAAGCTTTAAGAATACCCGGGACTTAAATTTTTTTACCATGATATCATCATTAAGCATACATTTTTGCTGTGTTTATTGAGTAATCACCTTATAAGTACACTTATTCATCTCTTTCAGATTCCCATAGACATTTCCGCGCCTGACAAACCTATAAACTAGCCTCATACTTACCAAAGGCTGAACGTTACATATATCTTAGATGTTTTATAGTATCGATTTGCTTTCAGCTCATCGAGGGAAGTTCGGGATTATATGGTTTGATATCTTACATCACTGACTTTTTAAAGGCTGGCAGCTACCAGGGTAAGAAAACAACTATCAAGAAAGGAACTAAATTCTGTCAATATTGTTACTGCTTGGTATGTTTAGTCTCATCTTTTATTGCTGCTAGCAATGAAATAACTTCATATATTCTAGGAGAGACACAACTTCGACTCTCATTGTACTTAGCATCCCAGTTGACCTTCGGCATTTGTATCATTTACAGAGAAAAAACTATTGTTATGCTACGTAAGTTAGACATACTGGCTACCTTTTTCTGTTTTTTTTTGTGCTGATTAAATATTCCGATTTGTTTATAAATACTAGGTGACTTGCAAGAGCTGAGCCAGAAAGCTTCTGTAACTACAAGCCGGTCCATTGACCTACCCACTTGGTAAAAACTTTGTTCACGTTTGTTAGTTCGTTTGTCTATTTGCCACAGTTTGTTGCTCTACATTTTTAACGAGTTCTTTGTTTTATGTATACAGTACTAAATCTCGTACAAAGCGTAAAACTTGCGCACCAGTTGATGATCCTGAAGTACCTCTGTTAAACTTGTACAACGAAACAAATGATTTTGGAAATCTTCAGTTGCCTGATTTGTTTTGGCCCAGTATCAATGAACCTTGTCTGGATTTCATGGATACACAAACTCTGTATCAAGCACGAAATGAAGACATAACTTTGGTGGAAGACCCTTCGGTCGAGGTATGTTGTTCATAATCCTCGCCATATTTGTTTTTTGCCCAAGTTAGAACGTCTTATTTAGATATTTAAGCTTATAGAATGTTTAGAGTTCGAATCCTTGTTTCGAAGTCAATTTTCACTATTAAGGATAAAAAGTCAAGCAGCCTATACTAGTCCTTGCAGTTCGTAGTACCATAGAAACCCACTCTAGCCCTGAATAAATCAACAGGTACTGGTATCCCCCAAATGCCCCTTTACGACCGAGAGTGGAAAGTGTCGACTCTCAAAATGCTCTCATATAGCCACGCGCTTGCAAACACTGCTAGGGAAGTCCTACTCACTGCATTCTCGCATCGGTGGTGTATACAAAATTATGAGGACGAAAGCGAATGGTAGATACGGAGGATCGGCTTCAGGGAGTTAGAAAACCCTGTCTCCAAACCAATAGTGCTTATGGGCTCCAGGATCCTGAGGGAACAAATGGCGTATAAACCCATTGTGGGTCACCGGTTGCCATGGGACCGCATCTCTTAACGTTGCTTCGTTGCCTTGTTGACTAGACCTTCAGGTCGAAGTTTCGGGGTGTAGCTCCTTATGAAAACCAACTGCTTTGGTCTGGGCACCTGGGCAGTATCTCAGCCCTGACAAAAATCAAATAATTTGTGTGGTGTTCATACATTTTTTGCCCCCTTGTACTAATATTTATGTGTTTAGATAAATAAATGGATATTACGTGTTCTTGTAAAGAATTATTGTAGTTCACTACTCAGTGCGAAAACGAAACTTAGGCCGTGAATGGCTTAGTCATGATCTTCAAATTTTTTAAAAATGTAGTCACAGATGATTAGTTCTAGGCGATGAAAAATATGAAACATTCATACCAAAATTATCGTTCCGCATACGGTAGGCCAGTATTAAATCACTTAATAATCAGCTAGTTAACGAGTATATCTTAAGGTGTTAGAAAGTAATTAAGTGAAATCTTGAAAAAGAATGAAGTAGATCGCGTGATGAATTATAGAACTTGTGAATAAATATAAAAGACATGTAGTTGTTAAAAAATAAACAAATCGAGCGATGAGTATTATTTTATTGTATCAAATCATGTATATGACTGTAAAACCATAATGGAAAACTAATTTAAAAGAAATTTATTTGCTCGATTCGTTCTTCCTTTTACTAAATGTCAGAGTGGTGATCTTTTAGAATTAGAAGTCGATAAGATGGGTCATATAATGATACTAATAGAAAAATTTGTAGAGTTGAGATAATTAATTGGAAGTAAAAAATCGCTGAATAAAGAGATGATTTTGGTGTACATAAAATAAAAATTAGTTTACAAAATAAACGCTAATAAAATGATAGAAATAATAACTAAAGGTGATATTGTTCAGAACTATGCATTTACCAAGATATTGATCAGTTGGTTTCTGTCTCTTTATGGATACATAAATCAGGTTTGAGTTTCTTTATTCTTACCTAAGAGACTGTGTTTTTGTCTGCCGATAATTTGGAAGGATTGGGGAATGTCAATTGTATGCCCTGTATCAATTAAATGCCAAGCTATCGTTCTATTTAAAGCTGTTCCTCCTCTCAGTTTCAAATTCTTTGGAACTTGCTTAGAAATGCGAAGATTTACTCTTCTCTCGATCTTTCTAATGTCTTTTCTTTGCCACTTACATGTAAATTGGTAAATGCAGTTGAAAGTACTAAGAAAAGGGAATCTATCTATATTTCTTTATTCGAATGAGCAGTTCGTTCCGCGTAACACCGTCAGTCCTGGCGTTAAATAAGCAATACTCTTTGCGGCATTCACCCCGTAGTTGATTTTTTCAGTGATTTCATCTCCTTTACAGCGCAGATATAACAAGTAGGTTTTCTTTTCCACTAAAACGTACTCAACGTGTACGTTGGTTTTGAAATACTTCTCGATCAATTTCACTGTATATGCATTTTCACGTAATAAAAGCAAGTTCTTTCATACTTCCTTTGGAGGACGTTTTATGTGCACCAGCCGAGTCTAGAACACCAATAACAGCCTCCACTATGCGAATCGAATCATTTATTTCAGACATACTGGGTTTATATATCAACCAAACAGACCGCAACGCACCATAAAATAGGAAACAACATTTATACACAAAAACGCTAAAATGTGACTGAATGTGGGATACAGTAGTCAATAAACTGAACATAGCTTAAGAACAGTGAACCGTACAATAATAATATATAGGTCAAAATGATGCTTATAACAAGGGAAATATAGATGTACATAATCTAATTATACCATAAGAATATATAGATAATATTTGTTCATTAATAGGTCTCGTAATTTAATCTTCGCTAGAATATAACACTGTCCACACAGTCAATCGTTGTTAAAAAAACTTACAAAACATTTGCCCAATGAATAATAACCTCAAACAATAGAACTGTATAAACTCTGTCCAATTAAAAGAAAAACCGACAAAAATACACAAGATCCCAGGAAGTGCAAAACTAACCAAAAATAGTGTACTTCAATACGAATTTGAAGAAAATCTCGAACTTTAACCGAAATAATCCTTGTTAATGTTGACCAAATATACTTTTGATACATAAACACACAAAAGCAAAGTTAATCCACAGGTTTAAAAACACTGGGCTATTGGAACGCGCGCTTGCAAATGTATAATCAAAGACCAGTCTAGTAGTGATTTCACTAAATGTATCAATTTCAGTTTGGCATAAATACAAGGCTTAATGGCTTACGTTAGCAATAGCGGTTTAAATTAACATTTGAATCAATGTCTGGTGCATATTTACCCGAGTCACCGTTTTGTCTATTACTCTAAGGAGTTACGGTTCATATTACTGATTTTCTATGTAATGTATATCTCCCTACCTTCCTCGTTTCGATAAATTTTCACTATCCTCATAATTCATAACAACAAACGAAGACAGAGTAACGGCTATGAAGAGTTTACTCTAATTATTGCTTCACTGACTTGATCCATACCATTTATT
This sequence comes from Schistosoma haematobium, assembly GCF_000699445.3. Lineage (NCBI taxonomy): Eukaryota > Metazoa > Platyhelminthes > Trematoda > Strigeidida > Schistosomatidae > Schistosoma > Schistosoma haematobium. The sequence continues at coordinate 3,549,770 of NC_067198.1, forward strand.
ACCTAGCAGTAGACATTTATACCATTTAAAGCTGTATCTCTGCTGTGTAGGTCTGACTAGAACAACCTGCAAATCCAGCAAACTGATTTATTAGTAACATGTCTCACAGTTCAAAATGGTAAATCAGTATAAAACGAAATCGCCAAAGGAATCTTGGAGAAAACAAAAGATTGGATACATTTGAATATGACAATCGTCTTTTCGTTTATAAAAGTGAATTATGTATGGACATTGATTGATGAGGTAGTTTTGTTACATGTTCTACTCAGGATATTCCAATCTCACACACTTGCTACATGTTCCTTTTATTAAGGATACCGACCCTATTTAAGCTTATTGGTACCTATGTTGAAACAAGTATTTATGACTACTTCTGCATGTCTTCTGTCTTATTATAGACAACTGGTACTCGTTTTTCATTTGGTGAAGATTTTTTGCCTGAGTTTATCCTTGAATCGATAAATCGTGATCATCATACCATCCAACCAGTAGATTTAATTCCTGTTGAGATTCAAAATGGCAAGAGACACATTTCTAAACATTTAGTACATGAGAGTGAAGCTGAAGTTACAGAATATTCTGCAGTAGAAAGATCATATTATTCAGATAAACCTCAGAGGTTTGTTTTTCTCGGTTCATTGGTCTTATTTTTCTTTCTTGTCAAATTGACAGTCTAATTTTGTTGAGTTTAATCAAATTCAATTCAAGTGACAAGAATCCTGGCATGATATTACCTGCGTATATTACGTGCATGTTTAGTACGTTTATTATCCATCAATTGATTCACGTTTATAAAACGAACCGCCTTCTCTACTTACCTATATTGCATTATGGTCGACATATTATAGAAAAGCATAAATTTTATCTGTAGTACATTTTGGTTTCTCTTATCTGAGTTAGCGAATTAGTGGCTTCATAAATGATCATTTTCCCATAATTCTCTCCTTTCTGCCTAACAGTCAGTCAGCTAAAACGTAAAACCATGCACGTATATGCATTGGCCCAAATTGCAATGACTCATTAGCACAACAACATGAACACCGAATTCATAGAAGTGGTCACTTCAATGGTATTAATGTATAAAAGAAAGATTGTGTATAAGGATATAGTACAGAAAGAAAGAATTAGTTCGTAGAAAGAGAGATGTAAAGTAATTTCAATCTCATAGTTTGAGGGGAGACAAGTAGTGTATACTTCTGCACCATTGTGATCGGTTCTGAGCCATGTCATCCAGGGTCTCTAACCATGGATTCGACAGTCACGCGGACCCCAACCAAGTAGACTGCATCTACTAGCATGACTTCAAGGACTGATGTCACGTTTCGGTTTGGTTGCCCATAACTTTCTTCCATTCATCTTCAGCACTTGTCAGCATTGTGAGCCGTAGTAATCGGTGTTTGGGCATGCGTAATACGCGGTCCAACCATCTCATTCGATGGGGATCCACAACCTCATCAACTGATTTATCATCACTCCCTAATATCCTGCGTCTAACCTCACTATAACTTACCCAATGATCCCAGCAGATGTGAACACTATTAATAAGATGTCTGTCATCAAATACTGATAACTTACAAGTATCTTCTGCATACTAACCCAAACATTATCTGATTTTAATTTGTAAAGTTTTTAGCTATGTTTAGAGATGACGCCTCAAACTTTTAAAATTTAGTTAACATCCAAGATTCGCTACTTTTTTTCACTTATCTACAGCCTGACATTGTAAAATAATTACGACAAATTAATCTTGGCTCTCAGCTGCCTTGGTACTACCGAGAGCGGAACGAGTCCGCTCTTCCTCTCATATGACCACGAGTATATAGCCACTTCCAAGTAAATCCTACTCATTCCCTTCTCTTAGCGATGGTGTTGTTTACGAATTTGAGAGGACGAAAAGCAAATATCCTGCGCCTAAACGTAGTTGGTAGGCACACAGGATCCATCTAGGGGAATTCGGAAGATTTGAATCCAAACTAATGGCGCAGATGAACTCAGTGGTCTTTGGAGGACAAATTGGGCATCGGCTACCGTGAAACTGCATCTTCTAACGTTTCTCCACTATCTTGTGGATTAGATCTCTTGGTCATTGACTCGAGAAGGGTCTTCTAAGAAGACCACCTGCTTCGTTTTGGGCAACCAAGCAGTATCATACCCCTCACACTTATTATGGCCCATATATATTTTGGTGCCCCTTTGTACCAATGTTTATGTTTTTAAATAAGTAATTAAATAAAACATTCTTTTGATTCAAACGCAGTATTAGTCCAGAATAGCACCGGTATAATGACGAGTATTTTTAGGCAAATGTATTACTTAAATACCACATTTAAATAGAACTGTTTGAGACGTTATATTATCCTCCTCAATATATATAAGAATTTAGTTGTGAAGTGTTGATCTGTCCATAAAATTTGTTGTCATTCGATCATTCGGATAGAATGCGAAGTGACAATTAATTTGTAAACACTGTCTTGATTTTGCGACACAACGAAAATGACCCACCTGAGAATTGCGTTTTTTATGTAGTGTACTACTAATACGTTTGAATCGTGTCATTTACTTTCTAAAACATTTCTTTCAAGGCCGATAACAACAATACAAGAAAGTAATGTCATATACGATTCCGTATTAAATCAATTTGTCCCCGTACGTACAGAGATAGTGAACTCGTAAGTTTCGATTGAAAATTTTTACTTAATTGTACTTATTACATTTAAATGTATTCGATAAAGTGTATATAAATCTAGACTTTTGCTCTGAACTTAGCAAAACTAATCAACTGTGTCCGTACAAGCGTAAGCACGTGAAATAGATTTGAAGATATAATTTGTTAACTGAAAATCTATTATGCGAACCACTGTGTCCCGACAGTTGTAATTTTTCCACCTAGTTCTATCTAGTCAGTATTTCTGTAAAGATTACTGCTATCTCAGTAGCCATCGTCATCAGCTTTGATTAGTTTAAGGTGAAGTGTGTGTTTCCATTGTGAATTATCAAGGTTTTTTGTCATCATAAAGTATATCGTACTGACACTTTGAATCAATTGCCTGAATTTTTTGCACTAATATTGATAAACTGTAATTATATATAAAGCCTATCTTAATGCGATTTATAGACTTGTGATGTAAGTTACTATTGTTTTCAACTCTATGATGATCCGAAGTGCATGTGTAGTGTTGAGAAACAATAATTGATATGTAGTACTACTGCATTGGGTTTATTGTATCTCAGCTTCTATGACACATCGTAAATTATCTGAGAGATTATCATCTCACTTTTTTTATTATGTTGTAATTCACTACCTTTTTAACAATCGCTTTTTTTCAAGTTCAAAGGATTTGACTAATGCGAAAACGCTTGCTCAAGGAAGCGCTAATAAATGCATAGTTTCACAGTCTTCTGACGTACCTATGGACTCAGTCAATGCGTAAGTTTCTTTCCTACGAAATTCTTGCATCTGCTTGAATTTTAGTATGATAAAACTATTCTACGGACCAACTTGTTTAATGATTGGGAATGTTGATGTGTGAAATAGTACCAGTGTGCTTGAAATTACCTAAGAAGTAGATTTTTAGACCTGAGTCGGCTACGACTCACATTCACTCTATCTTCAAAGTGGGACAGAATTTTTGTTCATTTACGACGAAGTGTGATTGGTTACTGAGCAAAGACATTTGCCTTACCCTAATTAAAAAAATATGTAGACTATCGTTATATTTGGAAGTTTAATTAACTCATGATTTTAGATTGGGCTGTTGGATGTTGTTTTATTTAAATCTTTGGTTGTGATCTAATTTAGTAGTTTAATTCTATAGTGTATTCTGTGTATAATCAAAACGTTGGACTAAATGATGCTTAGGTTCGAGGTAGTTTACTAGGTTTGATCATTTCATTTTGAACACATGAGACCTGATACATTGTGGCACCGAAAAAGAAAATGGGGAAACAAAGAACGATCAAAAAGAAAAGCTCTATGGTCATAGCAACTATGTCAGCCTACTGTAGTTCTTTTTTCTTTATTTATATTAAAGTATTCCACTTGAATTTGCTTATGTATTCATTTATGTTTCTACATTTCCAGAATTTCAACTAATGTGGATAGTTCACTAATGGTAAGTTACGAATCAAATAATAATTCTAGTTATTTTTACCTACTGATCATTCGATTTGCATGTACAACGATGTGTGTGCCAGTTTATACAGCGGAATGTTTTTCTAAAGTTCATGTAACAAGCTACATCCCTTAGAGTAGCTGCTACCTTGACGTGGTAGTCGGGTTTGCCTATCGTAATAACTCAAGCTATACTGGCTTGGACATTCTTTCCTTAATGTTCTACCATTTCAGATAGATCGACTGGAAAAATTTTTGAACTCAAAGCACTAACTTATGGTACGAGGGTGAATTTGTACTTCTGACTGTAGAGGAATGTGACAGTAGTGAAATGTTTCCCTTGGACAACTAGCATCTTCAGTGGTCTTGCCTTCTCACAATGGAAGTAAAAAGTTAGGAAAAGTCGACCCTAAAAAAACATCCAAACTTACCTCACCACATTGGTTTTCTTCTTGGGCATTAATACTTTTGAAAGTGTGGAGCTAACGCATCAAAAGCTTCCCATACCTATGCCCTACCACCTCTTATCTCAACGATCAATTTTGTCTGATGTGTGAGTAGGCTATGTAAAGAACAGATTTTCATTTTGTCTAAATAACTAACGAATAGTATTCCTCACGCATTTACAATCATCGTTCTTATATATTAAACGGGCTTCTATGTGTTTTCAATATCTTTATGGATATATCATGATGTTTTCATGTTATATCTTTGTTTTGGATACAACAATGTTCAACCACGGAATAGGCCACATTGATTTATTTTCTAATTGGGAATTATAAACTACGTTATCATGCATATTATTTAGTTAATATTTAGATTATTTTATATCCATGTTTCAGTTTGCAAATTCTATTTAACAAGGGCAGTTATGGTAGTATTGTAGTGAACAAGAACACAAGTGGGGCATTAGAACATGAAATTACAGAACATCTCACTAAAATCTGAGAACCATATGGTAAATAGTTAATTTGCAAAATGTCAATCAATTGTCTCGAACTTGACTGTTCTTTTTGCAAATATCAGTCCATCGTTTCAGGTTTCATTGTTCATGCATTTTCATACCAATTGATTTCGGTTCCCGTTCTTTCTTCTCGATCTTCTACTGAAATACATTCTATGCCTGACCGTCGTTATATACTACTTATGTGAATATAAGTAGCTCACACCACAGCATCTGTTTTCTATTTCAGCCTTCTGCACAGTTCAGCACTGAAATAATTAATAATTCTACTCATTTGGAAAACATCAAACAATCGAATGTTGTATTAGAACAAGTTGAATTGACTAAAGATTTTTTAACAGAAACAGAAATGACTCAGATATTACCGCAGGAAGAAGAAGAAAGGTTAGTTACTCATTTTATAATTTATCTTTTTTCAAGTCACATAAATCTCCTATAAAAACACAACAAAAAGAAATGTATAAAGAAAACTTAAAACACCTTAATAAGTAGAGATGGATCATCATTATCAAATGGGATCCAGGATATGCGTTTCATCCTATTTTGAATTACGCCAGATTGATTTATCTACACTCCAGAGTTGGTGTTTATTCCGGTGTTTCAATCCCATTATCGTTCGCTTCAAATAACCAATTCAAAAATTAAAATAGTTCTTCCTTCTACTAAATCTGAATAATGATATAAAAATATGAAGGTTATCATTTATTCATTTCTCTAATAATTCCTAAAGATTCGTTACTTTAATGCACCGACTTAGTTTAGTTCACATTTAAAAATGAATCCTTTCAACAGATTGATAGAGGTTTATGTGAATGTGTCATTATTAGCTGATGTGTTTATGACACATATTGAAAATTTCGCTAAAGATCCATTCGAAAATACATACCTTTATGAGCGAATACGTATATGACATCATAGTTATCGGTAACAAAACAGGATGCAAATTTTTTTCATACAAAGAGAAGGATAACCCGCTTCTTTTCTTAAATATACTTATATGTAAAAGAGATGGTTTAGTCGAACGATACGTTTTTAGAATGCTCTCTTAGTTTTTATGGTTATTGCCTAGTTCAGTCATGACAATGATGTTATCATCGTTGCAGAAAATGTAAATTCATGGATCACAAAAATGGATTTTGTCAAAAGAGGAAGCTAAATCGCTCCAGAAATACCAAAAAGCCTATGTTCCAGATCATGCACAAATTTGTTGAGCCTAACAGCGTACTTCAGGAATTAAATTGTACTCTGAAAAATTTTGATTGACCACATTTTGTTATCGTAAATAATGAAACTGAAAACCTTTCATTACAATCATAGGAGTTATTGTGATTACGACACTTTGTCATAAAATTGGTTGATTTTAAAGTGTTCATCGATGGAAGAACAGCTGGGAATCAACGTCTTTTTATCCTGTTTTCAAAATGGTTACCACTAGAAACCAACTCATTTGTTTGCACTGAAACGATATCATGTGTTGAGACCTATTTAAACCATGATGTCTAATTATGTATATCAACTTATTTTGGACGTAACAAGACTTTTATTCGTTTTTTCCACTTTTTTTAATTGCTCAACTGATTTTTTTAAACTACATATTCACATTACGTAAAATATATTAGTAGTGAAGATTTATACTCATATATCTATAATTTTGGTATTTCTTCTATGACTAGAACCTTTACTAGTGCTTCTGAACAGAACTTATGTCCAATTTCGTTATCTCGATTAAATCCATTACATCCTGTCGAATCTGAGGAGAATACGCATCGTCGTCGTATAAAAAAGCATTCTAATAAGCTCATCATTGATGAAATCACCCGACTAACAGCATCAGAATTACGCTGGAACATGTTACATGGCGAGGAGACTATGGTTACACGAGACATTTATCTGGCTGATTCAACTCCACGCAGTCAAACACGATATCTGTTGTCTCGGAGTGTTTCACGATTATTCTCTGTCCCCAGTAATCTGGAAACTGCTCTTAGTTTAAGACTTTGTGAAGTACGTCATTTGTTTGCATCTATACTTCTTACTTGTAACAAAGTGAATTTTCCTATCTCACATATTTTCATTCCAGTAAAAACGGCGTTTTTAATAAAAACGGAGTTGATGTTGACTTTGAGCAGACGTTTTATGGATTATAGATGTAACTGACTTAAGACAAGTAATTACCAGCCTAACTTAAATCAAAATATTCAATGTTTTCATAAGCTCTGTCAGTTTCGTTTAGTTTTCCTGAATAATCGGATCAATTAACTATTAATTCAACAATGTATCCGTACATCTTTTCTACACAACGAGTTAAAATAGTTATTTATGTAGGAGATTAGTTTCCTGCAACTTTTTTTTCCAGTTGAATGAGTTGATTAAAAACTCTAAGTTAACCAAAACTACTAGAGTTTGATATTCAACACCCCGAACACTTTTGAAGTTAGTTCCTCTGAGTAAAACTGAAAAAAAAACAACTATTACAATGAAAACATGTTAGATCAGTTCAATGTTGTCGTGGTGCCTTATTTTCTACTCTTATACTTTTGTGAGAAAAAAGTAATGTGTAAACTGTTGTATTGGATGTAGTGTAGTTGTATACACTCTCTATCATCTGCCCTTAAACTATGAGATTAAAATTGTTTCATATCTTTCTTTCTATACTATATCCTTACATAAAATCTTTTTATATATTACACCATTGAGTTAACTGATTCTATGAGTCCGATGTTTGTCTTGCTGTGCTAATGTGGTGTGGCAACTTGGACCGATGCATACATATGCCTGATCCTACTTTGTAACTGACTGATTGGATGTAGCATTCACAGCAACTAACCAAGTGTTTTCTTATCCGTAGAAATAGTGGCAAGCCAATTTAAAGCACAGTTTATCAGTTCATATAACATTGACATTAGAATGGATCACATCAATAGTTTATTTTTAAGATCAATATGTGTATTTTTTTCCCCTAGCTTTGGTGTTATCATCGGCGTTTATGTGAAAAAGCTTTACAAAAAAGGAAATTAGATGATTTGTCATTAAATAATGATGTAATCCAAACTAAACGTCCTGCTAAATCATTATCAATAAAAATGAATGCTATTACAGAAGAAAATGAATCTTCAGTAGAAATTCAAAGAATTGCTGGAGATCATTCTTCTCTAATTGGATCTGAATCTATTTTTGGAACTAGTAATATAATTGATGTAACCAATAATCAGGTGAGATAAAACAAAATTATTCATACCATTTTTGTTATATAATTTGCATCATTTAAACTCATCTTGTTTGGATAACATAACACCTTTCTTTAATATCGGTCCATGAGGACTGATCTCATCGATAATCCGTTTGTATTTCAACGGATTCATTTCACAAATAAAAATTGTTTAAGCTAATTAATTTCTATAAAAAAGTAATGGTAATGACATTGTGAGTTTGTTTTTTCTGTGACACTTATATCTATGTCATTTTGTCCCGAATGGATTAAAATCTAATTTACCAAAATCATCCGGTGTTGACTATCTTCAAGTGAGACGAGCATTAGGGCTGAAGTATTTGTATAGGCTGATTCGTATCAAATAATAATACCAAGAACTAATTTAATATGTAGTAACTTTTGTTCCACAGTGATCACATTCCGTTGTTTCGATTTATTGGTTTGCCCACGTAGCATTTTTTGATGTAATCTGTCCGATAAATTGCTTCATTGACACTACACAATTTAGAATACACCAGTCTTATAAGCAATGATAGATAGTGGCTAGCAGTGAAATCCAGGACGCGCGTTTCGTCCTATTTGGGACTCGTCAGATTGATGTACCTGCATCTCAGAGTTGATGTTCACTTTTTGGGACTCAAACCTTTTACCGTTCGCTTCAAACACCATCGCGTTATCCATTTAACTACTGCAGTCTATCTTTGCCTATAATGTTTGTGAATTAAGGCAATACACACAGTATGCACATATGCCAATATGAAACTGATCAATTTCAGTCCTAAACATCAATGGAAGATTCAAGTAAACAATACCATTTTAATTTACACCAGTCTTATCTTGGAAATATTGTCCTTCCGTACTAATACCTTTCTCATTTGTGTTAACATTGTTTGAAACACCACTGAAAAGGTCTTTGAAGTTAGGCTATTTAGCTATATGTTTTCTTAAATTTGTATGCATAAAAGATTATCCGGAATTCACTTCACAAAGCAGACTTCAAACGTTCGACTTTTTCATTAACTCGAGAGTTAGACTGCCTTTCTGGTTTTATAGTCTTGATCCATTTGAAGTTTTACATTTAGCTGATTAATTATTTTACACCGAAGTGATGAATGGGTCTTTACTTCTTTATTCTTTTAGATCCCTATTTCACAAGTTCATTAACTTCATAGACACTCAAATGATTCTATGAAAACTGATACCTCTTCATATATATAAATATACACAAACGTTTCTTGTCTGTTAAAGTTTATTACTCAATCATCTTAATAGGGATGATATGACCACTTTCTATATCTGACCTTTAGTGATTTACTCCAATTTCACCGCTATGTATTGGGTATCATAGAAGGTTATTCTGTTATAATCGTAATTCTTTTTAAATATCAATTCTTTTCACTTATATTACGTTAGACGATCAGTGTGCGTGAATCATTAGTGCAAATGAAAGAATCTTTTGGGGGTGCTAGTGATCAACCTATCCCAGATATCGTAACAAATGTACGTGATAATACTGCTTCTGAAATAACTCGTCAAGCTCTAGATCTCCCTATTCCAGGGACTTCAATATCTTTGCCTACTGAGTGTACAACATTAGTTCCTGTAATTGAAGAACCTGAAGAAAATCTGCAACAACAAAATGAGTTGGGTTAGTTTATGTTTTTATTAATATTTTCACTCACTAAATCAAGTTTTATCTCCACTAGACGATGTGACTAGACCACATCGCCAAAGAAGTTTAGCTATAAACTGTCGCTCGTCTTGAGTTATAGACGTATACTAATGATGTTCTAATCCGGTCACACCTTTCCCTGTTTCTTGCTTGAAGCAGGAAATCCACTGCAATAAAATTATTTGTGGTACAAAGTATATTTTAGGAACAGCTACAGAGATAATCAAAGATGAAAGTGATATGCATCACAATATAAGTAGACGTGATATGTTTTTGACCATAAGGCATCGTTCCGCTTTCTGGACCAACATATTTCGTGCTATTGTTTCATTGAAAAACGTACCCGAACGTTCGTAGACCTTTTAAAAAATTCTTCCGAATTACTAGTTATCGAGTTTGAGCTTACGGTCAGATATAATGACATCAAGCAGAGATAGCCCTCTCGTCATCTTACTTTTTTCAGGAATCGCTTAATTACTGAGATATTATATTGATTCATCTTCTCATAGTGACAATTCTGTCTGATAGAAATGCCGCTAAAATGCAGCCCTCTGATCACCTTAAGCAACAATGCAAACTTGTTCGGGATTTATATCTCTCTCTAAGTGTTAATTGTTGCATTGGAACTGTTCTACGTGAATGCTTGTGCTTAAGTTGTTGAAAGTATTGACTACTTCACTTATTTTGAAGCCTAGTTAACACTGGTGCGTTGTTGTTTGACAAGATCCCGGTATGTTTGAAAAAACTAGACTAGTTTTCAAGAATCCTCATTATTTGTAGTGTAGTTGAAATGTCGCTCTGTCGATCACGGAATGCTTATTCATTCTTCTCGAATCATATCGTTTGAGCCTAATGTTTCCCACTACTCTGATGCTGTTACGATTTTCAGTATATAATTTATGTTGATAATTCGAGCTTGCTATATTGATATATCATAACAAGTTGAATCAACGTACATAGGTGATAGGTTCTGCGCTTCTGACTGAATATTATGTAGTTCGTCGTTATGTATAAAAGTGTTCTAGAACGTCTTTAACTGAAGAATTTCAAAGCGAAAAACATGACTGCTTATACAATCTTTCCCCCAAATAAGCAAATGAATATTGTTCTATCTTTAAAACACTTTTTTCTGTAGGTTTATTTTCAGAACATATATAGTAGTTACTCTTTATTATTTATGTGTCGTATATATTTTACCTTTGATTGTTTGTAGATTCTACGTCTGTTGTTCCCAATTTAACTGAAGCACTACCTGATCAATCTCAACTGCCTACTGAAGTTTCCTCTTTAACGGGAAAACATTTTCATGATAAATCACAATTATGGAGGTAATTGTAATTGTTCACTTGTTTCTTTTCTTTTTATATTTCTTCCGAAAGATTTGTAAGTAATATTAAAACTATAAGGACTACCATACCTAGAAGTTAATATCACAAATAATTAAGTTATTTGTAATCTGAGAACATTTCGCCAGTTACAGTTGTGGAATAATGGTGCATCCAGGCGGTTTAAGATCTATTATTTTATTATTATTTATTTTATTTTAACACATAAACATTGGTACAAGGAGGCACCAAATAGATATGCGCCACATAAATCATTCAATTTGTGTGAGGGATGGGATACTGCCCAGGTGCTCAGACCGAAGCAGGTGGTTTTCTTAGGGGGCCACACCCCAAGCCTTTGACCTAAAGGTCTGACCCACAAGGCAGTGGAGCATCGTGAGGAGATGCAGTCCCATGGTAGCCGGTGACCAACAATTGGTTCATACGCCATTTTTCCCGCAGGACACTGGAGCCCATGTGTACCATTGGTTTGGAATCCGGTTAAAGCGCCGCACATTCGCTTTTCGTCCTCGCAATTTCGTAAACAACACCCCCGCCACAAGAAGGCAGTGAGTAGGACTTCCCTGGTAGAGGCTGTATACGCGTGGCCGTGTGAGACCATTTCAAGAAGGAGGACTAACCCACCGCACTCTTGGCCATACCAGAGCATTTGGGGGCATTCACAGTTGTATAATATACCCCTGTGGGTCAGGGTAATTTTACATTGGTTTTCAGGAGAACCAGACACCGTATATGCTTTAACGCTACAATCTGAATAGTACAGCTCAATCCTGTGGCGCAACCACACAGAAAATTGAGTCAACTGATAGCATATATCTTTTTCCTCGGAAAATTAAACTAAATATTGACCAATTGTATTCACTACTCATCAACTCTCATTTATTATTTAGGCCTGAACTGATGTTTAATTGGTTCAACCTATAAGTTTTGTTTTTAGTGTTTTTTTTTGTTAGTGTTAAGTTTCCGAATTCCATTAAAATGTTCATGAGTTCGTACTTAGAAATCAACTTTCTCTGTTGTTGATATGTCCATTACAGTGTAACCCTTGATTCAACCTTTACTACAATTTAATCGTGATTTGTATGATTGTTTTGTATCCATCTACGTATTGAAGATATATTTAGTATTTTTCCCTACATGAATATAATAACACTGATTCTTCAATTTAGATATCTCTATAGTCAACTAATAGAGTCAAATTCTTATTCGATCGACATTGGAAACCTTTGTCCATTGGGTTGCAGTAAAAAACAAGCAGCATTTGTATTCATGACGCTTTTAGGTATGAAATTTATTCATTTTAACTGTTCTTTCTCTTTATTTAAGTTTTTTTTATTTCTGTCACTAATGGTAAAACTCAGTTCACAATCCTCTTCAACTAGTATGTCGACTTATCAAACTTTGTAGACACGGAATACCAAAGAACCACTGCTTTGCACATCTATTGAATTCACAGTTCTCAGTTGATTCATAGCAATGAGTTCTACAATAATTTGACTAAACCTTTCACTCTAACGTGATGTATACGAAAATCTTTACCAAGATAAAACATTTATAATTATTCTTAGTTTAGTGGGGTAAAGGTATCATATACTGATGGCATTGAGTTAACCATACAGAAGTGCAATGGTAGATAACTATTATGTTACCACAAGCAAAATAAATATTGGCAATGTTTGAAATTGAAAACAATATCTATTATGCAACCAAAAAGTGAATTTTAGATTATGCCCATGATAAATTACAAAACACTTACACTCTTAAGTCAGAATGTTTGGTTAAGTACCTGATGTAATTCAGTATGTAGTCAATAGTGCTTCGTGAGGCTAGATAGTATTTTATCACTCAATTCCTTAATTTTTAACTCGAATCTCAACTTTTATAAGTTTGTAAACAGACGGATGGTAAAGAATTGCATTATAGTTGATGCCATCTCTTGACGAAAACTTCAACCCTGACTTGTAGACGCACTTTAGAACTCCAGCGTAACTCTAACCTTTTTGTGTTATCTCGAGTGTTATTTGTTGACAAGATCTATTTGGGGTAATATTCTTAACTCACAACGCTAACCCGACCCCTAGTCTGCAAACCTTAACCTTTTTCGTTTACTAAAATGAATAATTCTTCATAGGAAGGTTGATTATTTAGATCAGAGCTATTATTGCTTATTGCTGTTAATTCTTTTATAATTCGTTAGCGTCTCCTGATTACCTGATAGTTCGCCCAAGGTTGTCAGCACACTATACTTTCATCTTTAATACTTTGAAATTTCATGGTGAATTTTAACTTCACGTAGTACATTTTCCCATTTGAATATTCAGGAGTTAGTTGGTAATATAGCTTTCATTTAAAGTTGATGTCAGAAACTTAAGTGAACATTGTACTGATTGAATTTGTTGAATATAAATAAACCGGTGATACCTTATATACTAATCATATTTCATCACATTCGATAGAAATTTAAAGCTCTTATTATTCCTTTTAACTCATCTCTGTTTATTTCACGTCCTTATTTATAATCCAAATGGTTCAACATTAACCTCTAGATGATTATTTTTGTGAAAATTAGGTCAATTTATAGTTTATTTTCATCAAGAACTGAGTACCATTGAAAAGCAAAGAACAATAAACAGCTAACCGGTCCTAGTATGAAGGTTAGCAGTACGTACCACTGTCATACTGAGAATCAAGCCGGTGACCATGTTTCGTTGTCACTGCGTCGCTTTTAGGTCAATAAGTTGAGATCCAGTGGATCGAATCTCCGACTACAATGTTTTCCAGATAATTTGTAACTATTATTCAACCCAATCGGTTATGACTGTCCTTCTTAACATGATTAAATTTCACTTGTCACAATTCACAAACCCTTTAAGAATTCATCCTGAAGTTGGTCCTTTGTGAAATTTTAACTGGAGATTTTGTAGATATTTGGTTTTAAATTTAATAGATCGAAAAGTCCTGAGTTCGACCCGTCTCAAGTTCGTGTCTGCTTGGTACTAAATCAGCTAGCTCATACTACCTAGTTTTATGTGGTACTGTAAATAATCAACAAGGTTCTGTATATTTAGACTTACTGGACCTCCATTTAACTAGTTAATGAGATAAAGTTTCACTAATAAGTTTAACTCTTAAAGTCATTGACTGTTGAATTAAATAATATAGTCAAATACAACATATCAGACAGAAGTCCTCACAACTCGCATAATCAATAGTTGAACACGTTGACTGATATCATTCAAAATCAATGGGTAGTATGAGACCCTTCAGTTGTCATCTGTTCAGTGCTTTCAAGTTTTCGATGATTACCAATCTAAGTTTGATTCATGATTTCAAGAATTTCCAATAATCTTCGTCTTGGTAACTTTTGTTTATGTTTACATTTAATTGATTTATTAAATTTCTTTTGTTATTTTAGAGTTTGCCAAAAATCGCCAAATTATTTTATCACAATGTGTAGCTTTTGGACAAATTCTCATAACAATAATACACTAAGTATTATGAGTTTTAAATCCATTATTCATTGTTTGTTATACCGTTTGTTCATGGAATATTATTATCATTTTATATACAACCTTTTCTTATTATATTACTTTATCAGTTTTGATGAATCAATTTTTCATAATGGATGATCCTATCATCATTACATGCAAATCCTGTGGACAACAATTCATGTCTAGGGGGCATCGAATACATATGCACCACACAAGTCACTTGATTTATGTGTGGGCTGTGATACTGCCCAGATGCCCAAACTGAAGCAGGTGTTTTTCTTAGGAGGTCACTCCCGGAGCCTCCGACGTTCTCATGGTATCCGGTGACCAACGATTGGTCCATACGCCATTTCGTCCCTCAGGATCCTAGAGCTCATGTGAATCATTTGTTTGGTATCAAGGTTTTCCAACCCACCTAGGTGGGTCCATCATATTCACCAACCTGCTTGAATCGCGAAACATTCGCTTTTCATCCTCTTAATTTCGTAAACAACACCGCCATCGCGAGGATGCAGTGAGTAGGAATTCCCTAAAAGTAGCTGTATACGCGTGGCCATGTGAGAGGATTTCGAAAAGGAGAGCGAACTCTCCCCACTCTCTGCTGAACCGGAGCATCTAGGGGCTCTTGGCTCATTATTCAAATTGAATAGATAAGTGTGCTAATATCACCCTGAAGCCTACAGTCTTACATACGTGACTGAAGATGAGTCCTTGATTCATCTTATTACATAATATCACTCATATAAACAAATATTTGTGACATTTAAAAGTTCAATATAAAGTATGTATAAGCTAATGTGAAGTAGTTGATATAATTTGTCTTTTTCACATTAGAGTCGATTATATCAAGCACAGTTAATGACTGCTTTGATGTAATTTAATACAAGTGACTGACTACAAAAGGCATTTTACTCTATAAACATTAGTTATATCCATAACAAACCAATCAAGTTGTTGCTTAAATACCCACTACGTCAATCTAGTCTGATGTCTGCGTAGACTGATCCTTGTTGCTTGTGTCCTACCAGTTGAAGAACATAATTATCTTATTATATTAGTGTGACTCAAATTTTTTTTAATCATTTCGATAAGACACGTAATACGGATCGGTATGTTTTGTACGTCCTACTTAATAATTAGAATTTCATTAATTGTTTTTACATTTAGAAATAGATAAAGTTTAAAGCCAAGTTGTCCGAGATCATCAGTATTGCGTTTACAGTTCTAATAGAATATCTGTAGAACAAATTAAATCCTACGCTATGCAAATGAATGTAATTTGATCTAATTGAATAAGCATTGGTTTATTAGCTCTGTGTTCATACCAAATATTGAAAGTTTCCTCATTACAAATATGAAACAGCTAATAAAGCCTTCTCATAAAAAACTTCATGCAATTAGTTGCTTACAACCAAATATATATTAGAATTTTACATTGAGGTAACAAATATGTAAGTGCAAGAATAGGTCAGAGGCCGAGCTATTGCACTGTTGAGAGCCTTAGTCCCTCTCAGCCTCAATTTCTTTGAAACATGCTCAGAAATGCGAACATATATTCTCTCAGTTCCTCCAATGTATGTGCTTTGGCCTGTACATGTGAATTGGTAAATGCAGTTGTAGCTACTGTGGAAAGAGGACTTGTCGATTTTAGTTTGTTTGAGTGAGCAGTTCGTTTCTCATACCATCGTCAGTTTTGCTGCTGGGTAGGTCACTTTCAACGCGGAATTTATTCTATGATTAATTATTCCAGTAATTTCATCTTTAAAGCGTAAGTATAAGAAGCAAGTTTTCTTTTCCACTCTGTCATACTTGACCCGTGGGTTGGTATTTGCATATTAATGGATGAATTTCGCCGGATATGTATTTTGACGTAGACACTTAGTGATGAGAGCAATTTCTTCTTTCAAGCATTCCTTTGAGCAAATTTTACGTGCGCCGTCAAAAAAGGTTCGTACAATACCCTTTTTGTGACTCATCTGACTTGTTCTTATATATATAGTTATGATTGATAACATTTGTCATTCCAATCCTTTACATCCACTTATGTCAATTATTCCATACTATTTCTTATCTTATTGGCTGTAAGCAACTGATGAGAAACCTCGAAATATAATGAATTCATATTATTCTGCATCAATATTTGTTCTGGTTTTATTTAAATTCATAAAAAATTGCTTTAGTCAGTTTGGTACATAATACTTATGAATAAATAGCAATACCACTTAGAACAAATAAGTAGTTCAAGTTATACGTTTCCTAGAATTAAGACACATTCCCATAGTATTATGTTGTCATATAAAGCTACTAATTATATTGTACTTTTACGACAGACTTGGATGTGACGTTTTTACGATACAACATGGTTAGTTTAAGTGAATATATAGATGCCAAATATTATGAAGTATTATAAACATAAAACATTCAGTGATATAATTAAACCAGTCCAGATTAATATCTAAATTCAGATAAATCAAAAGTTCCGAAATATCCACAGCCAGTTTTGACAAAAAGTTTAAATCTAGTGAGAACAGAATCAGGCACGCAATATTACAACAATTTTTGAATGTGCATGGTGTTTTCAGTTTAGTCAGTCGATTCATCAATAATAAATCTAAAAAAAATTCATAAGAATATGTGGTATTTGCGTGAACGACCATTTGGATATCCGGCACATTGCCCCTACGGAAATTAGACAAAGTGGTCGAAAGAGAAGATATAAGAGGATAACTCGTGGTTTAAATCGAGTAAAATAGTTATCGGCGGGCGATTAGATTGAAATAACTAGTCAATCCCTTTGGCGAGCCTGTACAGATGGATTGGTTTATTTGAGGTGATTTTTCATTGTTTCCATACGATTCTAGGTATTTCGTAATACACAATGGTCGGCAGTCTAGCCACTCGACAGTACTAATTCAAGCCAAATCAGTAGTTATTTATGAGTGTGTATCATGTGACCCGAGTGAGCTCACTCGTCTCAGGCCAGTACGGATTTTGGTACCAGAACGTACTACATTTGCAATATGAAAATAAAAAAAGATCATCCACACACAAATGAAGACGGTTGTTTCAAGAAGCAAATAAGTTAACCATTTGGTAAACTGATGACTTTCTGAAAATGGCCTATGTTACCTATTAAGTATCAGTGTGAACACGAATGAGAAACAAGGTCCGGTATCTATTTGACAGACTTTAAAATAAAGTAAAACCTTTGAGATTTTGCTTGTTCAAATTTTTTATGTAAATATCCAAATCTGCTTATGTTCATATTATTGTTATTATCATGATTGATCTCCTGACACTTTAAATATTCTTTTCTGTTCACTCCACATAATATCTTTTTCCATACACATAATTCCCTTTATCATTTTAAAAAGTGCAAGAATAAAGATTCTGACAGAATAGCATGAATTCATTTTCACTTCATAGGTTCTCGTCAACTGCTTACAATCTGTGATATTTAAGATCATGATTATATAATGGGTTTAAATTACTTACATGAATGTGTTTGGTTGGGAGTTCTATTGAAGACATATTCATAGAGTACAGCAAGGGTGGAAATAAAATAGACTGAATATTGTAAATATATACCTTATATGATAAAAAAACATTCTACAACATTGTGACAACAGTTCAAACGGCTAGAAACAAATGATTACATAATGAATAATTATTGATAGGAATATAGTGAGTAGAGCTCAGTTGATAAAATAAGATGATTGATTTGGAAAATAGTTGAGATAAAACTCGTTCTACATGACAATCAGTAATCTGAGGTTTAGCACTTTTGAAGAACACATTTGGAATAGGGATGGAATAATACGCTTAACATGACGAACAAGAAGTTACATCGTGCTTATATCTAGTTTAAGCGCACTATTTCTGACAAAATGTATCTCTCAAGTGACGAAATTTATACTGTCTTAGTGGTACATGCTGTAGGGTTAATCTTCAATGTTTTTTCGCTTTCGTGACAATTTACCGGTAGGCGAATCTTAAGGTCTATCTGATAGAAATATATGTGGTAATAAGATTTATGTGAATAATAATTCCATTTAAATTGTACGCACACTGTGTCATATTATTATTTAAAAAGAACGATGACCCAAACCTAATGTATTTTTTTGTTAGCGTTTTTTATACATATGGACATACACGCAGTGCATTGGGGTCAAATGCATGTTTTTAGGATGTAAGTGGTGATGGTTGTCAATGTACTTCCGAAAACCATACATCTAACTCACCATCGCAATCTATGCAAACAAGACGAACTCAGTTATCTGTGCATGCTTCATTTGTAACAAATGCACGCTTTTGGTCTGTATATACGTGTAAGACTAGATTTTTGACATCAGTTAGCTTTATTATTAGAAAAATCATTGACTCAGAATTTTTGTCAGTGCTCTCACGTCAAAAATCACTGTTTTCATCTATTCTTCGCTAGCTGTTTGATTTACATACGTTTGTTCATCGAACAACAGGGTCTTTTGAAGGTTCGTGTGGTTCTTTTTCGCGTTCACTGGGTATATGTGTCGTCCGTTTGCACTAATTTGGCGACGTCTTTTTTATCTAAAAAGCCTTTTATAAAGATCAGGATGGGGATTGAACTTAAGACATTCTGCCATGAGATTCATGATTTCGATACCCTCAAATTCTCTTGCACTCGTGAAAACATTTTTGAAAGTTCTGTACATGAATATACCTCCACATACACACTGCTGTGATTTTTTACATTTTGTTCCCTTGGATGTATATTTTGCTTATCTTGATTCCACTTAGGATGGAACTATTTGTATTTTTCGCAGTCTTTCCTTACTTCTTCATTGTATCTGTAAGTTTTATTTGAATCACATCTACGTTTTTTTAGTCAGTATTGGGTTATGGCAACTGCTATTCTGGTTAACTCCTCTCATACATTGTGTTGCTCACAAAGACTAGCATTGTGTATATGTCGCCGTGAATTGAGGCAATCATCTTAAACTGGAAACATTCCGTGTTGTAACGATATCAAGTGTTATCTTGATAACAATCCGTATGTGACCTATTCAGAAAGGCTAGGATAATATTTATTTGCTGTATGTCTTTTATTAGTTAATTTTCCTAATGTAATTTAGTTTTACCTACTGATTGAACAATTATTGGTTGAAAAACTAGGTGGTAATATTTGTTTAGGTAACGATGTACATTTAAATTTATAATGAAACTTATAACTGTCATTTACCCAATCGCGTTGTTTTGCTTTCAACTGGGCGATAGCGCGTACTTTGGCTTTTCTGATGTTGACTTACCGATCCAAGTCAACTGACACCTGGGGTAAATAGAGAGGAAACTTTTCAAAGCATATGTAATAGAAACATGGACGGGGTGACTTGAAATGAATCCAAAGTACTCCATAGATTCTGTAGTATTACGACCGTAGTGGACTAAGCTACCACAGAAATTATGTTCAAGTGCCAAGTCACTGACTTTACTCAGTAATAACCACGCAATACAATCCCCGTTGTTATGTAATTGGGAGTTTCGGATGCCATTTTCTCCTGTTTCTCCTCTACTTAATGGTTTTACTATTAACGGGAATATGGAAAGGAGTATAATCCTGGCTACTAAGTACGTGATTTAGTTTTAATGTTCAAGTCCAGTGACCCATGTCACACATGTTACTCTGAGGTGACATAATAGGCTTTCTTACAAACCTGTAGCTAAGTACATGGTTTTTCGACTCTTTTCATTGAGACATTTACCAGAAGTTCTTTTAATTATAGTGTAAGTACTGATGCGAATCCTATTTCTTTGCATTTTACTAAGTGGACTAAAGGATGTAATTTGAAACAATTTATGGTGGAAGTAGGCAAGATGTAATTCTCCAGGAAGAAAAATGACCAAAATAAGTGAATATATGCTGCGAAAAAAAGAGAACCTAAGAGACACTAAACGTTTCAACGTTAACTTCGAACGTTCTCGCAAGCAACGTTGCATGGATCTAGCAACTTTTCCAAAAGCATCGTGTGTGCAACGTATATCACAAAGATCTAGGAGACAAGTGATAAGAACTTAGAATGTGGTTGCAATAGCCCTGAGTAGATATTATTGCACACAACGAGGCAAAAGAACAAATAAATAACAACACTTTTCAACAAAACCATGTGAAGGGATTTTCGAGCATCCCTTCTGTTACAATCAGAAGCACGAAACGCTTTTGTCTCGGCCGTGCGTAAGTCTCAATGGCCTTATGGATTAAAGCTCGTTGAGAGCCTGTATAACAGCCGAAACCCCTATATAAATATGTGAATCGAAGAAAAGGGAAGACGAAGGATTTCAGGAGTATATTGAGGTAGTAGTATAGTGAACGAGAACAACAGTGGGAACAACTAAATGTATTTGAACGCGAAACTACAGAATCTCTCAGTGAAAACTGAGAACCAAACAGTTGTAGCGGTAAATAAATCCCCAAAATAAATAGCTCTAAGTTTTCGACATTGGATGCTGACCATATGTTTTAGGGGACTCATCTAGCTGAAGGCGCTCGGTCATGCATCTGCACCAGATCACGTGTGGTAACGCCGTGCTCAACGAAATATATTAGAAGGTGTTACTGGTAGAAGCGTTGTCAAACACTGAATACCTGTGACATCATCATTGGTGAGCCCGACGTGATCTGGTACACTTAATCGCAACTGTGAGTCTGTTCCTTTTTAGGATTTTTATATATCATTGCCTTATTTTTTATTTTTTTAAACATTGTCGAGGAGATCGGAAGAGTGTATTTGGCGATAACCAATATATCGGAATTCTCTGATCTAATCTGGCTAGCGATTACGGTAGATGTTGAGCACGGCGTTACCACACGTGATCTGGTACAGATGCATGACCGAGCGCCTTCAGCTAGATGAGTCCACTAAAACATATGGTCAGCACCCAATGTCGGAAACTTATTGCTATTTATTTTGAGGATTTATTTACCGCTACACAGTAAATACTTCCTTTGCAAAATGTGAATAAATAGTCTTAGACTACATTGTCCCTTCGTTACCACACCAATCATTCTCTGTTCTCGTCTTCTGCTATCAACCTCCTTAACCTTCTTTTGCCAGGTACTTCACTTTCTATTGATGATACATATTACTTATACCTGTAGACATCAGTAACACGCACCACAGTAACATCAGATATCTTGTGGAAGACTATATCGAAAAAGCTCGGGTATTTTTCGACTACATTAGCAATATATATGCCATCGAGATCTGAAGGATTTTGGTCTAGATTTCTATTAGCACGTGGATCTATGCTACTAGAATAATAGACCCCTTCCACAATTACAGAGTTGTCATAGTGTGACTAACTAATCTACAGGAGCTTACGTGGTGTTCATATTATCGTGCATATTGACTTATCCTGTCATGACAGTCAGTAAGCTGATGCTTAGAACGTCTGCAAAACACATCTGAAATAGGGAAATAATATTACATTTAATATAAAAAACGACTGGCAAAAAGTATCCGAAAAGTTTAGATTTCGGCGGCTGCCGACAAATACTTTCAAGTGATGCATATAACTCATCAAAGTATAGGTACATACATGGTGAATTTTGTCATGATAATTTTTGTCTAGGCACGTGCTGATCTAAAAGTCAAGAACTGAAAACTGCTGCACATTGCAGTGCAGTAACTGTAAATTATTTTATGATTTAGTAAGTGATATGCAGAATTTGTAACCACGCTGATATCTAGACGACTATGATAAGGTACAATGATCATTTGTCTTGAACTTAAGCTCTGTATTTGGGCAGCCAGTTACTGTCTAGAAACAATGGTAAGCTGTTGAAGAAGATTCAACGAACCGTAACCAGGCTGACTCTTTTCGTCTGATGTTATCGAAGAGTTGGCGTTAAGGTTGTCGGTCAGTTGGGTCTTTACGTTTAAGGATAGCCCTTCGTAAATTCTTAGTAAGGTTCCAAAACATCACTAGTAAACATAGTAGGTGTGATATACCTGTTAAAATCGAACGGTGTTACCTTTATTACTGCGGAAAATCGCTCACGCAGGTCAGCCACGCCGTGCTCGCGGAAGTAAGCTTCTGCGTATCCGAGAAAAACTTCTATATTATCGTGCCGAAATGGCTTAGCTGAATGAAGGGGACCAAAAAAGGTTTATTCTTAAGTAACATGAGTCTCTATTCCATCATGATGAAGATGTACTATACTGTAGGGCAAAAACAATGACAGAAAATATGAAAACAATATCACAATAGGTATAAATGTAAATTTGAAAAATGAAGTGTAATGTTCCAACAAGGTACAGACTCATAGTTTGCATTTGGTGTATCAGATCACGGGAGTCTCACCAAAAAAGATGCCTCAGGTATTTGGATTTTGATAACGCTATTACATGTAATACATTTATGATCGAACTATTCTAACCCAGTCAAATAATAATTCAGAAGTAAAGTTGTTTGAAGACATATTTGAAAAGCTATAAATATGTCGATATTCTTCCAATCAAGGCTGGCTATCAGTTGCAAGTTATGTGTAGCATGGCGTACCCACTTGTGATTTGGTGAGGATAAATGGCTGAAAGCCTTCAGCTAGACGTGTCGAGTAAAAATAATGACCTTAGCATCAATATCGAAAACCTGATGAACTATTTATTTGAGGGATTCATTTTCCTCTATACATGTACTTACCCATGGATTATTATACTCCTCTTAGGCCAGCCGTGTCAAATACCTATCTCATAAATTACCATGGTTGCCATTAATGTATAATCAATAACAACTTCCTGTATCTCTTGCTGTCACGTTCTTCCCACTTTTATTTTTTCAGTTCTATCTTTTTACACATTGACGATCAAATAAATTAACTACTTATCCTTGAAACAATCATCTTTTATCACTTGAGTCATTAACTTATCCTGCCTGGTGGTATGGCAGATGGTGATGTACAGAAATCGTAACACTTTCTATACCCTCAAAAATTACGGAGTCCTTGATATTCGACGGTATACACGACGATTTATTATTCACAGACTTCTTTTCACCCCGTCAGCACGGTTTCGGAAAAGGTTACTCTTGTACAACTAACCTTCTGACTGAGGTTGACAGATAAATAACCATCCTTGATCGCAAGGGGAGGGTTGACTACATTTACCTTGACTTATCAAACACTTTTGATAGGATCAACCATTTATTTCTAATAAGTAGGCTCAGACCATTGGGTATCAAAGCACATTTAATTATTTAGTCAACTTTGTTTATAGAAAATCGACATTTTAAAGTCAGGGTTGACGTCACTTTCTCTCATACTATGGAATTTCGTAGTGGGGTCCTCCAGGGTTCAATACTAGGTTTTCTTCTGTTCTTCATTTATGTAAACGATCTTCTACAATAGGTATTTTAGCGACTCACGTGCAACTGAGTTTATTCTCATGTAACTCAGTTAAGCCCTTTTGCTAACTTATTTAGCGGAAAAAGTCATCCGTACTATAACAACTTATTGTTCCTTTATTATTGTTGTACTTGTATGAAATATGTATGCTTGAACAATGCTTAACGCCTACCCATATATTCACTCTGCTAGCTTTATTATTAGCTGCTTAATTGATTCGATGATCCATTCATTTCCCTATATATACATGTACACTTACACTTCTCTGCTCTCGGTTAGCTGACTCACTCATTCGCCTCACTGGTTTGCGGTCTGAGTATCTGCTAATAAAACTTTGTAGCTGCTTCTCTTTACCTCCTGATTTCAAACACCATTGAGGATTATATGGTAACGGTTACGAGGGTGATTGGTTAACGAAGCACAACCACTACGGTATCGTCAGACTTATTATCTTTTGCTCATGATGTGAAACTTTGGAGAGAGTTACACAACCAAGAGGATAGGCTGGCCCTTCATGTGGGTCTGACTCGACTTCATAGTTGAGCAAATGACAACGGACTTACCTTTATCAATTCCAAGTGTAAAGTAGTCCAAAGGCGACTATATGTGATATTTATAAGTATTTGAATTATAGTATGAACTAAGAATCCCAGAAATAACGTAATCAGATCAAGAAGTACTAGATGACCACAAACGAATGTACTGTATTTAGAATTCGAAATCAAACATTCAGTAAGTACAAAGGAATCATTAGTTCATTCGAAGACCATATCCGCCCACAGCTTATATTGGAGTTTAAGTGTCTGTAGTCGATTGTACGTCTTCTTCTTAAGTTCATCGTGTGTCTGTCCGACATTGTATCGGATAAAAACTCTGTATTATCTAGAACGTGCTCATTAGTATTAGAATTAACAAGCGAAATCGGAACAGACTCACCTGGGATTGCATACAATCAGCATGCCGGTTTTGTACTGAAATCATTAATATCTAGAACTCGAACAATAGATTGTTCAGCACTATACTCCCCTACGAAATAATGTGGGATCTTTATATCCACAAGTTATGCATGATGTGGCTTCATTTAAAACATATTTACCACATTGATTAGAGTATACATTGGAAGTGGATTTGTGATAAGGATGAACAGCAGTTGGTATGAAATCATCGGGATTGCAATCAAAATCGAGGTCATTTAGTACTCGTGCTTCGCATTGAACAAGTTTCCCACAAGAAACAAATTCATTATGAGGACAAATGATATTTGGTATGACATCAAGATTTGACTCTTCTGAAATATTTCTCTCAAATTTATTAAGAATGTCATTGCAGAGCGAAGGATCATTAGAAAAATCAACATCTATCAAGGCTGCATCAGGTTTTCGATCATGACTAGGTTCATTCAACATATTTTCCTCAGATTTGCAAGAAATTTCGTCAGAAATATGTGAATCATTAGGAAAAACCATACCTGGTACAATAGCATGAGAAATCTGATAAGTCGATTGATATGAAACTGTTGTCTCGCAAAGATTCTGAGTTTCACTTAACTCTGAACTGCTATATGACTGTACACTGTCTTTTAAAACCGTTGGTGAAAATAAATGATCATTATAAATACTCAACTTAATAGAATCAGAATCACAAGACTTAACATTAGTTTCAGCAAGATGAACAGTAGTATTACAGACTGACTGAATATGTCCAATATCACCACATCTAAAGCACTTAGAATTACGAAATTTATATGAATTAAAAGAGTGGAACTTGCCACAGGAAAAACATTGGCCAAAATTGTGCCCATCTTCGTGAACTGCATCCAAACTCAATGAATTTTCTGCAAAACCTTGAGCATGCAGTGGATTGGGATGACGTAATGTGGTGGAATTTTTTATATTCTCATGAATCATTTTCCAAAATCTTCCTCCTTTACGACATTCGGAATTTGTATAGTGAACATAGTCTAGCAGTAGATCCTTGAGAATTGTATAAGACAGCGAAACGGGCTTTTCCGGTAAAGCCAGATATTTTAATAAGCTATATGCTTTTTTTCCGATGCATGTGAAGAAATGTGCTACAGTATTAGCATCCTCATCATCTTCCTTGGTCATAGACCAAATTTCGAACTTTTCAAATTAATCCTCAAAAGCTTCAGAGGTTGAATGAATATCTAACTGTTCCACCACAGGCCCCATCGCGACGCCAATGTAGTATTTATAAGTATTTGAATTATAGTGTGAACTAAGAATCCCAGAAATAACGTAATCAGATCAAGAAGTACTAGATGACCACAAACGAATGTACTGTATTTAGAATTCGAAATCAAACATTCAGTAAGTACAAAGGAATCATTGGTTCATTCAAGCACCACACCATAGCAACAAATAAGGCAACTCGCCTGACAAAGTATCCCAAGTCGAAAGAGATTTATGAGTGAAGGTGCACTACGGTTTGAAGTCTTACACTAACTGCAACGAAAACACCTTACGAGCAAACCTTGCACCGGTAACATTGAAGCGCATTTTGGGCCAGTTCGACGGAAGAACTTTCCACACAATCTTCAACAGTTTTATTCGCCCTCATTTAGAGTACGGAAACATAGTATTTTGTCCCTTACTCCAAAAGGATATGGACGCTCTGAAGCGTATCCAACAGCGAGCCACACAATCACTTTGGAGACTCAAATTAAAGCCTTATGGAGAGCACCTTCAATCACTGAATCTTTACTCATTAGATTACAGGTGTCTTAGAGGTAGCCTAATGGCTTACAGCACCCTAAATACTTCTGAATATCCCCTAAACACCTATTTAAGCTTAATCCCAACACAAAGCTTAGGGGTAACACTCAGAAACTGGAGACTCAACACAGAAGAACGGACTGTAGACACACCTTCTATTTCACAAGAGTAGTCAAATGCTGGAATTCGCTGACGGCTGAGCTATTTCAAATGACTTATCAAGAATCCTTTAGAAGAAAACATGAAACATTCCTAAGGACTAAGGATATCTTATTACGATTTTTTCTCTTTCCTCTTTTGTCGATAATTTCCTAGGTTTCTACCTGGAGGTTTTCGTAATCCACTGCTACTAGATACAAAAGCCTGTTAATCAGAAGCTTCTTCTATTTCATCCAAAACCATTTAAACTATTTTGAACTACATGGTACACAAATCTACAAATAACTGCCGCACTGGCTATAAATAGTGGCTAGAATACCCCCAATAGGACAACTAAACACCTGGAATCGTATAAAAGCGTTAGCAAGTGAGCACATATCAATTAATTGATTTATATAAGCTCATGACAAGGAAATTCGAGGATATATATTGGAATTCTACTCGGTTATCGCCCTTCGGTTATTGACCTGAATGACCACTGATATGAGTATAACCAGTCCAATCGAATGGGAAGACTATCTCCCATGTCTCACAAGACTTGAAGCTGTACATAAACAACAAAGAAATCAATCGGTTAAAACTACTTCGTTACGACGATATTGGATATTGGTTTTATTGTTACTGTTAACCTGAGTAACATATTCGAAACGTAGCGCTATCAACTCATGGTTTCGCTTGTCAGATTGTATTGATTTCACTCTTGTGTTATTTATAATTGTTATGTATTGGTTTCAATAATAAATGTAAGTGAATTCTATGTATTTACTGGATCATCGGCTCACCTTTTCTGTCGTTTCCTCTTCCAGATTCTCTCAAATACTACTCACACTCAAGGTACATTCAATCTAGAAGCGAATCTGCCAGATGCTGTTTGTCACACCTGTCTGACCATTAAGTCTTCAGGACTGTATTGTTTTTGATCGTAAGTAATGCTCTATAAGTGGTTTACGTGATGTCTCGTAAATTTATGTTCTTTTTCCTTTTTGTCTTCATACGTTCCCGACTTTGGGCCAAAATGGACCAATTTCGGGTAAATTTCGGAACAACCCCATTAGTTATTCTGTATTAATGTCGATGAAATTCAGTCAACAAGCCTAATATTTTCGGAAAAATATCTCAAAGTCGTGATTTTTTTCTCAAAGTAAATAAGATCCTTCAAAATCTTCACACACATTTGAAATATGCTGTGAATCGCTAGTGGAAAATCCCAAAGAGGATTCTCTTTACTATCAAGTTTTGATATCACCTATCTGTTACATTTATAAGAACCTTGCATGTTTGTAGCTGATTGTCTCGTCTTTGTTCTTATCACCGAAGCCATTAGGTCGCCTACTCTCTATAGATCTACAGTGACTGTGTACAGTCACTTAAATGCAAAGTGAACGTCGTTTCACCAGATTTGATGAATTGTTTTTGGCATTCTATTGGATCTAAAGCCTGATCGATGTAATTCGGTCTCAACCGATCAATGCCACAAACCCGAATGTTTGAGCGTGCATTTTGTTACTGAATTGCTTTAAGCTGTTGTCAGTTGCCTGGATCCTAAAATACAGTTTTACAAGCCATAGTAGGGGTAAACTTAGCTCAAATCATTGCTGTGCTGTATGGGAACAGTTGGGAATCTTACAGTTTATTGAAGTTCTAAGATGATGCTTTACAATAGTTCGTCACAGCTTTAATATCAGCGCCCTCTAAGAATATGCTACTGTTTAATGAGGTAGATCACTGTCCATGATTTTCGTCACAAAATCAATGACTTTGTTATCATAAATGAAGTCATTCAGACAATACACACAAATCATTCAGTGACACATGATTATTGCTTAAGTCACTCATAATCCGTCCCACACTTGCATCTTAAGCTCGTACTGCTAGTTTTTGCCGAAGCTTATCTTTTATCTCGGAAAATAATATATTGTTTCTCTTTTTGTTCCTAACAGATTTTTATAAAGGCTAATCAAGCCGTTAGAGTGAAATATATGTGTGCTTTTCACTTTCCAGATATATAATCCAATAGAAACCATTCTGGAGAATAAACGTACGATGTCTTCAGTGATTTCTGACAAAAAGTGGAGCAACCTTAAATGCATTCTTGGACGTTCTGGTCCATTTCATCGGTCAGAATTCGAGCCGTCAAATGAAGTTTGTGCAATTTTTAATCCCGCGAAATTTCAAGCTCTTAAGCATGGTTAGAGAACATGTGAAAATCCTTGTCATTGGAGCTGGAGGTTTGGGTTGTGAGCTTCTGAAAAACCTTGTAGGTTTACATCTTGCGACTACTATTAAGTGTAGGCTATGATGGGGTTTTGTCATCTGGAGGTCATAGACATGGACATAATCGATATTTCTAATTTGAACAGACAATTTCTGTTTCGATCTCACGATGTCGGCAAACCGAAAGCCAATGTTGCAGCGGATTTTATCATGCGCCGCATTCCAACGTGCAAAGTTGTCCCACACTACAATAAAATTCAAGATTTCGGTGCGCCGTTTTATAAACAATTTAATGCTGTGGTTTGTGGTCTGGATTCAGTTACAGC
Source organism: Schistosoma haematobium (assembly GCF_000699445.3). NCBI lineage: Eukaryota > Metazoa > Platyhelminthes > Trematoda > Strigeidida > Schistosomatidae > Schistosoma > Schistosoma haematobium. Next base: position 3,579,375 of record NC_067198.1, read on the forward strand.
TCGGCGGTGGATTAATTCTATGCTGGTGTGTCATGTATTGTTTTATATATTTCATTACTAAGCATTTCCAATGGTATTTTCAGGACAAAGGTGTATTTTTCACAGTGAAAATGTTTAGTTATATTTAATGAAACGAGTCTACAAGAACCAGCATATAACAGATTTTGTGTATGTAACATACGAAAGGACCTTATCATTGTACTGGAATCGCAATAATCTATTATTGGAGATTGGGGAAAACTATGTCAAATGTCACATTGCGGCGTAATTTCTACTTCTGATTTCTTTTGTGCTATCCGTTCTCCTGTATATTGAGAAACACTTTGCGCTTAACTTTTCATATAAATCTGCTATGTGTTTTATCACTGCTGGATACCTTTACAATTTGTCATTTTTTGCACATTACTTATCCTATACTGTTCTGTATTATTTTTTATGGACTATTAAGAAATGATTTTGCTGTGTTGGTTGGATTAGATATTAGCTGGAGTGGGTTAAATCTTTTGGTGTTACTGTAAACATAGTTGTTGATAAATATCTCAAACAGCTGTCAATCGTTATTGTCTGAAACAAACTACGTACTAGGTTCATATCGTCCACCGTGTATATCTTATAACATGACAAGACGCAGGTACATTCAAATTTATGTTCAGTGAAGAAGTTTCGGGGATTCTGTATCCATCACTCATAATGTATGTGGAAAATGTCTTAACGGCTGACCCTAACGAAAATGTTTCCTAGTGGACATGCATTCATATTAATTACTGTTCTCAGAAATGTCCTTTTATAAAAAAATCAGTTTATTTGCATAATTTTGTACATTTTTTGGTTATGAAGAGCCAAAAAAACGTAAGTATTATATGCGAAGAATTCTATGTCGTACTAAACATAACATTAAGTAAAGCGATTGTCATTATAAGTGTGTTTTATTTATTTCATTACAATGGATTTCGTTTAGACAAACCTGACTTTCCATCGGCAAACGAAAACGATTCAGTTTATGATAGCACTCTATGTAATGACAAAAGAGTTGTGTTAGGAATCTGTTTATTCTAAATAGTGTCATAATGGCCAAGTAGAAAGTAACATGAATCGAAGGTGATGGTATGCACTTATACCTTTATATTTACCTCCGTTTTACTTCTTTCTGTTGCATCGAAATGTAGTTTGTTAAACAAATACATTAAGACATTATAGCAGTCGGATAAAGTGTAAATTCATGCTCAAGACACTTGCAGATCATTCTTAATGTATGTTGCCATGTTTTAAAGTAAATTCTACTTTCACATTATCATCGATCATCATAATTGCTGACTGACACTTCCTTAAGGTAATGGCTCTTCGACTTATAACACATGAATTGGTTCATCTTAAAATATTCCAACTATTATTTATGATGTATCGGTATCAAGACTGCATTTTATTGACAATAAATTGTTCCCATTTGATACTATCAAAAATGGTATTTTTTTATTTAGCGAGCGCACTGTTTCCACATGGGTTGATTTTTAAATATTTTCTAATTGCCCACCGTATGTCGAATGTCTGTAATGTTTTTGTCTTTTTTTTCGTTTCTGTATTATAGGCAAGTCTGGTTCGTTATAATCCAGATGGTCAACCAGATCCAAACACTGTCATACCACTTGTTGACGGTGGGACAGAGGGATTCAAAGGACATGTCCTTGTTGTTCTGTATGGCCTGACTGGATGCCTAGAATGTACACTTGACCTATACCCACCACCAACCAATTTTCCCTTATGTACTATAGCGCATACTCCTCGTCTTCCAGAACATTGCATAGAATATGTGAGAATACTGTTATGGTCAAAAGACAATCCATTTGGAAGTAAGTTGATGTCCAGTATTTAAGCAAAGATGTTCAACTTTTTTATCTAATACACTGCTGAAAACGGTCGGAAGTGTTTAGTCATTGGTCCTAACATTGTCGCTACTAGAAAAGAAAGCACTGATTTTAATACGAGAGGATATTAGTGTGGCTCACCATTTTCAATGAACCTTGTTTTGAGGTACATATATATATATATAATCATAGAGTAGCTCATTGTGTAAGCAATGTAGATAGTCAGACACTACCTTCCATCAATATCTTTGTGATTTCACAAAAAGTGTGTATATCTTTGGTTGCCAATATTGTAGCTGACTGACTGCCAGTATTCTACACACCTTAAAATCAAATATGATTGACCTCATAAATCTGCCCATTTAGTGTTTGGCGAGTCAGTCTACAGATGGCTGTCCTACCAACTGTGGTGAGTTTCATCAAAATATTGCTAAGACATCTAAAACTTGCCACATAAGGACCTTGTCTAACCGGCCTCAAGCAGTTTACTCTTGAGCTCCATAACCACTCCCAAGTCTCTACGACCACTATTAATCCAGTTTATTCTTTGGGTTTCCCAAGAAGAAAAATCCTTCCACAGTATGGGCAACAGAAAAGTGACAGCTAACCTCATATCTCTACCCGGAATTCTATCTTCATCAAATATTCCATCTTCATTATCAACTCTCATCTTCTACTTCTTCAACGTGTGCCATAAAAGCTAACAGTTCGAGATTACAAAATACTGTTTCAGGTCTTTTGAAACTCCGCTTCAAACTACATGTTAGAACTTTTAATGTTTGGATCCCATATCAAGTCGGACAACAGGTATCACTAGCTAAGACCCTAGAATCTTGTGCCGTTAATGTATACTGTGCTTCCAAAGTACAAAAACTACTTTTATAACTTGTGCCTGCTAATTAGAGAACAGTGATTTATCGACCGAACCAATGACGCATAAAATCCGTACGAGCAGTCTAGAGTCTTTACCGGTCTTGCCTCCCGCCTAGCTCTGTCTGTTATGTGCAGAACATCAATCTCAGCCTCTGCGATATGAATCATTTATTTCAAACACACTGAGTTTGTATGCCAACCAAACAGACCACATTGTACTATAAAATAAAAAATAACATTTGTAAAAGATATAACCGAAAGTGGCTGTGAGTGTGGGAGACGGTAATTGGGCATAGCCGAAGAATGGTAAATCGTATAATAATAGTTCATAGGTCAAAATAAAGCTTTCAATAAGAGGAACACGAATATAAATAGTTTAGTTACTTAACAATTATACGATAAAAATATATGTATAGTATTAGTCCAGAAATAGATTACAACAGTTACCACTCATTATTCTCATCGCGATATAACACCTCTTTTTTGAAGATCCGGAGTTGATATTCGGACTTTATCCTCCCCTACAAATTAGTGTTGGATCCTCTTGTCCTCAAGTTACAATTAACGTGACTTTATTTGAAACATGTCTACCGTATTGAATAGAGAATCCACTAAAAGTGACTAGATAGTGAGGATGAACGCCACTGGATTTGCGGTCATCAGGGTCTGATTCTTCTGAAACATTTTCATCAAATTTATTGAAAATCTCATTAGTAGATAATGGATCACTAGAATAATCAGCATCCATCAAAATTGCGTTAGGTTCTTGATTATCATCTGATGTATCCGACATATTTTTCTCATTTTTATAAGAAATTTCATCAAGAACATTCGAATCGTTAAGATAGCCCATACCTGGTAAAACAACTAGAGAATCCCAATAATTAGATTCATCAGAAACTTTTATCGCAAAATGATTAATTTCATTTGGTGCAACTGCATTCATTATACTGCTCGATTTATTTTCTTTTTCTTCGTGGGTGGTTACTGCGGCAATTTCATAAACACTTGACAGGACATAGTCTTTTTGTGAGCTGGACAAGTCACTGTTTGCACATTCTGTTTCAGGGATAATGGGATTTGAACCCACTACAGGGCATGTCTCTAAAATGGACGTTTCTGGACGACTGGGCGGATCATAAATGACTGATACTGCTTCGTTTATATTAATGCTTGTCAAGGATTCCCGGAGGCTTTCGTCGACACGTTCATACGTTCTGCAGTCATTTCCCAGTTCTGTATGCAATTTGGAAATTAATTCATTAACTTCCGTCACATCTACAAATCATGGATGATTCAGTAGCCGTGTGTGTAGTTTGTCTATAAATTCCAACGGATTCTTTTTAAAACACTGCTGTTGTCGCTGAAATAGCAGCTGCAATTGATTAGGAGAGCCATTCTCTGTTTCTGTATGAATCAGCACGGTAATAGAAAAGACAGTATGACTAATTAACAACCAATTTCGTCCAAGGACATCGACGACAACTCTGTATGGTGATTGTTCGAAATAATTACACTGGTTTTCGTCCAATTACTGGCTAGCCTTGGTTCTTTTTCTTCACTCCGTGGCCAATTGTTATAACTTGTCCAACAAGCACTTTCTCCAGTTTTCTTCTGTTCTCTTATTTGCGACTTGGGGGGTTATAGCGTTCGAGTGTTTAAGTTATACGCAGTATATTAGGAATCTTAGCTTCTAGATTTAACAATTGGCGACGGAGTGAAGAAAAAGAACCAAGGTTAGCCAGTAATTGGACGAAAATCAGTAAGACAATATCATGTGGATACTCAAGGTCGAGAAGTCTTTCTTCAGGCAAAAGATCCACACCACCATTACTTACATCCATCAAAGCTGTTTCCAGAATGTTATCGATGGAAAAGTTAGCGAGGGATGATGAGATTGGGCAACCCTGCCTAACCCCACTGCTTGAATGGAACAATGGAGAGAGGTGGTTGTATGCCCTCACTCTGCCTGAGGTGTCTGTGTATAGGGATTTTAGGATGTTAATAAACTTCTCAGGCACACCCTTCTTCAATAGACAGTACCAGAGAATAACCTTGTCCAACGAATCGAAGGCGGACCTAAAGTCAAGAAAAACTACGATTGTTGGCTTGTGATAAGTATGACGGTGTTCTAACATTTGGCGGAGGGTGAATATATGATCAATACATCCTCGACCAGAACGAAACCCAGCCTGCTCTTCGCGAGTCAATCTTTCTCGGGTTTAGAAAAACCTACACAAGTATGATTAGCCAATAGTTTAGACACAATCGGTTAAGTTGACTGATATATTACCTAGAGTCTAGGAAATAGGTACAATCCCATCTGATTAGTATTGATCACTTATTGCTCCAGTTCACAAGAAAGGAAAACATTCACTTACAATAACCACAAAGGAATCAGTCTGGCTAATGTAGCGTCTAAACTATTAGCCTGAATAATATGTATATATATAATATTTACTAAAACCGATATCTTTTGTTGTTTTCGTCTTCTCGTGCCAATCTGGTGTGCTAACTTGTGTCAACAAACAGCTGTGCCAGGTTCTATGTTGATGACGTCTGTCTGACTCTTAACAAGTAAGAGACGTTATATATTGGCGCTATCCTAAAAGTTTTATTGTTTCGGCGAGCATATCATGTTTGAGATGCGTTGCGGTCATTTAGTCATGATTCATAATTCAGTCATCACAGTCGTTGAAATTCTCGAACATTCCTGCCAACCTTTTCTTGTTCTGTACTGTAACATATTTATTTATTTGAAATCATAAACATTGGTACAAGGAGGTACCAAATACATATGCGCCATGCAATAACAATGAGGTTAGTAGTAGTTATCATTAGTTTATGTGAGGGCCGTGATACTTCTTAGGTGCCTAAACTGAAGCAAGTAGTTCTCTTAGGGCGTCACACCCTGAGCCTTTGACCTAAAGGTCTAATCCACAAGGCAGTGGAGCAACGTTAGGGGATGCAACCACATGGTAGCCGGTGACAAACAATAGGTTCATGCGCCATTTGGTCCCTCAGGATCTTGGAGCCCATGTGTATCATTGGTTTGTAATCAGGGTTCTCCAACTCTCCTAGGTGGATCCACCAACCCTGTTAAAGCGTCGGACATTCACTTTTCATCCTCTCGATTTCGTAAACAATACCGCCGTCTCGAGAATGCAGTGAGTAGGTGTTATAATCTCTTTCCTACGGTTATGACCCAGCTATTCCTATTGCTTAGTATTCTCGGACACCGATTCACTCGACGAGTCCCCAAATCAGAACACGGTTGAACAGGAAAGAGATTATATTCCAAATAACAAGGTTAGATGGAAGTAAAAAGCAAATCAGTAGTGCAATAGGGGAAAGCATTAGTATATTTATAGTTTGTACATGAAAAGATTCTAGCGTAGTCCCCAAGTGTCGGCTAGTGCTGATTGGATAAGAATTAGCCAATCAGCGTGCACCAAAGCAATCGTGCATTGAGCATGCTTTAATCCAGTCTATGTCCCGCTAACAGTAGGAATTCCCTGTCAGTGGCCATACACCCATAACCATGTGGGAGGATTTCTAGAGGGAAAGTAGACTTTCGCCATCTTTGGCCGTACTTGGGCATTTATAATATTGAATAAAGCTATTATTATTACTATTACTCATAATTTTTCTTACTGTTTATCATATTTTGTTTTCACAGATAATGTTGCAATCGACGGCGATTCACCTGAACACATACAATGGATATATGAAAAGTCATGTGAAAGAGCTAAACAATTCGGAATTTCAGGTGTTACACTACGTCTTGTACAAGGTGTCGTAAAGCGAATAATCCCTGCTGTTGCTTCTACAAATGCTGTTATCGCAGCTGCATGTGCAACTGAGGTTGGTCTTCTAAATAGGTCGACTTTACTTCTTTCTATGTTGTTGGTATTCAATAAAATGCAACCCACTGTAACTAGTTAATATTCGCGTGCGAGGTCAAACGTTTTGGGTTCGGTTCCCGCATGCGAAGTTGGAGTTATGCACTTCTAAGGAGTTTCGTACTGAGAAGAAACGGTATCCCAGTGCCTTGAGATTTTCAGTGGTGATCTAGCTTAGATCGGTTCATAATTTTAATAAACTTCAATCTCCACAACCCCATAATGCCGATTAGTTTTGAATTTGTAGATTGTGTTACCTCATAATTTCACTTCTTCATAAATTCTTTTTCCTAATTTAGAATTAGTGGGGGTGTATTGTATTCTGATTAAAGACGTATACGAAGACTGGAGGTCATGACAAATCTTGTGACGATCCTGGTTTTGTCTTTTACATTATTCTTGATATTGAGGGGAGCTTCCTAAATTAAAGAGAATCTTTTTTGGCTGTTTTTAAACAGGATTTTTAGGAAATTGCTATTCTTGTTTAACAATTTATAGCTTTTGCAACCATTCCTTTTTCATAAGCAAAGGTGAATGGTGGATAGCAGTGGAATCCAGGACGCGCGTTTCGTTCTATTCGGGACTCATCAGCTGGATGTACCTGCATTCCAGAGTTGATGTTCACTCTTTTATCTTCACTTAGCTATCACTTCATTTATGTGTTGAGTTTTATTTCAATATTGCACTAGGATTTATGTACTTAAATAAGTAGATAAACTGTTCTCCTAAAGCACTTCAGTTAGCTGTATGGCGTGTTATGTATCTATACACGTCGTTGTGGTTGGAGTCAAAAACTAATTCAGATCAATCCTCTTTACAGAAAAAAAACAACATAGCTTTACGTAATCAGTCATCAGAGTATGGAATTACAGTGACTAATTTATATGATGCCATTTCAGTCCTCTAAATACATTGATTTTTTATGTCTTCGCCGGTTCTCTTTCACAGGTCTTCAAACTAATCACATTCTGTTACAATTATTTAGATAATTACATGAATTTCAGTGATATTGATGGAGTTTATACCTATGGTTTTTCTGTTGAACGCAAAGTAAGTGATTCTAATTGCTTTTCTTTGATGTCTTTAATAGATAGAAAACAATTCATCCTTATGGTTTCTCTTCGGATCTGAAATCGCAAATTAAATGCTTTTTATGCGTTTATATTTGTTTATTCAGTCAAATTACTTTTTTTGTATGACTATGTTCCATGCATTCAGGCAACCAGAAATGAACCTGATTAAATTCCTTTTAAACCCATGATCCTAAGGTTCCAGATCGAGTATCTAAACTACAAAGCCTTTACACCGACGACATTGGGACAAATTGATACACAATCTATCTTATAAATATCATAGAGATGTTTTTAAGATTGACTGTAATCTGTTTCATAGTTTTTTACGTTAACTACTACTTCTAAATGATATAAAGGTGAAATATTTTTCACATAGTTTCACGTTCAATCGTAAGCCTTAAATTATTAATCTTTTGACTTTCTTTTCAGACCTTTTTTTCCACTTGTCTCATTCATTTCTTCTACGCTTTGACTTATGATGTATTATAGGTTACTAAAATCTTGTTATGTATTTTCGAGTTATGTAGAGATTGTGTCTTAAATGGTGGTTGGAGGTATTCAACAGGAAACCCTGGACCCGGGTTTCGTGCTATTTGGCACTCGTCAGCAAGGTGTACCTGTAATGTCGAGGGAACTGGTACTCCCTGACGGATTCGATCCCGTGTCACCCAGCTTCACAGTCAGAGACGTTACCACTGAGCTATCTGGGCCGCGACCGACCTCTTGTAGGACTGAGATGTAGTCACAAGAGATTGCGTCTGTTTTTCCAAAATGCGTTTCATAGAAGTTAATATAATTGGGTTGAATAAGTTTCTATTAGGTGGGATTCAGAAAAATCATGGCATTGTGTTATGAGATCAAATCAATCGATTTGTTTAAGTTTTCTGCAATAAATTTTAATATACTAAGAAATACTGTGGAAAATAAAACTGTTAATCATTGACATTGTTGGTATATATATGTATATCTTTGTTTTTGCTCGCTTTGAGATAATAAAGGGAACTGTGTGTAGCTAATTTATTTACGTGATTCCAGTTTTATTCAAGTAATGATTATTGAATATGACAATACGATCCTTTGATATTTTCTTATAATTTTCAACGAACAGTTATCATATTTTCAGAACGCTTAACTCCTAGATCACTGAGCTGGCATCCAACGGTGTTAATGTCTAACTTCAATCGATCTATGGTCTTGCATATCCTTTCATCTGTTGTCTGAGGTGGATAACTGTCTTAGTGAGAAGCCGTGACCAGTAGAGTCCAATCTGTGTCGGGTGGAGACAGTTATTTACTTCAAACAACGGCTGAAGGGTTGTGCTAAATCACGGATCGATTGAACTTATTATATTTATTTTCGATTATTTATGGTCAGCATTTATTGTTAATGTCCTATTTAAATTGTTGGAAATTTTCTATTTTGAAAACTTACTATAGGCTGATTGTCTTGCCTGTAACAGTGTGCCACGAACTCTTCGATTGAAGACTACTTGTACTCTAAGAGATGTTATAAACGTTTTGAAGACAGATCCTGAGTTGTGAGTATTGTACTATTATTATAAAATGTTTTGTAAACTAAACGACAACAGAGAAATTTATATTATTATATTATGGAAGTTTCATGTTGTTTATTATTACACCTTCACAATTGTGATTAAATATCTCTGTGTTATTGTGGAGTTTTTCATCGATGTACTAATAAGTGTATTCCCATTTAAAATAATCTTAATTTCTCCAGTTCCCATTAGAGTTTTATGTATATCCTCTTGTATTGTAAGTGATTATATCGTCATCATTCAGTCTACTAATATAATACAGATATTTAACGATATGTGAGTGTTATTTTACTTCAAGAGAGCACTAGTCAATGTAGTTCATTAGATATGTTGATAACTGACTATACCTTACAATACAATCTCAGATTTATATGAACTAAATTACGTTCTTTTTTCTGGTCACATCCGTCGTGATGTGCGGGCGAGAATAATAATGATTCGTTGTTTGCTTAGTCAGACTTGTAGATAGTCTGACAGGTGTTTGATGAGTTATATATTCTCCTATCCTTATTATTGGATTGTGTCGGATTGATGTCGGTTTTGATTTAAAAATACATTTACGTTTTAGTCAGGCTAATCACGTGTTTTAGATCTGTAGAGTAGACACTGAGAGGGAATCTGGTGTAGATATTCGTCTAAGGCAAATTGACGTCCCATTCGTGTAGACGAGGAAAATCCGATCGTTATAACACGTTGTAAACATGATGCATTTGGAACAGTAACTACTTAATACCTCTTTTCCATAACTACATATCAGTTCTATAACAGAATAAAACATTGTTACTTTATAGTGGTTGTTTTTAGTCAAACCTTTCACATACATACTTTATTATTATCGGTAAACAGTCCAATGAATCTGTTGTAACTGCAAACATATTTAAAGCGATTAACACCTTTGGCTAGTGTATTTCTTATACGTAAAGCATGTTTAACGGTGGATAAGTCCTTGAATATTTCTAACATAAAAAGTGATAAATAATGGCTTCATCAGTATTATATATATATATCACTTCATATTTTGTCCTATTTTCTAGTCAAATGCAGTCACCCAGTATAACAACAATTATTGAAGATCAACATCGTTCATTGTATATCAATCTTCCAGAACTGGTTGATACACTTAAACCGAATTTGTCTAAAACTCTTCAAGGTAGGCATATTAACTATTTAAGTTTTCTTACTTCAGCATTATTCAACCTATTTAAATGAAGTGAATTCATATTTTAAATATTTTTTCTAGTTGTAACGTTTATTTTAAATCTCAATAATTCAATTCCTGTTTTCGAAGATTGAATATATTTGAAGATAATTCTTGGTATGAAATGACATCAGTCGAAGAAGTGCTAGAAGTAATCTTTTTGATCACTAACTTCAATTCTTTCCATATTTGAATCTAGAATCTATAGTTACAAAGCAAAACACAATGACTTTTCAATACTGGCCATTAGTTTTACTTTAATTCCACTTTCGAAAGTGAATTCGAGCCATTTTACAAGTTGATTTTTATAAATAATATCTGATAATCTTGTCTCGGTATGTGTTCTATTGCCAGTTCATTGAAAATTTTTTTCGTCTAACCGACTTTATAGCTGTTTAAAGTTGAAAATCTTAACAGTCTCTGTCTGACTTCAAGCATTTTGATAGACTGATTGATAATTATGATCAATTAATCTATAAATCTTCTGAATACTGACGAATCGATGTTTAGTTTCATTTAAGTAATTTATCAATCTGATTAACTGTTATTACTTAGGTAGATAAATTTGCTATTGGCACATAGTTGCAGCAAATCTGTAAGTATTAATATGGTGTATGCTGAGATGGTGGAGATTTGTAGCTTAGGTGGATGATGTTAATGTAGTTTGGTTCTATGCGCTGGATGTTTTAGCCTTGGAGCTTTCATTGTTCTTTTGAACGACGTTATCTGCAGAAACTTCAGGTAGAAGTCAAGTATTCGGATTTCTCCACATGTGGTTCACAGCTTGTCCTGTACACTCCGACACATCAGCACATCGACATCGAGGTGTTGATCATCATCAATGTAAAGCTTGGCGCAGATGTCCTTTGGGCCTAATTCCCATACCTTATTATGACAACAATGTGAAGTTATCAGTATAGGGTTGAGGAGATTGTTAGGTTTTTATGGAGATCATGAACCGGTCAATGTTAGACCACCATTGAAAACCTGAAAGCGCTAGACGGCCCTTTCGTCCAACTATGGAACTCCTCAGCAGTGCAATATCGTGGATTGGTTGAAGATGGCGGTCTCATATCGATCGGTTTATGATTTCAATAAAAACCCAATAATCTCCACAACCTTATACTAGTAAGTATCATATGCTCATTAGTGAATAGTTTAAAAAGGTAATTGTCGGAGTTCTAGTAAGAAGCCATGACCAGTGAAATTGAGCCATGTCGGGTGTGAGGCAGTTACCCATTGCAGACAATGGAAGATGGTCGCACAACATCGTGGATTAGTTGAAGCAAGATACTAACACTTTTCGACCTCGGCTCAGTGGTCTAGGGGTTAAGCGTTTGCGTGCAAGGTCGAGGGTGCTGGATTCCAATCTCACATGCATGATCGCGGATACGTACTGCTGATGAGCCCCATATTAGGACGAAAAGACTTTCCAATGCTTCCAGGTTTTTAATGGTGGTCTAACATTGATATGTTCATAATTTCAATAAAAAAGTATGAAGTTAACGGTCTAAATGACAAAAAATATCGAAATATAGTATTAATGACAGTGAAAAGGAATAAGCATAAAGAATATAGTCCGAAAAACATAGTCGAAAGTTATACACTAAGAATTGTTGAAACTCAAATATCAAACAGAAGATAAAAAATATGTGGATTTTTAACTACTGATACATAAATGTAATGAATATCAGCTTGTATATATCGTTATATAGCCTATATTTAAAGTTTCAAACTTTTTATTATGAAGATTTAGTACGGAGCTCTTGACGAATGCATTAAATCAACTGATATCCTTCTTTTTTTATTTACAATGTTCAGACTATGTTTTACTTAATACGAATTCTATTTCCAAGTTCAGTTTATTTATTTATTTGAACACATAGATATTGGTACAAGGAGGCACCAAATACATATATGCCACACAAATCTCATTTGATTTGTGTGAGGGCAGTGATACTCTCCGGGTACCCAAGCCGAAGCAGGTAGTTTTCTTAGGAGGCCACAACCGGAGCCTTTGATCTTAAGGTCTGATCCATGAGGCAGTGGAGCATCGTAAGGAGATGCAGTTTCATGGTAGCCAGTGGCCTACGATTGGTTCATACACCATTTGATCTCTCAGAATCCTGGAGCCCATGTTCACCATTAGTTTGTAATCACGGTTTTTCAACTCCCCTAAGTGGACCCTCCATGTCCACCAACCCTGTTAGAGCGCTGGACATTCACTTTATAAAATCTGTTAATTTTTTCAGATCTATTTATTATAGTTCTAAAGTTTAGTTGTAGAAGACATTAACACTGTTGGATACCAACTCAGTGGTATAGTGGATAAGCACTCATATGCAAGACTGATAGACTCTGGGTTCGAATCTTGCGAGGCGAGATCGTGGATGCACACTTCTGAGAAGTTCTATACTAGGACGAAAAAACCGTTCAGTGCTTCCAAATTTTTTATGGTGATCTAGCTTCAATTGACTGATGAATTCAAAGTTAACAACACATCTAAATGATTGGACTATAATATTAAAATAATTATTCATCTTAATGTTTTAATAACATTTAGAATAAATTCAATAATTTTTTCGTGTGTAAACATCATTCTATTGTATTTAAGTATGCTTATCATTGATTGTTTATATTTATTTATTTATTAATAGAACTTGGTCTTATTAATGGTCAAATAATTCATGTTAGTGATATTACAACACCTAGAACATTATCTATAAAGCTTCATTTGGATGATAATTATAATGCAAATCATTTGATCACTATCAATTAACTTCATTAAAATAAATTGTTTATTAATGATGATAACATGATTATTATGTCTTATGTCTTTGTATATGATTATTTTAGTTGTCATAATAAATATAACATTATTTGTTGTTTTATTTTCTCTTTTTAAATGATACTACTTTATGGTGATTTTTCTTTTTCTATTCATGAGAATGTTTATGTTAGATATTTGAAAGTCATTTTCAACATAGCTGTTATTGTTGTTTGTTTGTCAAGAGTAGCATTTAGTGTATGTTTGTTCTTATAAAGTTCAAAGTGTATCTGTATCTGTTTGTTCTATTTATTTATTTATTTATTTATATTTATTTTAACACATAGATATTGGTACAAGGAAGCACCAAAAACATATGCGCCACACAAATCTCATTTGATATGTGTGAGGGCTATGATACTCCCACGAGTGCTCAAACCGAAGCAGGTGGTTTTCTTAGTAGGCCACACCTGAAGCCTTTGACCTGAAGGTCTGATCCACAAGGCAGTGGAGCAACGTAAGGAGATGCAGTCCCATAGTTGCCGATGACCAACGATTGGTTCATATGCCATTTGTTCCTTCAGGATACTGGAGCCCATGTGTACCATTGCTTTGGAATCAGGGTTTTCCAACTCTCCTAGGTGGACTGTCCATGTCCACCAACCCGGTTAAAGCACCGAACGTTTGCCTTTCGTCCTCTGAATTTCGTAAACAACAGCGATGCCACGAGAAGGCAGTGAGTAGAACTTTCCTGGCAGAGGCTATATACGCGTGGCTATGTTTGTTCACGAAAGATAATGCATGGATCATTCAATATTACAGTATTGAATGTAGTTATACCGCTTTGCATTGTGAATAACTAACCTTTTTTTCATAAATTAATGTAGTTAAGAAATGTATTTTATTATATTTACATAAAGATTTCTATCCCTTATGTATTTTGAGTGTAGAACATTTACCGTTGTTGCTACCTTGACGTGGTGGTCGGGCTTGCCTATCGTGATGAAGCAACCGAGCTATACTGGCTGGAACAACCGTTCCTCAAGGTCCTACCATGTCAGACAGGTCGGTTGAAGAGCGGTAAGACTAAAAGCAACAAACCCAAGGTCCGAAGGCGAAGTCGTACTACTGACTGTACAGAAATGTGACAGCAGTAAGATGTTTCCTTCAGACAACCAGCATGACAGTGATGCTGCCTTCCCACAAGGAGGGGTGGGGTTAGAAAAGGTCGACTCTAAAAATGCACACCTCGCCTTATCCCACGGCTATCCGTCTCCGGCAGTAAGGTTTCAATAAGTACGGAGCTAACACAAAAATTACCCATAACAAGGTCGTGTGTGACCGACCTCAAGCAGTTGTCTCTTGGGCACTGCGGTCACGCTCTCAGGTCACTAAGACCACCTTTAATCCAATTTACTTTTCAGGTACCTGCAGAACAACCCTTCCACGGTGTGGGCAACCGGGAAGTGATAACCGCCCTCATACCTCTAACAGCACGCAAGACCACTGTATTCATAATCATTCTCCCTCTTCAATTCCTATTATTCCTCCTACATCGACTTTCAACTTTAAATTTCCTCTCTCGGCTTCCACCTCAAGTGTCACCATAGCCAACGATTCTTGTGCGCAAAACACTGTCCCAGGTCTACTGAAACCTCGCTCCAAATTACACATTGGAGCCTTCAACGTACGCACCCTATGTCAAATCGGTCAGCAGGCTTCCTTGTCTAAAACCCTAGAGTCTCTTACCATTGACGTGTGCTGTGTCTCCGAAACACGCATACAGGATTCCAGTGTGGTTATTCACTTGACCTCACCTCGGCAAAACGGAGAGCCAACGAGATACACCCTTCGTGTATCTGGTGACCCGATGGCAAGTTCTCGTGGACTGGCAGGTGTAGGCATAGCACTAAGCATGAGGGCGGAACTAGCACTGCTAGAGTGGATCCCCGTCAACAGTCGTCTATGTGCTGTTCGGCTGAACGGCTACGTAAGAACTCGGAAGGATAGGGACACACGTCGTTGCCTTTTTGTCGTTTCTGCCTACGCTCCCACTGACTGCAGCTCAGATGAAGTGAAAGATGAATTTTACAGAAAGCTGTCCGAACTTCTTCAGAAAGCTAAACGCTCAGACATAGTACTCGTAGCAGGTGATTTTAATGCTCAGATAGGCAGTTTAAACCAAACAGAAAGGCATTTAGGTGGATATTTTAGTATTCCGACACAGCGAACAGATAATGGTGATCGTCTGCTGCAGCTATTCTCAGGCAATCGTTTATTTTTAGCAAACACAAATTTTAAGCATAAGGAGAGACATCGTCTAACATGGCGACCCCCTACACCAAACCAACGATGGACTCAAATAGACCATATTGCCATCAGTCATCGTTGGAGAGGGTCGGTAGAAGATTGTCGCTCATTCTGGAGTACCTGCTTGGACTCCGACCATGCCCTAATACGGGCACGCATCTGCTTGCGCCTCACTGGACGCAAAAAACCACATTAAAATGACCCGTTAGAACTGAGTTGAGTAACGAGAAAACCAAAAGTAGGTTCCAGGAACAACTGAGGTCACACTTAGGTAGATGTGAAGACGAGGCTGACCCAGATGTTGCTTGGAAGGACATACAATCAGCTGTGGAAACAGCAGTGACATCTATTAGTGACTTAAACCACAGAGTTGCAAGGAACCAGTGGATTTCTTCAAGGTCTGTCACACTGATGGATTCTTGCAAACTCGTCCCACCAGGTTCTGAACATGATGAAGAGCGTAAAGAAATCAGATCTAGGTTAAGAAAAAGTCTAAAGAACGACCGTGAGCAGTGGTGGGTAACGAAAGCAAAAGAGATGGAAAAGGCGGCGACTATAGGGAACACAAGACAGCTTTACAGACTAATAAAAGAAACTGGAATTAATAAGTCAAGTGTAAGTGAGATTATTTCGGAAAAAGATGATACTCTCATCTGCTCCCAGTCCAGACGTTTAGAACGATGGGCGGAACATTTTAGAGAACAGTTCAGTTGGCCTCCAGCTACTCTACAACTACCCATCATTCCCAGACAGTGTGAATGGAACACTGAAGTAGGTCCCCCGACTCTAGCAGAAGTTCAAAAGGCTATAGTTAATCTGAAACGAGGAAGGGCAGCTGGTCCAGATGGATTGGCTGCAGAGGTCTTTAAGGATGGTGGTCCAATTTTAGCGATTAGGTTGACTAATATTTTAGCTAAGATCTGGGAATTAGACGTTATCCCATCTGACTGGTCGCAATCACTTATCGTCCCAATATATAAGAAAGGGTCAAAATCATCCTGTGACAACCACAGAGGGATTAGTTTAACAAACATAGTATCTAAAATACTGGCCTCGATAATTATCAAACGCCTAACTAAGACTCGTGAACTACAAACTCGAGAGAACCAAGCTGGCTTAAGACCTGGTCGTGGCTGCATCGACCACATATTCCCCATTCGTCAGGTTCTAGAACACAGGCATACCTATCGGCGTCCGACGATGGTGGTCTTTCTTGACTTAAAAGCAGCATTTGACTCGGTAGACCGCGAGACTCTGTGGCAGTGTCTGTCATTGCAAGGCGTACCTCAGAAGTACATAAACCTTGTGAAGGCTCTTTACTCGAACACTACTAGTCGAGTCAGGGCTTATGGCGAACTGTCATCTAATTTTGCAACCTCAAGTGGTGTCCGTCAAGGCTGTCCACTTTCTCCATTTTTGTTTAACTTCATCATAGACCTATTGATGGAAATAACACTCTCGTCGACTGAATTCTCGGGCATTGATCTCCTTCCAGGAGGTCCACTTATCGACTTAGAATACGCAGATGACATAGTCCTGTTTGGTAAAGACGCTGATAGAATGCAAAGTCTTCTGGTAGCACTAAGCAACAATACCAGAATGTTTGGGATGCGCTTCTCTCCCTCTAAATGCAAGTTGTTGCTTCAGGGCTGGTCTGCGTCGACACCTGAACTAAGGAAAGGGAGTGAAGTAGTCGAACGCGTCGACAACTTCATTTATCTTAGAGGTCTGATCAGCCCTAATGGGTTGGTATCGGACGAAATCTCAGCATGGATTCTAAAGGCTCGTTTGGCTTTCACCAACTTAAGTCACCTATGGCGAAGGCGAGATATCCGTCTATCAATAAAAAGACGAGTATACTGAGCTGCAGTTCGTTCTGTTCTACTTGACGGCTGCGAAATGTGGCCATTAAGATTAGAAGACACTCGTAAGCTACTAATATTTGACCACAGATGTCTTGGGAATATTGCTCGCATCTGCTGGGATCACCGGGTAATTAATAGTGAGGTTAGACGCAGGGTATTAGGGAATGATGGTAAATCAGTTGATGAGGTTGTGAATCTTCATCGACTGAGATGGATGGGCCACGTGTTACGTATGCCTGAACACTGATTATCACGACGCGCAGTGCTGACTAGTGTTGGAGACGGTTGGAAGGAGGATAGGGGCGGCCAAACCAAAATGTGGCATTAGTCCTTGAAGTCACTAACTTCTGGTCTGAGCCATGTTGGTAGATGCAGACCACTTGGTTGGGGTCCGCGTGACAATCGTAACCAATGGTTGGAGACTCTTGGTGACATGGCTCAGAATCGATCACAATGGCGTCGGTGTATACACTCCCTGTCTTCCCTTAAACTAAGAGATTAAAATCACTTCATATCTTTCTTTCTGCCAACTAATTCTTTCTTCCTATACTATATCCTTATTGCAATCTTTCTCCTATATATTACCACCTTTGACCTAACCACTCCTATGAATCCGCTGTTCATCTTGCTGTGCTAATGAGGTATGGCAACTTGGACCGATGCACATATGTGCCTGGTCCTACGTTGTAGCTGACTGACTGTTTCAGTGTTAAGAGTTTCTTGAATTTGTATGTATTCAAGTCAGTACTAGATGTAATGATTTCTAGTACATACGATTTGTTGATGCTCATTATTATTGAGCTTAAAGTTAGTTTTGGATACTTTCATTATTGTTTCATTCTATACAATGTCATTTATAATTAGGCCAAGATTACATCGACAATGTATCATCATCTAACAACTGTTTTAATTTCCTGTGGTTTTTACATTGAATATAACATTAATTTTGATCGGTTAACTTTCTAGGATTGAAATTACTGACACATATATTTAACGGGTAAAATTATTTAAGATAAAACTTAAAAATTAGTTTTATCTGATGGCTAGTGTTGATAGAAATCATACCTTAAATTCTTGTCAAAATAATTTAATATACTTCCGAGATGAATATTCTCATCTGATCCCTTAGTGTTCCTGAGTGTTGTTAGAGGTATGAGGGCGGCGGTTATCAATTCCCGGTTGCACACACTGTGGAAGGGTTCTTCTGGAGTTGCCTGAAAAGAAAATTGGATTAGAGGTGGTCTTAGTGACCTAAGAGCGCAACCGCAGTGCCCAAGGGAAAACTGCTTGAGGTCGGTCACACACGACCTTTTTATGAGTAATTTCCGTGTCAGCTCCGTACTTGTTGAGACCTTCCCGCCGGAAACGGATATCCATGGGATAAAGCGAGGTGTGCATTTTTAGGGTCGACGTTTTCTAACCCCACCCCTCTGCCCTCAAATGCCCTGGTATGGCCGAGAGTGGGGTGGGTTCGCCCTCCCTCTCGAAATACTTTCACACGGACACGGGTATACAGCCTCTGCCAGGGAAGTCCTACTCACTGCCTTCTCGTGGCGGGGGTGTTGTTTACGAAATTGCGAGGACGAAAAGCGAATGTCCGACGCTTTAACCGGATTCCAAATCAATGTTGCACATGAGCTCCAGTATCCTGTGGGAACAAACGGCGTGTGAACCAATTGTTTGTCACCGGCTTCCATGGGACTGTATCTCCTTACGATGCTCCACTGCCTTGTGGGTCAGACCATCAGGTCGAAGGCTCGGGGTGTGGCCCCCTAAGATAACCACCTGCTTCGGTTTGCGCACCCAGGCAGTATCGCAGCCCACACACAATTAATTAACTGAACTGTCAATGATCATGGAAACTTATTCTCTTGCTTCGACGAACATTCAAATGATTCAATCATTATTATTTACTGCGTCATTATTCACACTCCATTATTCCCACTCTCTTTATACTTATTTTTTCAACTTATGCATCAGCTCGTCTATGGTGGAAATTCGACTGTATCTAAACGTTCTCGAGTCACTGTCCAGTTGAAAATTGTATGTTACCACCGAATACGAGAACTGAAGCAGTTTTTCTGAAACCACGTGCACCATTCAAACTGGCTGCCTTCAACATTCGCACCCTGTGGCATCTTCGTCTGGTCTTGCTGGCGTTGGTGTCACACTAAGCGCTAGAGCTGAGGCAGCCCTAGTCGATTGGATCCCCATTAACACTCGGTTATGTGCTGTTAGATTAGAAAGTTCCATCAAAGTGAGAAGAAATCGGCGTGAGAAACGATGTCTTTTCGTCATCTCCGCCTATGCCACGACAGATTGCAGCCCGGATGCAATCAAGGATGAGTTTTACTACCAGTTATCTGTTCTTCTCCAGAAAGTGCGTTCGACAGATATTGTAGTACTAGCCGGAGACTTGAATGCTCAGGTCGGGCGTCTAGGCACAGAAGAGAGTCGTTTAGGTGACCGATGGGGACTCGTTGGTCGCAGGTCAGATAACGGGGACCGTCTACTGCAACTGTGCACAGACCACAACCTGTTTCTGGCTAGCACTAACTTTCGGCACAGTCATCGCCGATGTGCCACCTGGCGTCCTCCCTCTGCATCTCAATCCTGGACTCAGATTGATCACATCGCGATCAGCTACCGCTGGCGTGGTTGTGTACAAGACTGCCGCTCCTTTTGGAGTACCTATCTGCCTTGGTCTGTGCCAATATTACCTTACTTTTCAGTGGCCAACGAAGTGACCGCCATCAACGGATTGATATTAGCAAGCTGGTTGCAACTTCTGTTGCAAGTAAGTATCGAACTGAGCTAGCCTCTAGGCTAGCTACCACTCCACCGGAAAGTATAGATGAGCATTGGTTGCAATTGCATGACGCCATGAAAATGGCGGGTACAGTCAATTGTGGGTTCGCGAAACGTCCCGCTTTTAAGCACTGGCCTTCCTCAGGCTCCTTACAACTCATTGAAGCCCGTCGGTCTACTCCGGGTGACCGTGAGTTTGACCACAAACGAAGGATGTTACATGAGGAAATTGGGCAAAGCTTGCGTAAGGACCGAGAAGCCTGGTGGTCGAATCATGCTAATGAGCTGGAAGCAGCAGCTGCGTCTGGTAATTACCGGAAGCTCTTCCAACTCATCCATATCTTTAAAAAGGGTTCACGTCGTTCCTGTAACAACTATCGGGTGATAAGTCTACTTCCGATTGCGTCCAATCTATTGGCTTATCATACTTGTGTAGGTTTTTCTAAACCCGAGAAAGATTCACTCGCGAGGAGCAGGCTGAGTTTCGTTCTGGTCGAGGATGTATTGATCATATATTCACCCTCCGCCAAATATTAGAACACCGTCATACTTATCAAAGACCAACAATCGTAGTGTTTTTTTGACATCAGGGCTGCCTTCGATTCGTTGGACAGGACTGTTCTCTGGAATTGTCTATTGAAGAAGGGTGTGCCTGGGAACTTCATTAACATCTTAAAAGCCCTATATACAAACACCTCAGACAGAGTGAGGGCACACAATGACCTCTCTCCATTGTTCCACTCAGGCAGTGGGGTTAGGCAGGGTTACCCAATCTCACCATTCCTCCTCAACTTTGCCATCGATGACATTCTGGAAACAGCTCTGATGAATGTAAGTAATGGTGGTGTGGTTCTGTTGCCTGGAGAAAGACTTCTCGATTTTGAGTATGCGGACGATATTATCTTACTGTGCGATAATGCCCAAGGCATGCAATCCGCACTTAATCAGTGTCCGTAGGTATGGTTTGTGCTTTGCACCTTCGAAGTGCAAAGTACTTCTACAAGACTGGCAGGATTCCAATCCTGTACTCACTCTGGATGGTGAGCAGATAGAAGTAGTGGAGAAGTTCGTGTATCTGGGTAGCTGCATAAGTGCTGGTGGGGGTGTGAGTGATGAGATTAATGCACGAATAGTGAAAGGCAGGGCGGCTTATGCCAATCTGGGCCATCTTTGGCGCCTTCGTGATGTTAGTCTGGCTGTAAAAGGTCGGATTTACAACGCGTCGGTGAGAGCAGTTTTGCTCTATGCTTGTGAAACCTGGTCTCTCCGAGTTGAGGACGTTAGACGACTCTCTGTGTTCGATCATCGTTGTCTCCGAAGGATTGCTGACATCCAGTGGCAACACCATGTCAGTAATGCAGAGAGGTTCGGCATCGTGTGTTCGGGCACAGATATGATAATGCAATCGATGTCACCATCTTGAAACGCCGACTTCGGTGGTTTGGACATGTTCTCCGAATGTCGTCCCAGAGAATTCCACGTCGTGCATTATTTACCGACTCTAGCACTGGTTGGAAGAAGCGGAGAGGTGTTCAGTGCATGACATGGTGTCGTGGCATGAAAGAAAGCTGCAAAGGGCTGGATTCCCACCCCTCCTTGTGGGAATGCAGCATCGCTGTTATGCTGGCTGTCTGAAGGAAACATCTTACTGCTGTCACATTTCTGTACAGTCAGTAGTACGACTTCGCCTTCGGACCTTGGGTTTGCTGCTTTTAGTCTTACCGCTCTTCAACCGACCTGTCTGACATGGTAGGACCTTGAGGAACGGTTGTTCCAGCCAGTATAGCTCGATTGGTTAATTGCGATAGGCAAGCCCGACCACCACGTCAAGGTAGCAATAACGGTCGGGTAATCTGATCCCACATCCGAATAATTTAAATGGCGTGCTTCTGACTATTTCCTGTCATGAACATATAGCTGCTGATGTTTCTTTCTAATGAAATAAATATTTAACATAAGAGTTTCCGTTATTCTATAACATTAGTTGAAAATCATGGATGAAATAATTCATATAGCTTACTTTGTTAATTAGTTGTGAAAATACTTTTATTCATGGATTGATTTCTACTAGGGAGAGCTGTTTCTTCTGTTATCGAGAGTTCTCGATAACGGGCATTCATAACCTCACCTAGAATCGACTTTAAATACTTTAAGTTCGCTTTACTATTATTTAAGGTACTGTATTAGAATCCATTGATTCACCATTCCAACTTCAACCAGTAAAGCGACGATAATCGAATCCCATTATGTTGGTTTCATCACTGAATATGGTGAAATCGTAGTAGCAAAAACCTCACTAGAATGCTGGGATTTGATCTCATGTATGTTTACGATTATTGTTTAGGTGTTTATGTCGATTAGTTCAATTCTATATAGTTTCTTTGAATAAGTGTTAGAACATGTAACTACACGTTTTCCTATCGTTCCTAAGTTGGTAGGGGATTTAGGGAGACACATTCGCCCTCATCATTCTTGTCTAATTTTGGAATTGAGATGGCTTCAAAAACGTATGCGTTGACGCTGCAACCTTCAATCTTTAATTCGTTGTATTATCTCTTGAGGTACAGTTTCCGCAAATTACATATTACCAGTTGATTGGTGTTTGTATTTGTGATTTAAGCTTTCCAAATTCGGAGTTTTAAATGCTTTTAAAATAAACTTGTTTTAACATCACACTCCTATGGGTATATTTTCGGACATTTGCAATTCGAGCCAAATGTAGAATAGTGTACTGCGAAAGTTATTTTGGCTGTAATAGCTTTACTGTATGATGCTTCAGTGTGTATAGTTCTGCCATACTTGTTTCACTTAACTTCATCTTAAAGATGATTAATTATTACTGCCCCCATAACTTCGTTCTAAGTCGGTCCTATCCGTATGTGAACATAACTGAAATTGTTATTTGTTCAGTGTAGTTATTTTGAAAACACTCTTCTGTGGCTTTTATTCCTGAGGCATCTTCATGTTTTCTGCAGTATGTACTGTTTGTAAGAAACTGAAAGAATTATTACGTACCAATCCTTAGTCTCATTGTCTTACCGTTTGTTAGCTCTAATATTGTAGCTCATTCACTAAATACTGGTTTATTCACCGAACATCAAACAACATGGTTCCTTTACTGATAGTCATCTACTAATCGATTTGGCTGAATAAATAGAAATCTGTAAAGATTATTAGTTATCTATTACAGAAGATTAAGAATCCGTTCATAATTACTGATATACCTAGATATAATTAGAGAAATTGATTTATAGTTAGAACGCTTAGTAAACGATTGTCTAGCTTGGAGTTACATTAAACGAACAGCTGTTAGTTTTTTGCGTTTGACGTTCCAGTAATTTGTATGCATTAGGCTATAACTCACATTTTTATTTGGAATAGATACATCACTTCAATCGTTCATCTTGGTGTTCCCACCTATGTTTATTTTATGGTAATCGAATTTCCTTACCTATAACCAATCAACAACCACAATCCTTTTTAAGTTCATATGTTGCTAGCAAACCAAAGAAATCTTTCAAGTTGGTGACCTTGATTTCTGAACCATATGCTTCACATGACGCTTGGCATCCAACTATACCCCCTCCACCTGAATCAGGTCCTGCAGGTTGTTGCACATGGTCAAGTGTATTTTCCGATTCTATTTCAAAACCAATCATTATTGATGTACGAAGTCCTGATGAATTTAATGAAGATCACATTCACGGAGCAATAAATCTTCCTGTTTTAAATAATGAAGAAAGAGCAATCGTTGGTCGTTTATACAATCATGGTAAGCTGCTACGTTAATTATTTGTATGGAAAACTCAATATTTAAGTTAACTCTCCTGAATTCTTTATATAAGAACTTTGGTGTTTGATTATATTTCCTTGAAAAAACTTGGACCAGCTTGCCAAGCGGAACGTTGGATTTATTACTTCAAAGTCGTTCGCTGTGATCTCACAAATACATTCTCCCTTCTTGATGTCTCCTGAATTCTTGGTTCAGATTACTTCATTTCTTGAAATTTGGACAACTCACTGGTAACAATAGTTTCCAAATTACGGCTAAAAATAATGTATATAAATCTTTTCCACAGTTACCACGTTGTATTGTAGTGAACGGGAACACAGGCAGGGACAACCTAAATGTATTTCAATACAACATAACAGAATATCTTGGTAAAATCTGAGAACCATACGGTAAATTATTCATTTGTAAAATGTCAATTAATTGTCTAAGACTTGACTGTTCCTTCGTTTCCATACCAATCACCTTCTGTTCTCATTCTCTTTTCTTCGGCCTTCTTAACCATCTGCCTCCAGGCGTCTTACTTTCGATAGATGAGACAAACTAATAATCTAAATTTACTGTCTGTTTAGAGAATAATTATCAGTATAGGGTTGTGGAGATTATTGAGTTTAGAATGATATCCTGAATGGATCAATGTTAGTCCACCATCGAAAAATTGGGAGCACTGGACGGCCGTTTTTTCTTCCTAGTATGGGACTCCTCAGCAATGCGCGTTCATGATCCTGCACATGAGACTCTTACCCCGGACCCCCGGTCTCTCACGCGAACACTTAACCTCTAGACCACTAAGCCGGCATCCAACGGTAGAGAATAGTTTTAACCTAAAGTTGATAATTATCATCGAAGATTTCTCGTCAAAATTAGCGCTTGTTTTTTTATAATGTAGTTCGATCCCCTATTAAAGTTTCTTGTATTTATTATCTTTGGAGTGAATATTTTTATTCGGCTATAAAAAAACGTTTGCCATTCTGCTAATAATTTTTTATCATTCTCATTATATTATGAAAAACAAAGAGAATTTCAGCAAAATAATCTGTTTGCAATAAATTCGCCGGTCTATGGCAATATTATAATTTATGGACGAACCATTCAGATTTAAGATAACAGGTCTTGGATTTTGGCGCGAAATTCATTCACCCATTTGGTTAAATACCATTTTGGCATTATAGTTGATGTCAGTTCGTGATGAAAACGCTTAATCTAATTCCTAACCCTAATGTACAACTGTAAATTCTTATTCTAATTCCTCACACTAATTTATAACTCTCATTTACCTCTATTAAGTAGGTGAACATTCTAAGGTCATTTTAGCGTTGTTCATAGGTCGTCCCTAAGTTATAGTCTCACTGTTTTTTTTTCTTTAATGGTTTTACGCATTTGATTTATATATGTATACCCAAAATCCAATGTTCAATATTGAAACTCTCATTGCTAAATGAACTATTGCGAACAATATTAAGCCACTGAAGTATATATTTTTGTTTAAACTGGTTAATTACTGGTAAGTACATTAATTATTCGTTTTGTAAATGTTTTACAATCACTTATTTAAGATCAAGGTGTTTCCACAAGTAGCTTTTTCGGATAAACATTGGGTGTTAAATGATACTTGTAAGGCATGAAGCAATGTATTGTAGATGTCACGAGTAAATGGACGTGTGGAGGTCAATATACATGTACGCCGTTATAAGCTAATTTCATTAGTTCAATTGTTTGACATTTTAATACAATCTCAATGATTCGAACACTAGTTCTTCTCATAGATTTCATTACCGATTGATCTTAGTCACACAACTATAACTCCAAGTTATGGACCGATGGACAGCTGATTTTGTCCTCAATTATGTGCGTTCACAACTTCTGTCCTTAGGTGCTTGATCTCCAGTCAGCTGAACCCTGTGTCCAATGGATTACATATGTAAGTCCAATCACTTGGCGATATTGCTCGACTATCTTCCATTAACTACATTGGATCATTGCCTCACGCGCAACATAGTTAAGCCCTACTGGTCACGGCTTCTCACTAGAACTATTGAAAATACATATCAAAGTAAGTCACACGTAAGCACATGACTATTATTACTGTTGGAGGCTTGTAGATGTTGAATTTCCATAGAATGCATCATCCGTTGATTTTAGTGTCACAACCAGAAAGCACTTAAAAACTGTCAAGTTGTGGTACGAGACTCTTAAACAGTGTACATCCACGCCCCAACTAGAAATATTAACCGGAACCTTCGGTCTCGCGAGCACCTAAATACTAGACTACTGAGCCGGTGAACAGTAATGTGAATATTTAAGTAGTCCTTTCGTTTGAAATTAAATTCACATTCACAAAGTATTCAAGCATAATTAACAAATAATCGAGTTCAGTTTTGTAAAATATCACCACAACTTACTGTTCATGGTTCTATTTATTTATTATTTATTTATTTGAACACATGAATATTGGTACAGGAGAGCGCCAATATATATGCGCCACACAAAACAATGAGAATTCGAAGAGGAAAAAAAGGTGAAGAGCGTAAAATAAGAGAACAATAACAAAGAGGTTGGTGTAAGGTAGTGTAGTAATAATAATAGTAATAATGAGGGAACGGAAAAGTACAATCAGTCGTCACCGGCCATGGAGGGCAGGACAGTCTGACCGATGTTGCCGGAGCAGCAGGCCAGTTGAACTGCCCTTCGAAAAATTCTGCCCATTGTCCAAGACGTCGATGAAAGTTAGTGATTGGCATCCCGTCATCCTCGCAGATTGTTTCGCTCACACCAGACTTCTTGCTGCCAGTGGCTCGAATGAGTTGGAAGAGCTCCCGGTAGTCACCAGATGCAGCTGCTGCTTCCAGCTCATTAGCATGATTCGACCACCAGGCTTCTCGGTCCTTACGCAAGCTTTGCCCAATTTCCTCATGTAACATCCTTCGTTTGTGGTCAAACTCACGGTCACCCGGAGTAGACCGACGGGCTTCAATGAGTTGTAAGGAGCCTGAGGAAGGCCAGTGCTTAAAAGCGGGACGTTTCGCGAACCCACAATTGACTGTACCCGCCATTTTCATGGCGTCATGCAATTGCAACCAATGCTCATCTATACTTTCCGGTGGAGTGGTAGCTAGCCTAGAGGCTAGCTCAGTTCGATACTTACTTGCAACAGAAGTTGCAACCAGCTTGCTAATATCAATCCGTTGATGGCGGTCACTTCGTTGGCCACTGAAAAGTAAGGTAATATTGGCACAGACCAAGGCAGATAGGTACTCCAAAAGGAGCGGCAGTCTTGTACACAACCACGCCAGCGGTAGCTGATCGCGATGTGATCAATCTGAGTCCAGGCTTGAGATGCAGAGGGAGGACGCCAGGTGGCACATCGGCGATGACTGTGCCGAAAGTTAGTGCTAGCCAGAAACAGGTTGTGGTCTGTGCACAGTTGCAGTAGACGGTCCCCGTTATCTGACCTGCGACCAACGAGTCCCCATCGGCCACCTAAACGACTCTCTTCTGTGCCTAGACGCCCGACCTGAGCATTCAAGTCTCCGGCTAGTACTACAATATCTGTCGAACGCACTTTCTGGAGAAGAACAGATAACTGGTAGTAAAACTCATCCTTGATTGCATCCGGGCTGCAATCTGTCGTGGCATAGGCGGAGATGACGAAAAGACATCGTTTCTCACGCCGATTTCTTCTCACTTTGATGGAACTTTCTAATCTAACAGCACATAACCGAGTGTTAATGGGGATCCAATCGACTAGGGCTGCCTCAGCTCTAGCGCTTAGTGTGACACCAACGCCAGCAAGACCAGACGAAGATGCCACAGGGTGCGAATGTTGAAGGCAGCCAGTTTGAATGGTGCACGTGGTTTCAGAAAAACTGCTTCAGTTCTCGTATTCGGTGGTAACATGCAATTTTCAACCGGACAGTGACTCGAGAACGTTTAGATACAGTCGAATTTCCACCAAAGACGAGCCGCTGTATAAGTATAAAAGAGGGTGAATAATGTGGAAAATAATAATAATAATAATAATAGTATTAATAATGACAATATTTGTAATGATAATAATTTGAATCAATCGATTGTTTTTCGAAGCGAGAAAAGTAAATTCCATAGACATAAAGAGTTCATCATTTGTGTGTGGGCTGT
This sequence comes from Schistosoma haematobium, assembly GCF_000699445.3. NCBI lineage: Eukaryota > Metazoa > Platyhelminthes > Trematoda > Strigeidida > Schistosomatidae > Schistosoma > Schistosoma haematobium. Next base: position 3,607,515 of record NC_067198.1, read on the forward strand.
GATACTGCCCGGGTGCCCAAACCGAAGCAGGTGGTTATCTTAGGGGGCCACACCCCGAGCCTTCGACCTAAAGGTCTAACCCACAAGGCAGTGGAGCATTGTGAGGAGAAACAGCCCATTGTAGCCGGTGACCAACGATTGGTTCACACGCCATTTGTTCCCACAGGATACTGGAGCCCATGTGCACCATTGGTTTGGAATCCGGTTAAAGCGCCGGACATTCGCTTTTCGTCCTCTCATTTTTGTAAACAACACCCCCGCCACGAGAAGGCAATGAGTAGGACTTCCCTGGCAGAGGCTGTATACGCGTGGCCGTGTGAGAGTATTTCGAGAGGGAGAGCGGACTCTCCCCACTCTCGGCCGTACCAGGGCATTCGGGGGCCATGGTTCAAATAATTTCGTATTGTTCGCTTAAAACGTTTACCAAAAAAGGCATATCTTTCACTTAGTTCGTAGAGGAATGTAACGACTATATGAGTAGAATATCATGAATTTTGTTTTAGTTTTGGTTCTCTGAGCTGGATGGTTTGGTCGTGGAGCTTTCATCGTTCTTCTGAACGATAACATCAGTACAAATTTCAGGTAGAAGTTCTCGTCGTCTGCATATCATCTGTGTTACTTTAAATTCATCATTATAAAATGAATTTAATCAGAAGTAGTTTTAACATACACACATCAGTGTAACTTAACAAGAATGTAAATCATTTTAAGAGACAAAATAAAATATTGCAAATGTATAGTTTTTATATGAAAGAAGAACATTGTACAATAGGTGTTGTTCTAATTTTCACAATGGAAATCTTTAATATTCTAAAATCGCGTGTGGACCCTGTTGCATTCAAGTCACTCAATAAGTTTCCGAAGTTTAATGTACATCTCACAGAAGCGAAAATGAGTTTAACAAAAGCAACTCAGAGTTCCTGTTACTCTACTCCAAACCTTTGAAATTATCTTAGTATGAATTTCTTTCAGCTAAATAATATACTGACTTCACAATTTCAGAATATTTTTTTGTATATTATTGTTTTCCTAATACACATAGATGATCGTATTCAAGCTCGCCTTTATGGTGCATCTTTGGTCTGTGCTAATATTAGTCGTTGTTTGAAAGAACTTTCTTATCAATATGGTTTACAACTAGACAATTCGGTCCCTGTAAATCATCACTCTAATGGAAACAGAAAAATTGTAAAATATCCCGATTTTTTTATTTATTGTTGGCGTGGAGGTCAAAGATCTAATTCTTTAGCAACTATATTATCTGAAGTAGGCTGGCCGGGTAATATATATACACTTGTTGGTGGATATCGTTCTTGGCGTAGACTTCTACTTCGTCAGTTGGATGCATGGCCTCGTTGGTCTATACTGAGTCCGTTTTGGGTCATATCTGGTCTTACTGGTAAGTTTTTACACTAATGTTATTTGTCTTAACGGAATTATGTCATATGTATTTCTGGTGATTGATTTTAGAACGATACTACTTTTAATACCTTATGAGCGTTACTTTTTTAATCTTCAGGAGTGTGAGAAATGTGTATTTGTTGTTCAGTTACAAAATACAATCAGTTTATTAGTCATTATTTAGATTCGAACTCTTCTCCCACTATTTCGGTATAAGCAGTCACGTATTATCACCATCTGGTTTTCTAAGTTCTTCGATGTATAACTAAACATACGAGTCTGCATTTTTTTACGGAATCCCAGCTTATACCTTCAACTGCAAAAGCTCAGCCGAGGATTTATAACAACTGACGTATATCTTGAAATGTTCTTATTTGACTCTGTGTCGTCAATGATACATATTCTAAATTCGATATCCAGTAGGTTCATAGACATACACACCTCTCAAACTTCGCCAAATATTGATATTAGTGTAATTTCTCCATAGTTCTCACATTTTGTATGATCTTTTTTTGGTACTTTGATGAGGTAACTTTCTTTCTACTCTGAATTTTTGGGGAGGGGACGATGCTACTTATAACCATGTTGTTGAAAACACAGACTTGTCAATCTCTCACCATTCTCGTTTCTTTCTCCCAGTCTATGTCGCCCCATGATTTCTTCATACCCGTTCTTCACACCGACCCCGACGTTTTAAGGTCCGTCATCAGGATGGTCATTTCTTTTTGTAGGTTACTCTGTACGATGGACTCTATTCTCTCATTAAATTTATCTTTATCATCGTCGCTGCTTTCATCGATGGGTGCGTAAAAGTGGATGAGTTTCTTCGTCATCTCTTCCTTTGTTTGTTTTGTAGGATGCTTCGATAATCCTGAAGCCATGACATTCCCATTTTATAGGCGCTCTTCTAGTTTCTTTGGAGAACATCAGTGCAACCGCTTGCGTATGTGGGACATTGTCTTCTTTATGATCATAATATAATAGCACTTACCAAAGATAGTCTTCATGTAGACATTTCATGCACATATATTAATTGTGTTGTTCTGGTTTTTAGAAGGGGTTCTGACCTCGTGACTTATGAACTATTTTGGTTTTCATCATGAGGCATCATAACGCTTCTAAATGAAGACTTTTTGACTCTCAAGGTAGATTTTGAATGATTTTTACTGGTTGGTTTTTTTTACCGTCATTTTTATAGGATGGGATCGCTAATCCTATGATCAACCCTTTAGAACCGGGAGTAACCCTAGAATAGCTTTAGGTGTATTTTGACGAGAAACTAACGACGTAAAAAGGATTCGTGTTATTCTACTTAAAATTTTGTCCTTGCTCTCTTTAGGCTAGTATAAGGAACTATGTATATGAGTGTTTAATTTTTTTCCATTTCTTTCTTTGCTTGTTGATCACATAAAAGGTTCCGGGAAATCTTTAATACTTCAAGAGTTACACGATCATGGTGAAACCGTTTTCGATTTAGAAGCTTTGGCTAAACATAAAGGTTCAATGTTTGGTGGTGATTGTGTATTATCAAATAGTGACACTAGCGATCATCAAAGCTCTACCAATAAAGGTAGTCAACAAAAGTTTTTTGAATCTCAACTTCATTATGTAATGATGACAAATAAGCATCGATTGTCATCCTGCAAAAATATTTTATGGATCGAATGCGAATCACGGCATATTGGACCACTTTGTGGGTTATCTGATGGTTTATGGTCACGATTAAGATCTACAGATCCAAATGTTGGCACCCATCGATTATGGATTGATATTACAGAAGAAGCAAGAGTTGCTTGGATTTTAGAAAATTATTCTACTGTTACTCGGAACGTTCCAAAAGTTCTATCTATTCTCAAAAGGTGAGTATTGAGTGTATTGTGTGGAGTAAAAATTAATTCAAGTTTTCTTATTGACGATCTGCAATCATTAAATATCTCATCATAGTACATGTAATGTTGAGTTACTTGGACTACCAGACAGATTACTACATTTTTGATAAAATATATTTAGCAATAAAAGGTAAACGAGAAATTCTTCACTACTTAATGATCCATCGGTTGTAACACGAATAATCCAACCTATCGTCATAAGTTACATTTTTTTTATCAACTTTGTTTTTGCTTTCGGTTTTTTTATAGATTAACTCAATTGGATAGCCCGAACATAGTTCTACTGTGTGTAGGATAGAAGAAGATAATCAGTGGTGAAAGTTATTCAGTTAAGTACAACTATTGATTACTGGGTAGTGGCTAGTATCATATTTGTATAGTCCTCAGTGTTAGTCAAATTTTATTGAACAATTTGCAATCTGGTCTGGTCTAAATGATTTAAAATTGCCTGGCCTATTTTCCTATGGTAGGTATGTAGGTAGGTAGATGACTGGAGGTAGTTGGTAAATATTTGTCATGCAGAATATCGGTATCTGCAAAACATCTGAGTGGTAACGTTTCAGACTGCGAGGCTGAATAACTCAGATGGGGATCCGGTAGTGAACAGTAATGCACTCAGTATCGCAATTGCACCTTGCTGACTAGTGTCATCTAGCTTATACTTTTCGATACCTGAGTATAAATTTTGTTTTTTGACGTTAAGTTAAGATTCGACTCTGTAGACTGTGGCAGTGTCTATCATTTGAAAGCATACCAAAGACGTACATCAACCTTGTCCAGGCTCTTTACTTGAACACTAGTGGTTGATTTAAAGCTTATGTCCAACTCATCAGAATTTTCAACTTCAAGTAGTGTTCGTCAGGGTTGTCTGCTTTCTCCATTTTTACTTAACTTTGTCATAGATATACTTTCAAAAATAATACATTCATCGTCTGACTTTTCAAGGACTGATCTCCCACCAAGATATTCCCTTGTTTTCTTAGTATACGTAGATGATATAATTCTGTTTGGTGAAGGCACTGACAAAATTGATAATATTCTGAGCGCTTTAAAGAATAATGCAAGCATGTTTGGGATGTGTTTCTCTTTCTAAATGAAAAAATGTTGCTTCGACACTGGTCTGCATCAGCATCCAAATAATGACAAGTACGAAGTAGTTGAGTGCGTGTATTGCTACTCTTATCTTAGGAGTCTCATCAGTTCTGATTGGCTGTTGTCTAATGAAATCTCAACATGTATTCGAGAAGTTCGATCGACTTTTGCCAATTTGCATCACTTGTGATGTAAGCGAAATATCCGTCTTCCAACCGAAGGACGAGTTTACCACGCAGCAGTTCGCTTCATCCTTTTTTATGAATGTGAAACATGCCCATTAAGGGTAAGGGATATTCGTAGGTCACTAATATTCTATTATAGGTGTCTTCGAAGCATTGTTCACGTATTTTGGATCCATTTAGTACGCGATCATTGGGTTAGGAATAAAGTACTAAATAAGGATGGCTAATCGATTGATGAGTTAGTAAACCTTCACGAACTGAGGTGATTGAAACATGTGATACATATGCTCGACCAGTGCCTTCCTCGACGGTCGATTTCGTCTAATTTAGGAGTAATCTGGGAGATGGCTAGAAGAGACCAAACCAAGCCGTGGGGCCAATCCATAAAGTCATTGACAGTCGAACTGGGTTTAGATTGTCTGATTGAAGTCCATGTGATTATCGTAATCAGTGGTTAGAGACTTTGAATGACGTCGTGTAAATTGTTTGTAATGGCTCAAGCGCATCCACTTTCTGTCTTTTCGCAAATTCTGACTTCATAAATCCCTCACATATTTCTTGTTTCACTAATTTATATTTTCTCAGATGGTATCTTCGATGTCCAATCTTTCGTATTACCAGTGTCACTATTACTATGTCTGCTATCGTATGATTTGACCTGAAAATTTCATCTTGGTGTGCTACTGGGTTATGGCAACTTGAACCGATGTACATATATAACAGGTTCTACTTTGAACAGACCGACTGACTTTTGTTTATGGAGTCCAATGTTCCATCACATACATACCTTTCCATCTTCTCTTTTCAAATCACATCCTCGATCACCAGTCTTCGTTATCAATGTTTTGTACAACATTATATCTGCCTTTCTTGTCGCTAATTTTTATCTCGTTTTGCTAATGTGGTATGTTTCGATGCACGTCTATGTCAGGCTTATATTGTTGATGATTCGCATAGTATAATTCTAGGACAATATCTCGTCATACTTTGAATATACAGGGCTTGTAATATTCCGCTCTTTATATACTTTCATCTTTTCTTCGTTGGATTACATTAATGGCTTTAGTTGCCTCATAATTACCTAGTCGTTGTGTTTAGGTGGGGAAAAAAATAACTTTTAATAAAATTGTATTTGTCTTATTTATGCTTGACTTCATTTAGTTTCTCTTTTTATTATAAATAGTTTAAATGAATATATACCAGATAAATTGATTAATCAGTGGACTGAAATGGTACATCGTGAAGATTTCACCAGTTTTGTAACCGGTTTACTTCGACATCATTATGATCCATTGTATATTAAAAATCGTCGTCACATAATAGAAGATGCGAAAAAGAATGGTTTATTCCATCGTATCTCTCTTCATAGTGTTGACAGAACAACTATACAAACAAAAATTATACCACAGATATTGGATTTAGCATATACTACAAGTTCTTCTAATCTACAACAAAATCAGTTACCTAAAAGTCATATAGCTATTTAAACTTTTGCATTTTTCTTTTGTATCTTTATTCATATGAAACATATTTCATGTCTTGTTTATAACTAATATTAATACAGAATTGAGTAGCTTCAGTATTTTTTTATATGGTTTATATCATTCTATTTAACTGTATATAATGGAAATACAAAATGTACACTTGCATGTATAGAACATTACCATAGTTATTCATAATGAGTTAGTTTATACACAAAATGCAGTTAGAATCTTTTTTTGGGGGGGGGTATCTTTATTTGTAAGGATTAAATCAAATATAAGTTCTGGACAGAAATTCAGTTTTCATTTTTTTATTGTTGTTGCATGTTTAGGTATATGTCTGTTACAGATTTGTTTGAATTATGCTATTTATAATTAAAGTTAGTTGAGACGTTTAAAAAGAACTAAATGTAAAGATGTATACATTCGTAGACTGCCCTGGTACATCCGAGAGTGAGGAGAGTCCGCTCTCCCTCTCGAAATGCTCTCACATGGCCACGCGTATATAGCCTCTGCCAGGGAAGTCCTACTCACTGCCTTCCCGTGGCGGGGGTGTTGTTTACAAAAATGAGAGGACGAAAAGCGAATGTCCGGCGCTTTAACCGGATTCCAAATCAATGGTGCACATGGGCTCCAGTATCCTGTGGGAACAAATGGCGTATGAACCAATTGTTGGTCGCCGGCTTCCATGGGACTGTATCTCCTCACAATGCTCCACCGCCTTGTGGATCAGACCTTCAGGTCGAAGGCTCGGGGTGTGGCCCCCTAAGAAAACCACCTGCTTCGGCTTGGGCACCCGGGCAGTATTTCAGCCCTCACACATATCAAATGAGATTTGTGTGGAGCATATGTATATGGTGCCTCCTTGTACCAATATCTATGTGTTCAAATAAAATAATAATAATAAATACCCATGACCTTCGCACACTGCTAAGGAGTCCCATACTAGGATGAAACGGCTGTTTAGTGCTTCCAGGTTTTCAAAAGTGGTCTAACCTAAATCGATTCATGAATTTAACTGTTAAATTAATACAATCTTCACAAACCCCCAGTGTGAAAATAATGTTTTATTACTTCTGAATACTAATGACATTCTAGGTTGCTCTGAACGAACTATTAACGATTTTATTGCACATATGGTTTACTCTCTCTATATTAGATGGTTAGCCAGGAACTAGTCTGCCAAAACACGACTCAAATCAAAACACGTAATTAGCCTGTTTAGCACGTGTAATAATAGATAACTGAGTAAGTAAAAAGTTTAGGAAAATGTCTATAATACTTCATATACCTGTCATATTATCTATCGGTCTACCTGGAGAAACAACTGATCACTGTCTATTTTTACCTTACTTACGCCTGTTACTCCTCGTGGAGCAGCATAGACCATCCCCTAGGATTCTCAATCGAACTCTGCCTTAGGTAATCCTTTGCAGTTTCTATTCATTTTTTTCATAACTTCTAATTCCCAACGCAATATATTTTTTGGTCTTTCTTTTTTTCCCTCCGCCTAGGATTCCAAGTTATGGTATAACTCGTAATGTAGTTTGATGAGTTCCGTAATGTATTTTCTATCCACCTCACGTTTTTTTCTAATTTCCTCTTCATTTGGGAGCTGGTTTGTTCTCTTCCACAGTAGGCTGTTGCTGATGGTATCCGGTCAACGGACATTGAGTATCTTGTGTAGATAATTGTTCATAAATACTTTTACTTTTTTGATGAAGTTTGTGGTAGTTTCATACAGTAGAACTGTCTTGACATCCGCATTGAAGATTCTGACTTGGATGTTGGTTGAAAATTGTTTTGAGTTCCATATGTTCTTCAATAGTAGGGATGCTGTTCTTTCTTTGCTAATCCTTGCCTTCACATCATCTTATTTTGTCGATGATCCTGCTCAGGTATGTAAAACTTTCCATCTCTATCAAAGCTTTTTCGTTGGGTGTGATTGCGTTAGTGTTCCCTGCATTGTATTTCAGTATCTTACTTTTCCCCTGTTGTACTTCCAAGGCTTTTGCAGGCTTCAAGCCTGGGTTAAGGAGGAGGGTTGGGCATGGGGTCAGAAACCCCCGTCCCGCAGAAAACAACCTTGCTGGAGAAAAATAACTAGAAAACCATACTTCTATCTACGCAACAATGTGTGTGGCCCTTGGTATTTTCGTTATTGTCAATCTCACTTTCTAGTAATTATATGGCCAGATTGTACCTAATAACATAGAAATACGTTCCACTGCATTCATATCCGGACTATGACTGAATGATAGTTTACCAGCTCTCAGTTTTTGAGAGACATTCAAAAGTGAAATATAGGCTAATAAGGATAGATTTTTAGTGGTTAGATAAAAAGAAGACTTGCCAACAATTATTGAGTCAAATAATAGATTACAATGTCCGATCAGACCTAATGGGTTGGTGTCTGACGAAATCTCAGCACGGATTCGAAAAGCTCGTTTGGCTTTTGCCAACTTACGTCACCTTTGGCGGAGGCGAGATATCCGTTTATCAATAAAAGGACGACTACACTGCGCGGCAGTCCGTTCTGTTTTAATTTACGGCAGCAAAACATGGCCATTAAGAGTAGAAGACATTCGTAAGGTACTAGTATTTGACCACAGATGCCTTAGAAATATTGCTCGCATCTGCTGGGATCACCGGGTAATTAATAGTGAGGTTAAACGCAAGGTATTAGGGAATGATGGTAAATCAGTTGATGAGGTTGTGAATCTTCATCGACTGAGATGGTTGGGCCACGTGCTAATGAGGTGTGGCAACTTGGAACGATGCATATATGTGCCTGATCCTACTTTGTAGATGACTGACTGACTGATCACAATCCAAATGTGTATGTATGTTATCGCATCCTCAGAGGATTACTTTCAAATCGTCACATTTTCAATTATTCAACTAATCATAACATACATATGTAGCGTTTTTACCATCATAAGAATTATCATCTCACTTAATCCTAATGTAGTGAACAAGAACACGAGTGGGGACAGTCGAATATATTTGAACATAATATATATTACAGAACGTCTTACTAAAATCTGAGAACCATACCGTAAATAGTTAATGTACAAAATATTAATCAATTGTGTCAAACTTGACTGTTCCATTTGCAAATATCAGTCCATTGTCTCGGATTTCATTGTTCTTCCATTTTCATATCAATCGTCTTCCGTTTCCGTTGTTTCCTTTTCGATCTACTGAAATACATTCCATTCATGACGGTCATTATATACTACTGATGTAGATATAAGTAGCTCACACCACACTAATGGCTAGATATCAGAATTTTAGGTTTAAGTGTTTTATATTGAATATTCTATTTAATTCATCAAACTTTGGCAATCTATTGACTGTTTACATCATTTCAATCTCAGGAACTGGTTTATTCACAATAAATTACTAAATTTTAGGTATTTAAATGAATCTCTGTAATCATTTTATTAAATCTGTACGGTTATATACTAATTCCAATTTGGGAAACAAATTGTTTAAATCATTCAATTTCTCAACATTGAATCTTACTAAGTAAGTTGATTTTCATGCACTTTTTCGTTACTGTTTGACTATACAAGATATGCTTTTCCATTTTATTCCTTAATTGATTACACTTAGTACTTTGATTATTAGTGTTTGAATATTGATTGGAATTCAGGACTTCACGTAATGGAACGTTATATACTGTACTAGTTTTAGTCTACCAGTAGTCACGATCATAAATTAATATCAATTGTTTCACCATTGTAATTTTTAAGACAGTCTCACTACATACACACTCAGCTTTAATAACCACATTTTTCGTTCAATCCAAATGGAACTATCAATAATATGCTAGATGTATTACTAAAGTCTACTCATAATATCACGACGTCATTGGTTTTCTAGAGTAATATAAATCTTATAATTCTTTATTACCTGCAAAAACAAATGATCTATTGTTGGGGATGTTAGATCCCTAGAACTCACTTGGGAAAGGACCTAATTTTGTAATTTTATGTAGGAAATTTGAATTTCTTTGTTTTCGCGGCAAAGGCGCTCTTGTCACCTTCATCTCGTATTTCTCACTGGGTAATATCTTAAATGCTATTGGTCCGTTGCGTCTCTTACTATGCTATTTGGTAACTTTCCCCAAGGACGGTTTTGTACTGTATATATACGTTTTGAATTGTAATTGTTGTTATCGCTGGTTTCTGGCTGTTTGCAGAATATACTTTCCCATTCGAAGCTTGAACTTCTCCCTCTAGTTAGTGGGGCTGGGACGCATCAATAGCTAGCTTACTGGTCTTTGGTCACCGAGTCTTGTTTCTCATTCGCAGATTATGTGAACTCGTGATAGCTTCAACCCTAGCATCTATGGTAGTTTAAAAATTAAAATTTAACTTGTAATTAGGTATTTTCTAGAAAAAGTAGATTTTTAATCTAAAGCATTACTTTCAATTTTCTTATCATCTTATTATTACTTAAATTATGTTACACATAACTAATTATCCCCAAAAATTTAACATTACGTTGTTCCAGAGGTAGTTCATCAGTTAAGCATAGAATATTGTCCCCAAATGCCCTAATACGGCCGAGGGTGGGGAGAGTTAGCTCTCCTTCTCGAAATGCTCTCATATAGCCACGTGCATACAACCACTGTTAGGGAATTCCTACATCAGTGCCTTTAACCGGATCGGTAGATATGGAGGGTTTACCTAGATGAGTTGGAAAACCCTGATTCCAAACCAATGGTGCACATGGGCTCCAGTATCCTGAGGGAACAAATGGTGTATCAACAAATTATTGGTCACCGGCTACCACGAGACTGCATCTCCTTACGTTGCTCCACTGCCTTGCGGATTAGACTATTAGGTCGAAGGCTCCAGGTGTGCCCCCCTAGGAAAACCACCTGCTTTGGTCTGCGTATCTGGACAGTATCATTACCCACACACAAAACAAGTGTTTTGTGTGGTGCATATGTGTTCGGTTCCCTTTTATACCAATATTAATGTGTTCAAATAATAGTAAATAAATGCATAGAATATTCGTATTGTTTATTATTATTTGATAAAGTAACTTGATTATAGTAGAATCATTTCGTGACGAAAGTAACTTTCACTAATATTTCGTAGTCTATCAGTAAGATTTGTTAATACGTTATTGTTGTGTTTTTTTTTTAAATTTTAAAATAAATTTAGGTTAAATCCTCTACAAATTTATAAACATGAATTATCAACAAGTTGTAGTTTAAATCGCCGTCCTGGTATAACGTATCCGCGACCAGTTAGTCGCTATTGGGCAATTAGTAAAATGAGGGATCCTCATCAATACACAGTTGATCCACTCCCATTGGTACGAACAGGAGGACGAGGACCTGACGGTAATACATTTGACTGTATTAATAATGACATTTTACTGTTACATATTTTCTCAATTACTTTTCGCATTTAGAATAATTTCTGTAACAGAGTTATTAAATCAAGTCAACTTCGAGTTTGTTTTTTTTTCAAGTGTACACATAAAATTCAATAAAACTATGAAATTTAGTACACTGATGATTTCCTTAAGGTTTTTAAGTTGTTTTTTTTTTGGGGGGGGGGATATCAGTAGCAGCTGAAAAACATTGAATAAACGAAATATATGTGGAATGAAGTGGCAAATTAACGTCTAGTTTGATAAGTGTTTTCCAGACCTCTAAGGAAATATAATAAATTTCCCAAACGTTCAGTTAACATCAAATAGTAGTACTTGGTACTTTCAAATAACAGTTTATGAGTTTAGTAGTGCCTTTTTGTATATCATACCTAGTTTAAAATTATCGCAACTCTTACGTTATCATTCAACTGCTAAAATGGAATAACTCAACTAATTTAAAGCCTATTTGTTAGTTTGTTTGTTTTTTAATGTAAGTTTTCTGAAGTTCCGGTTCAAACTCATGATTTATGAATCTCATTCCAGATTAGCATGGTTGTTTATCGTTGACACTAGATTATGATTACTTTGTTTCATTAATTGCTATGAGTTGTAAGTTATAAATCATTGTATATTGAACAATCAGTTGATGGCTAGATTCTCATTACTTACGTTCAGATTTGTGTAAATCTAGGTGAATTTCTTGTTATAATCCTTCATCAACTTTTTGAGCCTTGCTTTTGTATATTGAATGAAGTCGACATGACTCAGTTTGATCGCCTGATTGTTATATCCGAGTGGAGATTAAATTACAGGTAACTTCCGAGGACTATTCATGGACTAATATTCTATAAATATTCTTATTGTATAACTACTCAACAATGACACTATGTATATTTATATCCCTCTTATGACAAGCTTTATTTTGGCCTATAATTTATTATTGTACGATTTACGGTTCTTAAGTTATGTTCAGTTTATTAACTACTGCCTCCCACATTCACAGCCACTTTTTGGGCTTATTTGTGTACAAATATTATTTCCTATTTTATGGTACGTTGCGGTCTGTGTGATTGATATATAAACCAAGTATGCCTGAAATAAACGATCTGCTCTGATTCGGAAGCTGGTATCTTGTTCTGGACTCAAGTGGGAGGGCTCGTAGGACATAGGACCAATAAGGACACTAAACTGCCCACACCGGTTGAACGTCATTGGTTGGCCTAGTGTAAAGATTCGTATAAGTCGTATCCGGATTGGTAGATAAATCGTGTGATAGAAAAACCAGACACCCAAGGTCATAACACTGATAAATATCCATTAGTAGAAAATTTAAGCTGTGCAAGTTCATCCATACAATCATTATTCATAAAGCAGTATCTATACCGAGAAACAGATTTCATTAAAGTACTAGTGAATTTTGACGTTATAGTCTATTAATTATCATTAAAATACATACAGCCACTGCCAGTCATGTCCTACTCACTGTATTCCCATGGTATCGAAGCCAAATGTTATTTAAGTTAGTTTAAAGCACATCATGTGAGAATAGGGTTGAGATCTTTGTCTGCCAAGATTAGTAACACGGTAATACTTTAAGACTGTTTTGTATATTTTTCAGTTTTCTTGGAAATCATATCCCTATTCTACCTACAAGTAGCAACTACACTGTTGATGTAAAATTTAAGACACAACCGACCTATATTTAGTTCATCATATTTTTATTGTTGTAATATTAGGCTTATTTATTTATAAATTCAAATCATTTACCATTTGTATTTAAATTTTCCTCTCATTTAGGTAAAATTCAACTAAAACACGTTACAACTGGATTAAATCGTCCATGGTTTATGGTAGATCACAATCGTTCCAGACAAGTTTTAACTAAAACTATCCATGAAGAATTAGTATTACAGGTAGGTAAACACAAATTACAGCTTTATTTGTGTCATTGGATGCAATTTAGACAGAAAGGAATATGTTACTGCCTAGTCGTTTTCTCAAAGATAACTTTTCATGACCTATTTATAGTGTGTACCGGTTACTTAACCTACGACGACGCAGTCTCCATAAGTTTTCAAGATGTTGATGATTTCCTTTTGCTCTGCATGAATTCAATAATCAAAAGTGAAGATTTATAGGATAGTTAATTTTTAATCAATAAACATTTAAATGAACCCACATTTTCAATAGTGATGTTAGAACTTTAAAATTAACCATGACGAGTGCTTCTTGGAATATATCTATGTATATAGTACTTACTAGAGACATTTCATTAGGCTATTGTAAATATGGGCACTGAGACTGAAATTTTCTTTCACTATCCGTTCCAAGCAGTTTTAACTAAGTACTCTTCAAATACTGATGTTATACCAAAAGCTGTACGCAATCCGTACCACATACCTGGGTAACTTTATTTTATTTATTTATTTGAACACATAAATATTGGTACAAAGGGGAACCGAACACATATATGCACCACACAAATCACTTGATTTTTGTGTGGGCTATGATACTGCCTGGATGCCCAGACCGAGACAGGTAGTTTTCCTAGAAGACCACGCCCCGAGCCTTTGATCTAAAGGTCTAATCCAAAAGGTAATGGAGCAACGTTAAGGGATGCAACTACATGTTATCCAGTAACCAACAATAGGTTCATATGCCATTTGGTCCCTTAGGATCCTGGAGCCCAAGTGCACCATTGGTTCAGAATCAGGGTTTTTCAACTCCCCTAGGTGGGTCCACCAACCCTGTCAAAGTGCCGGACATTCTCTTTTCGTGAACGGCACCCCCGCCCCAAGAATTCAGTGAGTAGGACTTTTCTGGCAGAGGCTGTATACGCGTAGCCATGTGAAAGCATTACGACAAGAACAGCGGACTCCTCCACCCGCGGCCGTACCAGGGCACTTGGCGGACCGGGAAAAAGCAGGACAGCTACAGAATAAGTGAAAATATTTTTTTCAGCCACTAGCAAAATAATTTTCAATCCACCGGTTTTAAACTGTTACCTTCAACTTCGACTTCTAAGTTAGAAAGTTATGACCATGAGAACAATAAAGAACATAAGTGAAATAATGTTCGTTATTTAAAAAAACAATCGTCGTGTTCTTTCTTAATAACATTCTTTTTTAATCCATGTTCATAGGTCAAAAAAACATGGTGGAGACATCCGTTTATTGCTTTAGTAGCCTCAGGTGAAGTGAAAAGATGGATTATTGCAACTGCTAGTATGAAACCTGGAGATATTATACGTTCACATGTAGATATCCCTACTATTCCAGGTAAAACTTTACACACTCATTACATCTTTCGCCTCCCCCTTCCTAAATCTTACGATTAGTATTTAAAACACAATTGTATATATAATTGTAATATAATGGGAATTTTTCAGCGATTAGTATTTAGATAACAACTGTGTTAAAAACATTCTTGAACCACTCTTGTTGTTGAATCTTTCCAGCTACCGATTAGTTGGGTTTAGGCTCATTAACCAATTAGAAAGACAAATTGATTGACTTTGTATTTCTGCATGCAACTAATCTCAGCATATTAGGAGTCGCTTCATATTAAGGATGAAACATTTGCCAATTTCATTTATTATAATGCTCGATTGAAGGTTTGATATGTAGACTTAATATAACTATCAAGAAGTTATGAGATATTTACTAAAACATCAACCAAATTTAAGTTTCAATATTAACGACTGGTCGCAATCACTGATCATACTAATATATGAGAAAGAATCAAAATCATCCTGTAAAAACCATAGAGAGATTAGTCTGACTAATATAACGCTTAAGATATTAGCATCAATAATTATCGAACGCCTAACAAATACTCGTGAACTGCAAACACGAGAAAACCAAGCTGGCTTCAGACCTGGTCGTGGCTGCATCGACCACATATTCCCCATTCGTCAGGTTCTAGAACACAGGCATACTTATCGACGTCCGAAAATGGTGGCCTTCCTTGACTTAAAAGCAGCATTTGACTCTATAGACGGAGAGGTTCTGTGGCAGTGTCTGTCATTGAAAGAAGTACATAAACCTTGTGAAGGCTCTTTAATCGAACACTACTAGTCGAGTCAGGGCTTATGGCGAACTGTCATCTACTTTTGCAACCTCAAGTGGTGTCCGTCAAGGCTGTCCACTTTCTCCATTTTTGTTTAACTTCATCATAGACCTATTGATGGAAATAACACTCTCGTCGACTGAATTCTCGGGTATTGATCTCCTTCCAGGAGGTCCACTTATCGACTTAGAATACGCAGATGACATAGTCCTGTTTGGTAAAGACGCTGATAGAATGCAAAGTCTTCTGGTAGCACTAAGCAACAATACCAGAATGTTTGGGATGCGCTTCTCTCCCTCTAAATGCAAGTTGTTGCTTCAGGGCTGGTCTGCGTCGACACCTGAACTAAGGAAAGGGAGTGAAGTAGTCGAACGCGTCGACAACTTCATTTATCTTAGAGGTCTGATCAGCCCTAATGGGTTGGTATCGGACGAAATCTCAGCATGGATTCTAAAGGCTCGTTTGGCTTTCACCAACTTAAGTCACCTATGGCGAAGGCGAGATATCCGTCTATCAATAAAAAGACGAGTATACTGAGCTGCAGTTCGTTCTGTTCTACTTGACGGCTGCGAAATGTGGCCATTAAGATTAGAAGACACTCGTAAGCTACTAATATTTGACCACAGATGTCTTGGGAATATTGCTCGCATCTGCTGGGATCACCGGGTAATTAATAGTGAGGTTAGACGCAGGGTATTAGGGAATGATGGTAAATCAGTTGATGAGGTTGTGAATCTTCATCGACTGAGATGGATGGGCCACGTGTTACGTATGCCTGAACACCGATTATCACGACGTGCAGTGCTGACTAGTGTAGGAGACGGTTGGAAGGAGAATAGGGGCGGCCAAACCAAAATGTGGCATTAGTCCTTGAAGTTACTAACTTCTGGTCTGAGCCATGTTGGTAGGTGCAGACTACTTGGTTGTGGTCTGGACGACTATCGTAACTAGTGGTTGAAGATTCTGGGTGACATTGCTCAGAATCGATCACAGTGGCGTCGGTGTATACACTCTTTGTTTTCTCTTAAACCATGAGACTAAATTTGCTTTATACCTTTCCTTCTACAAACTAATTCTTTTCTGTATCATATTCTTATATGCAATGTTTTTTTATATATTATCATTGAAGTAACTGCTCCTATGAATTTGGTTTTCATGTTGTTGTACTAATGAGGTGTGGCAATTTAGACCGATTCATATATGTGCCTGGTCTTACGCTGTAGCCGACTGACTGACAATATTAATGACAACAATGAGGAAAAATATTGAGATGATTTGTTTACGTGAATTAGAACCAAGCTATACAAATATTAACTACTGATCTTAGCAATGTACCAAAAAGTAAGCTTTATGTGGCATATTAGGAGTAATGCATCGGAAACTTTAAGACTCATTGATATTTCATTTTGTTTACCACTCCGTTTCAAAGTTGGATTACTTATAGTGCTATTCTTCGACTTCTAAAGCTATGGACAGTTAATTTAGTTATCATCTACACTTTAGTTTTCTAATTAGTTGTAAATTTGTACTCGAATGTAGATGATGCAATCTCGATTCTTGACTAGTGCAAAGATAATTTTCAACAATAGTAATTGTGTTTTGAGAAAACTATACAATTCGTTAATATATTTTCCTAAATATGAATATAACAGGCCAAACTTTGTTCTTTATGGCTTATATATATATATATATATATATATATATATATATATATATATATATATATATATATATATATAGCCTGTTACTAGATACTCGTTAAAATGTAATAGCAGCTAAAATCCTTCAATTTACCTTAGCATTTAAAACTATCAGTTGATCTATAATTTTACTTTATGAAACCAAGTTACAATTTAAAAGGGACTAGTGTTGAGTTTTCCATATTTATTATTCGCAACAATCTTAATTTGCTTGTACTATCTATATATATTTTTCTTAATGTAGTTGATCCAAAAGAAGGTGATGCTTATCCAATTGGTGCATTACCAGTTGGTACAATTATTAGTCAATTTGAAATAAAACCTGGTCAAGGTGCTTTATTTTGTCGGACAGCAGGATCTAGTGCAACAATATTTCGACGTGGAAAATATGTTGGTTCAAAATTAAATGAAGAATTAAATTTCACATCTTTAACTGATGAACGAGAAGATGAATATGTTGTATTTGTTAGAACAAATGGAAAACGTAAAATTTATCGACTTTTACCAACATGTATGTGTGTAGTTGGACAAGTATCTAATGAAAATCATGATCAATTTAGGTAAGTTAATTACGAATAACTAGATTTCATATCGTTAATAATTATGTAGGATATTTCTGTTAAGTGTCAACATATTTTAAATGCGGTGGGCTTTTTTTCTTCTTCTTGAGAATAAATATAGGTACATATACTTGAAATTATGTCGTTTTGATTTCTATAGTGTTATCAGTAACCATGCTGTCATTTTAAATTGGATTATGTCAAATAAGTTTTATTTTCAGTGAAGATTATTGTTCATTTACATAGGGAGATTTTTCATGTGTATTTAATGATTTACACTACATGCTTAGTATTATTATTGATGTATAGAGGTAATTGATGACAAGTAACCTTATACATTGTTTGAGTTTTTTTTATTAAGGTTAATACTTTCTGTTACATGGACTCAATTTGTTTATTACTGTGAGAAGTGTACCATGTCAATGTTCACCAAACTACTTTCGATAAAAATGTTCGTATACCTGATCGATCAGAATACACCATGCGTAAGGAATAAGTTATGTATGAAGCTTTACATGCAATTCTCGGACAACGTGATATTTTGTTTGTAATAACTAACTAAACAATTCTTAAGTAAACCATTAGATTTTAAGATATTGCATGTTTATCGCTAATATTATATTTATTTATCTCTTTTTCATTATTTTATATATATACATATAGATTTCGTAAATTTGGTGAAAAGAAATGGAGAGGAATAAAACAACGCAGTGGATTGTGGCAGCGTAAAACAGGAAGATTTGGTCGAAAAGTACGACCGATCGGTCCACCTATCGACCTTGTACCATGTCAAAGTTCACCAGACTACTTTAGATTAAAATGTTCGTATCCTGGTCGATCAGAATATACAATGCGTAAGAAACAAGATATGTATGAAGCTTTACATGCAAAAAACAAACCAAGACCACAACCTATTCCTGGACGTCACAATGAATTACCTGACAAAATGCCACGATATCGTTGGTGTTCTTGGTCATCTGTACGATAAGAAGCACATATGCTACAAATCTTATAAATTTGAATGTGTAATATCTGATGGTTGTACTAAATGGTTATTAACGTGCTTTTTATCGGTAATCACCTACTTTAGCTGTTTTATAAAAAGAAATAATATGGAATTGAATTTATTCAAATCTAAAACCACGAATGAACCAAGTCAACAGCTATATCTACTGTATTATAACGATGACGCTTGTATAAACGAGGCAGGTCATAGCGAAGTTCTGCAACCACTTTGCCCTGTGCACCAGTACTCTGTATTGTATGTAGAACATGCTATACAGTTATTTAAAAAAAAAGTAGACATGAATGAACAAGTATTTTGACTTACAGTAATTATAAAACAGCATAGTAAACCGTTAATTGGTGCACACTATAGTTAATAGCTCCTAAATAATATTTTTTATCAAGATTGTATTTAGATTATTGTGTTTAGGTACACGAGTCAAATTTTTGCGGTCGTATTTTTGTTTGCTATTCGAGGTGTACCTACTACATCACTTAACACGTAGTAAGAATTAAATTACTGGTCTACGGACTTAGTTTTCAAGAGACCTTTTATAAAACATGTTGAGGTTTACAAAATGTGGTTAAATGTTCCGAATGCTTGATTATGTAATGTAAGTATCGTAAATGTAATTGATGCGCCAGTAAACAGCTTGTAGCTTTAGTTTGTTTATTACATCACTTATAGGGTCATAAATTTTTATTTCTCGATAAACAATATAGCTGAGCCTCATATATTAATTGGAAAGTTTTCACCAGGCCAGTTAACTAAACACTGAGTGTCAGCTTGGTCGCTAAGTGTTAATTCAAAAATAGCGTACTCGGCTAGTTAACTATGAAGTCTTCGAGACCGACATTACGAGTTTTTTGCTAGCAATTATGGAATAGTTAGCTCAGAAAATTAGCATCAGCTAGGTGTTCTTAAAAACCTGTTTGTTCAAATTCGCACGCCACTAGCTTTTATTCAGTCACTGATCTCGTAGAACCTTTGTTATAAATATTTTATAACTTAAAACTCGCCCCCGAACGCCCTGGTACGGCCGAGAGTGAGGAGAGTCCGCTCTCCCTCTCGAAATGCTCTCACACGGCCACGCGTATACAGCCTCTGCCAGGGAAGTCCCACTCACTGCCTTCTCGTGGCGGGGGTGTTGTTTACGAAATTGCGAGGACGAAAAGCGAATGTCCGACGCTTTAACCAGATTCCAAATCAATGTTGCACATGAGCTCCAGTATCCTGCGGGAACAAATGGCGTACGAACCAATCGTTGGTCACCGGCTACCATGGGACTGCATCTCCTTACGATGCTCCACTGCCTTGTGGATTAGACCTTTAGGTCAAAGGCTCGGGGTGTGGCCCCCTAAGAAAACCACCTGCTTTGGTCTGGGCACCCGGGCAGTATCACAGCCCACACACAAATATGATGAACTGCCTATAACTATGGAAACTACCTTACTTGTTTCAACTGACAATCAAATGATTATTATTATTACTATCATTATTAATATTATTATTTACCACATTCACCCTCTTTTATACTTATACAACGGCTCGTCTTTGGTAGAAATTCGACTGTATCTAGACGTTCTCGAGTCACTATCCGGTTGAAAATTGTATGTTTCCACTGAATATGAGTAATGAAGCAATATTTCCGAAACCACGTGCACCATTCAAACTAACTGCCTTCAACGTTCGCCTATGCCCCGACAGATTGCAGCCCGGATGCAATCAAGGATGAGTTTTACCACCAGTTATCTGTTCTTCTCCAGAAAATGCGTTTGACAGATATTGTAGTACTAGCCGGAGACTTGAATGCTCAGGTCGGGCGTCTAGGCACAGAAGAGAGTCGTTTAGGTGACCGATGGGGACTCGTTGGTCGCAGGTCAGATAACGGGGACCGTCTACTGCAACTGTGCACAGACCACAACCTGTTTCTGGCTAGCGCTAACTTTCGGCACAGTCATCGCCGATGTGCCACCTGGCGTCCTCCCTCTGCATCTCAATCCTGGACTCAGATTGATCACATCGCGATCAGCTACCGCTGGCGTGGTTGTGTACAAGACTGCCGCTCCTTTTGGAGTACCTATCTGGACTCTGACCATGCCTTGGTCTGTGCCAATATTACCTTACTTTTCAGTGGCCAACGAAGTGACCGCCATCAACGGATTGATATTAGCAAGCTGGTTGCAACTTCTGTTGCAAGTAAGTATCGAACCGAGCTAGCCTCTAGGCTAGCTACCACTCCACCGGAAAGTATAGATGAGCATTGGTTGCAATTGCATGACGCCATGAAAATGGCGGGTACAGTCAATTGTGGGTTCGCGAAACGTCCCGCTTTTAAGCACTGGCCTTCCTCAGGCTCCTTACAACTCATTGAAGCCCGTCGGTCTACTCCGAGTGACCATGAGTTTGACCACAAACGAAGGATGGTACGTGAGGAAATTGGGCAAAGCTTGCGTAAGGACCGAGAAGCCTGGTGGTCGAAGCGTGCTAATGAGCTGGAAGCAGCAGCTGCATCTGGCAATTACCGGAAGCTCTTCCAACTCATCCGAGCCACTGGCAGCAAGAAGTGTGGTGTGAGTGAAACAATCTGCGAGGATGATGGGATGCCAATCACTAACATCCATCGACGTCTTGGACGATGGGCAGAATTTTTCGAAGGGCAGTTCAACTGGCCTGCTGCTCCGGCAACATCGGTCAGACTGTCCTGCCCTCCATGGCCGGTGACGACTGATCCACCAAATGAGACGGAAGTCCACAAGGAACTTCAACTCTTGAAGCGTGTCGGAGAAGTTTATTAACATCCTAAAAGCCCTATATAAAAACACCTCAGGCAGAGTGAGGGCATACAACCACCTCTCTCCATTGTTCCATTCGAGTAGTGGGGTTAGGCAGGGTTGCCCAATCTCACCATTCCTCTTCAACTTTGCCATCGATGACATTCTGGAAACAGCTCTGATGAATGTAAGTAATGGTGGTGTGGTTCTGTTGCCTGGAGAAAGACTTCTCGACTTTGAGTATGCGGACGATATTATCTTACTGTGCGATAATGCCCAAGGCATGCAATCCGCACTTAATCAGTGTCCGTAGGTATGGTTTGTGCTTTGCACCTTCGAAGTGCAAAGTACTTCTACAAGACTGGCAGGATTCCAATCCTGTACTCACTCTGGATGGTGAGCAGATAGACGTAGTCGAGAAGTTCGTGTATCTGGGTAGCTGCATAAGTGCTGGTCGGGGTGTGAGTGATGAGATTAATGCACGAATAGTGAAAGGCAGGGCGGCTTATGCCAATTTGGGTCATCTTTGGCGCCTTCGTGATGTTAGTCTGGCTGTAAATGGTCGGAGCTACAACGCTTCGATGAGAGCAGTTTTGCTTTATGTTTGTGAAACCTGGTCTCCGAGCTGAGGACGTTAGACGACTCTCTGTGTTCGATCATCGCTGTCTCCGAAGGATCGCTGACATTCAGTGGCAACATCATGTCAGTAATGCAGAGAGGTTCGGCATCGTGTGTTCGGGCACAGAGATGATAATTCAATTGGTGTCACCATCTTGAAACACCGACTTCGGTGGCTTGGACATGTTCTCCGAATGTCGTCCCAAAGAATTCCACGTCGTGCATTATTTGCCGACTCTGGGACTGGTTGGAAGAAGCGGAGAGGTGGTCAGTGCATGACATGGTGTCGTGGCATGAAAGAAAGCTGCAAAGGACTGGCTTGTGTTGGTCCTTCACGACTCCCTGGTTGGGGTCCGAGAGATGGTGCTACACAGTGGCTTGAGATGTTATCAGATATGGCTCAGAATAGAAGCCAGTGGCGATCTAGCTGTAACCTTCTTTTACTTTCTTCATAAAGTGGTTGTGTCTCCCTTAACTGAAAGATTTCTTCCGATTGTACCTTTCCGTTCCCTCATTTCTACCATACTACCTTACACCAACCTCTTTGTTATTGTTCTCTTTTTTTACGCTCCTCACCTTTTTTTCCTCTTCGAATTCTCATTGTTTTGTGTGGCGCATATATATAGGCGCACTCTTGTACCACTATTTATGTAATCAAATAAATAAATAACTTAAAACTCATTATACTTACGTTTCGTGTCGTAGTTTTATGGAGCGAATATACATGTAAATGGGCAATGGACAGCGCAGCACGTAGGAATGCCATGTCAATACCTGAAAAAATAAAATATATGTGTCAGTAAGACGCTACCATTATTTTTTGGGTTAGTGCCAAAAGGAGGATTTAGAATAACTGTATCCACAAATTTCTTGTTGTTCCCATCAAAGAGACGTACTACATCACACAAAGTAACATCAATATTTTCATCTAGCATTTCACATGTTCCTAGGTTTGATTGAAACTCATTTACAGCATCCTCATCAATTTCGAACCCAAGTACACAACTGATATCTATTATTAAGGTTGAAGGAGTGTCGGTTTCCTACCTAGCTCCAAGGAGCTTAGCACCGATAGACAACATTCCAGTACCGCATCCAAGATCGGCTACAGACATCCCTTCCAATGCATTATCTGTCATTTGAATATTAAACAAGATGTCCGCTAAACAAATGGTAGATTACTTTTAGTATTTCGTCAACTAACCTGCAACTTGTGCTGAGGTACAGTACTGTTCAAACTCAAGTTTTGGGTTTTGAAATGTCCTAACATTTTCCAGCTGGTGGTGTAGTTTTTTCCGACTTA
Organism: Schistosoma haematobium; assembly: GCF_000699445.3. Taxonomy (NCBI): domain Eukaryota; kingdom Metazoa; phylum Platyhelminthes; class Trematoda; order Strigeidida; family Schistosomatidae; genus Schistosoma; species Schistosoma haematobium. The sequence goes on from NC_067198.1 coordinate 3,630,989, forward strand.
ACGTGGGCATACCACAAAGTGGTAATTTCTCCAAAATTTTACCTATAAAAGTAGTAGTTACTATACAGTGCTAGATAAGACAAACAATTAATGAAATGTAGAAAACAGTAAAAACCCAATGTCACGTTATTCATACCATGAGTAGGTTTGTGGAGATATGCTAAATGTCTAACCAAACGAATGAATAAGTCCTCAATGTACGAAGGGACTTCAGCCACTTACACTGATTTCTATCAGTTCAAAACTACTTACCGAAACTAGGAATCCAGGTAGGATGTCGATATCAAAAGAGAAGCAGTTGGTTCATGATTGCTAGGATTATCCTACTTTGGCAGAACTGGCAAGTGAAAGTATTCCACTATTTAAGAGGAAGCAAGTGGAATAGTGTGTAAAGACACCGTCAATGCCAAAAACCTCGTCATCGTATTTAAGTTGTATTTTCTAGAAAAATGACCGATAATTCTAGAGTAAGCTCGTCGTAATAGCTCAGTGCTTATTAAGAATAGTCTACACCTAATGGGATTTAACGAATCGAGTGGTCAAGAGCACACTGGTTCTCCAATTGCGTCAATTACCAGGCATGGACGCTGCACCTAGTAACTTTATTTGGAATGCCATTGGATCAGTCAGATGTTGTCATAATCTACTCGACCGTCAAAATCACAAATATCACAATGCACAAGCTGATTCCAATAAGACTATGGTTTTCCGAAGTTTACGTTCGATTTCTATCATTTTAAAAAATGACCACCAAAAGAAACACTTCAAAGTTATTCATAAAGATCTCTATACAGAATACTGTCTTAGCATAATCATATTTGCTCCTAAAGCAGTAGTTAGCTCCATGATCGGGGAGAACCCAAGAGTTTTCAGTTTCAGTTTGGGAAGGACAGGAGGCTCGATGGCCTATGTTAGTCCTGGCAATGGTGGTCTCTCAGTTGATCCAACTTTCTTTTGAAAGAGTCGACGGATGGGGCCTCAACCACGTGCTGAGGTAATGAATTCCACTCGTTGATGATTCGATGGGAAAGTCGATAGTCAGCTGACAAGTAATTTGTTCTCGGCTTGTGAACTTTATTCGAGTGTCCTCGTAAATTCTCTGTTTTGGAAGACAAGAAAAATGAGGGCATGTTAGGTGCAAATTTATCACTAAGCAATTTGTAGACTGTGATCAAGTCGCCTCTAGTTCTGCGATATGACAACGGGAAAAGGTTCAGCTTGGCCAGTCGAGATTCATACGGAAGCTTCGCTATTGCGGGAACCAGCTTAGTCGCCGTTCTCTGAACCTTTTCCAGAAGCTCACTGTCTTTTTTAAAGCAGGGGCTAGCCGCCTGTATGCAGTACTCAAGTTTAGGACGAACGAACACTGTATACAAAGTCAAAAACGTCTTAGTGTCGACATGACTAAAAGCCCTACGTATTGACCATAACGTTCTAAAACTTTTGGCGGCTATTGCACGGCAGTGTGCAGTAGTCTTTAAGTCTTGACTAACGATAACTCCTAAGTCATTATATGTCTGGACGACAGGTAGCTCAGTGTTATTCATCGTGTATGTATCTGTGCCTTGATGACCGATATGCATCACAACACACTTGGAAGTATTTATCGGCAACTGCCATGTTTGAGACCATTCAGATAACTTCTTCAGGTCATTTTGAAGTTCTAAGCTATCTCTTACATCGTATCGTTCTCCATATCTTGACATCGTCAGCATATAGCAAGACCGATGATGATAGGAGACAAGGAAGGTCATTTACATACAAGAGGAATAGCACTGGCCCCAAAACTGTACCCTGGGGCACTCCGCTAAGCACAGTTTCCCAGCTAGATAACTTTGAGTTCACCCTTACTCTTTGTTGACGCCCAACTAAGAAGTCTTTTATCCACATCAATAAATTGCCTCCAATTCCGAAATCCCTTAACTTATATAACAGCCGGTTGTGCGGAACTTTGTCAAAAGCTTTGCTGAAATCAATGAAGGCTACGTCTACAGGTAACTTTTGGTCCTTAAGAGCACATCAGCTTTCATGAGCCACTAATAAGTTAGTGAGACAAGAATAACCTATTCTGAAGCCGTGTTGCTTCTCCGAGAGGATCCGGTTTTTATCGAGATACTTATCAGCTCCTTCCGAATAATCCTTTCTGAGATTTTAACAACCAGACTAGTTAGGCTAACGGGGCGGTAATTCTCAGGTTTGTGTTTCGTACCTGTTTTGAAGTCAGGACTTACTATGGCATTTTCCAGTCTTTTGGTAAACGACCCTGCGTAACGGATAGGTTAAAGCATATACTTAAAGGGCTTGCAACGAAGTTAGATAATTCCTTCAGTAGCCTAGGATATAATTCATCGGTCCCCGTGGATTTACCTATGTCAAGCTTATTTATTAGACCAAAGACATGGAGTTCTTTAATGGTCACGCTATCCAGTGTATGTATGGGGGATCTGTATACGCTGACGGGAACGGCGCTTCTATGGTATATACATTGCTAAAGTAGTTCGAGAACACTTAAGCCTTGCCGAAGTCGTCCTCCACTAATGATGCGGCAGAACTGTCTCCCTATAATTCAAGAATGTTTCCTATTCTTTTTTGTCCTCTGATTTATATAAGAATACAAGCGTTTGGGACATTCTATGGATTCCTTAACAAGTTTTTCTTCGTACAATTTTCTAGACTTACGGAGGGTCGAGGCACAAGTGTTCCGAGCCTTTCGATACTGAGATTTTGACTCATCAGTCCCCAGTAACCTAAATCTATCCCACGTTTTCCTTTTCTTACGGAGAAGGATACGGACCTCCCTACTGGACCACGGTGGAGAGTTCCTCAGCCCCCTTGGTGTGGTCCAAAGGACGTGAGGTGCGGTAACTTTTAAGTATGATTTTCGAAATGCGTTCCAGGCCGTTTCAATTGAGGACTCTGGGTCTATTTTCCAATCTATTAACGATGCTGAGTGCATGATATCTGGTATGTTTGCCTTCCAGACGTTAGGTCTGGACTGGACTGATGCGTGCTCGTGACTGACAGTTATATGGAAGTCAAAAGTTAAAACTTCCTGATCACTTTTACCTAGGGGTGGCATATAATGGAGGTTCGCAACGTCATCCTCATAGTGAGTCAGTATGAGATCTAGTAAGGATGATTCAGTGTCCGGGTCGTACCTAGTCGCTTCTTTCACATGTTGCACTAGGGCACATGTGATAACCGCATCAACTAGTTCCTGCTCGAAGGAATTTTCTGACGATTCAGTTCGCAGATTTTCCCAGTCTACCATAGGTGCATTAAAGTCCCCTAGGATTAGACATCGACCACTTTGGGACCAAGTATTGAGACTGCTTAACAGAACCTCATTTACTACACAGCTTGGACTGCGATAGACCAAACCAACCAGCAGCTCTTGTCCGTTGCATTTCAAGCGGCAACTAACTAATTCACACGTCCCACTCTCATGGGATACACTGTCGATGACGGCAAATGGGATAGCATTCCTAATGAATAGAGCTACTCCCTCTCCCTTACGCTTTTGTATTGTCGGCCCTTACTAACGTAAAACCCTTGAAATCAAGTTCCATACTATCTATAGCCTGTGTCAGCCAGGTCTCTGTAACTGCGATTATGTCTGGCTTTGTAGAGTCAATCTGTACACCTAGTTCCGATCGCTTATTAAGTAAGCTTCGGGCATTGGTGTAACAGATCCGAAGCCTATTTAAATGACTTCCTGCTTCACCCAGAGTGGCTTCGGCATCATTCTCTGTCGAAGTCTTACAACCCGAAAATTTACAATTTTCAGGTCCTTTTCGCCAGCGTCTAACCTATGTTGTAGTTCTTTCTCGGCTTCCCGTCTTTTAACACGGTCTGCCAACGGTAGGTCCTTTCGGATAAAGACTCCTGAACCCTTTAATTTGTGTCCATTTTGTAAAATTAGGTCACGTTCGTTCGAAGAGCTGAATACTACGTTAAGCAGTCTGGAATGATTTGGTTTCAAGTCCGCTAGACTCCCTAGTCTGTACACCTTTAGCAAGGTAACCCCGGTGATATTTTGAGGCATGAGTTGACTAAGCAGCTGCCTAATCAGTAAAATGTCATGCTCAAAACGAGCTTTAGGTTCAGAGCTATCGCTCTCCTTAATTCTATGAAAAATAGCTGATCTGTCGCTATGATCAGCTTTCGATTTTACGACTAATTTCGCGGGGGTAGGATTGCCTTTTATATCCCTACTTTTCTTCCTTACAACCTGTACCCATTCGTCAACGATGTTGATAGAAGCAACAACAGTTGCGTCGAACCTAGTATTGGATTCTGGGGGGGGGGTTTTCGACGACCTGAGAGGTCGGGTTATGTTTACCACTTGAAACCGATCGAGCCTTGCGATTGCGGCTTCTAGGCGTTTCCTGTTGGATCCCATCTGGGAGACGGAGAACAGAAGAACCTACTTTTCTTGAGATTTTGTTTAAAGCAGGCCCCTTTGGAGACTGCTTTTCCTTCTTTGACCGGCGTGAGTCATCCATTATCGAACTAACCCTAGTTTCCTTCATATCGATTTGCGTGTCGACAGATCGAGTGCTGTTTGACGTGTTCCGACTATGCTTGCTAAAACACTTCTTTGCAGCATCAACCAGTGAGATGGCCTCGGTTAACAAGCTGTTTGCATCCGAACAGCACTGTTGACAAAGCCATACGCAACCCTTTTTACTGAACCGTTTGAAAGCCGCAGGCGTTAAGTTCGTGCAAGCTTCGTGGTACCAGCCTTTGCACTCGTCGCACTGCATGCCGCTTTCAACAGGATAACGACAACCCGGACGTTGACAACTGCTTTTTTTTACACTGTCCGGTCAAATGCTTAGAAACAAAAAAAAATAATCAAGGACCAAAAAGTGAAGAGCTGTAGATTGCTAGGACCAAAAGTACCAACAGGTACAGTTGAAAATGAGGTACTCGAGAGTACCAACGGCAAAACTAATTCAGAGAAGACTAAAAACGGTACTCTAGTCGAATACTTTAAATGAAATAAATTCAATTAAAGTGAAAACAGTAGTCTTGATACGTAATAAACGATCAAAACAATGAAATTTACTCAGCAAGGAAAAATACCAGTCCTTTCTATGGATTTTCTGGAAAAAAAATCGGACATGGAGGAATTCGGGGAGCTTGGCTCTGGTCAGTAGATGTACACTTTCAAGGTCAATTTACATCGCTCAAAGGTCGTTCGTAAAATATAGTCTTACTGAAAGCTTTAGTCGCATTTCTCTCAAATCGACAAACCTTTTTTTAAGGAAACATTTATTAAGGCTTGGTAAGGCTGTGGTCGGTCTAGAATTAAGCAGAAGAGCTTAATACTTAAATCTTATTCCCTGCTATGAACGCTGACGACTCATCAAGACAAAGTGAAATCAGTTCATTTCCAACATCCACCGTTAACAACAATGACACGGATGTCTTTTGTTTAGATTCGTGATTAAATCCATGTTTCGCTTACCCGAATGATCAAAAAAAGAGTTTGGCATTCGAAAGTACGTTCGTTCACGACAAAGAAAAAAAATGGACAATCCAAATGCATTTTCCAAGAAATAACCCCATTTTAACTGCATTACGCAAAACAATGACATTGTAATTCAATAAATCGAAAGAGAGACTCATGACTATATCTAATTTGTTTACAGTTCTTCAGTCCAGACTACCTACAAAGTAACGCTGCTTTCGTATTCATGCGGCCTGACAGAACAGTGTTTCGTTTATCAATAATCACTTGTTTATTTTATTCTCTCGTTTTGTTGCTTACGCCTGCATTTTAGCTTCTTTTAACGCTAAAATAACTGAATTCGACAGTTAATTAGAGGTTAATAAGCCTTTTTTATTAGTGAACGTGTTTGGATGATTTGACCATTTCTCAGTGTCTCCTCACGAATCCTGAAAATTAATCTCATTAGTTCTTCAGGAGGTGATATTCTCTTATTTCTTCTGTACCCGAACAATTATTACTATTTTTCAGACTGCAAACAACTTATTTCCTGCCTAATAACGTGATGGCTACTGCCTCGAGAAACCTTATTCTCATAAGCGCGCTCTGTCAGTTTGAAATAAAGTAAAATCAGAGGGTTTTGTCTTACTTCTTTTTTTCAAAATTTAATGTCTCTGAAGCAATACTGTTTTCGTTTTCCCTACTTGTGTCCATCAATCGCTCTTTATCGTTAACAGGGACTGGAGTATATATGGAGCATTCATTAATTTCGTCGTATACTCTTGAACCATTCCAAGTAGAAATGGAATAGGAGGTAACGGAGTACCGAGCTGCCCGCATTGCTGACAGATATTTGATAGAATCGTTACAAAAGCGATAATTATGTTGCACGCTCTTCGCAAACTAAAACCAGTGACTCAGCATTTCAGTGTGATTTCTGGAGTAACCATTTCCACCAGTACACCGAATTCGTCCAACACAAGTTCATCCAAACACGTAAATGAGGGAGTCTCAGCTTGAGCTCATACGCCATCGAGAAACGACTGTTCCTAGCATTTTAATGACGTCAGACAAAACCCCCCGATTTCATCTGACGTCCCAGTGTTGGAGTGTAGCACATTAGTAAGCAAGGTGGTATTTGATAAAGAACAGTAGGACAATTACTGTAAAATTCTGGGAAATGGTTGGATCTGAAGATCATAGTCATCCCTGAAACATGACAGTTGCCCGTCATCACTGGCACATGGCACTGTTCCCAAAAGATGGAGTACACAAAGTAGAAGGTTGGGTGGCAATATACGTTAACAACCACCTCAGTTCCGTAACACCCCACAGAACTGTAGTCATCAAAACTATAGAATCACTCTAATGTTGCTCCAATGAAACTAACACCAAGTTTCTAATTGAAGGAATATACTGACAAGACATTTTCAGAATACTAAATGATAAGATAATATAAGCGACACTGAAGTTACCACATCTCGATTTTGACCAAATACGTCCAGATAGAGAATTCAGTATTCCATCTTTTGACTTCAGAAAGCAGGACTCAACCTCTATACGAAGGTATCAAATGCAGCTTACGACAGAGAAGAAAAGTTTAGGACTAACTAAACATGTAGGTGACACCACTTAACGAAACAGGGATCAAAAGCGCAAAACTTAGATAACATACTGATTTACTATCAGCTTCTAGTGCATGAGTTCCATGTCCGTGCAACGATGGTATTCAGTGTTCATGGTACAGTGTTCTTTGACTTGATCACAAACGATATAGTTCGGCGGGAGAACACTGCTCCTCACATTAACTACGCTAGAAGAGACAACACGGCCATGAGAGCATCTTGAACACCCTCTATTGGCGCCATATTTGTGGAAGCTAACAATGGATTAGCACGAAAGGCTAATGAGTGATATCCCTCAAAACGATATCCAACACAATTAACCTCATGGAAAACATAAATCTGGATAGCAAAGTTCGCGGGCAAAGCGATAGGCGAAACGCTTGTCTATGAAAAAACGCATAGTCTGAGATAAGCGACAGATTGCGTGGATGACATCTGATGGAGTCGCCCCTCTCAAACCGATTTGAGACATAGCAACAATACCACGGTCCGCAGCAACAGGAAATGTTTTCAGGCCAGGTTGGTGGTAAAACCAAAGTAAACGAAAATATCTCTAAAGATTCATGACCAAGCGGAGGCATACAAACCAGAGGATCTGCACTTACAAACAGCCAAATGGCGTGGGTCTCAGTAGATTAGAGATGGCGGAGATCTTTATTGCCGAATTCATAGACCAACTAAATCAAGAGCTTGCAACTGCAGAACACCTCTCAATTCTGGTGACAGTTGACGCTGCGGGGGCCATCTAACCAACTGCCGGGTTGGTATTAATGAGACTAGAGCCCCTGCACTCTGGAAAGTAACTAGGGTATGACATCATGTATCCTATAATCCTGAAATAATTAGTGGAATCCATCAGCACACCTATATACACCTTCTTCAGGCGTTCACCACACATATGAACTTCAAAGAGAATAGAAACAGGTCACTCTCCCTCAAACCTTCAAAGTGGGAGGTGGAGAAGCCCATCTGGCTACTGTTGAATGTAATGTAAGGATTGGTTAATGGATAAACTAAGGATTAAAAGCGACATTCTCCATGAAACCCAACACAGGCTCAGGAAAGGCAGGTCATATACATACAGTCTTCCCATAGCATGGGAAAGCTGAACAACCTGCTGTGACCATAAGACACTGGTTCATGTGGTGTTCCCCAACTTGGCAAAAGCCTTTGACACAATGTAACATGTACGTCTCATGGAGAAGGTTTTAAAGATGGGTTCCACTGGCCCATTTTTATCCTGGCGCACGAAACACCCATAACAGTATTTTTCGTATCATCTTAAATAGAATGCACACTAGTTGATAGGTCTGAACATCTAGATTTTCACAAGAAATAATTTTAGGTCCACTCTTGTTTCTAATCTTTATAAACAATCTGTTAGAGAAAATTAGTACTGGTCCAAGCAAACGACGTAATGACCTAGAGATCCATGAAAGCGAGACGAGTTCACTTGAGCATGAAATCGATCCTACAACATCCGAGGAATGGAGAGTTGACGAGTTCAAATTCAACCTGTCATGTCATCAACGTTCTGCCTCATTTGAGACAAAGCACTAAAACCATCAATAGAAATTCACCGTCAATTATTGCCACACGGCGTGATCTCTGTCTTGTAACCACCGATAAACTAGACAATAGTTCAAAATAAGCACGAGTCGTTTTACTTATGAAGATTTTGTGCCTATTTAATGTGGTGTTATACCCTGTTCCTGTATACGTTCAGAAAGCCTCCAGAAAAGAATATCAACATCAATTGTTACTGACACAATTTTTCTCTGATATGTTACATAATAATATGTCAGTTCAGTACAAAACAATGCTACCTATAATGGATACAACTTTTTACGGCTAAATACAAACAAGTTATATAATGTTCATGATTAGGTTTACGCTTAATTGCCTCTACTTACATTTTATAAACAACTACGGACATCTATGCTCAACGTCACCATAATCAAGGAGGTGAACCATATGTAATGGCTTTTACGGCTTATTTTCATGAAAAGCCAATCTGTGATCTATTTTTTGGCTAGAAAAATGGAGAATTTTATTTGTTTGACTTTGTATCGTTACAAATAACCATATTACGCTAACTACAGATTTACTTAAGTGGTGAGCAAGAAATAAGTCAAACTGCTAATAAATTAGAACAAAAACTATACTGCAAGCACAGGTATTACGAAAATTCACGTGTGATGGAAAAAAGGCTATTAACAGCTGATAAATAACGACACAAAAAATCCACGACAATATGTTACATGTGCGCGAAAACCCGTGACTTAACGGGCATACTGTGCCTTCAAATTACATGGACGATGTAGCCATTGAAATACAATTCTTTACTTCACGCGTTTACAACTTAACGAAGTCACTTCGGGGTTCCTCCTAGCAATTTTTAAAACATACTCACGGTCCCACCTTGAAATACATAATACCTTTGCTTTCCATTGCTCTCTTGCACAAGGAAAAGAGACAGGGAACCGGGAGGGTTATATTGCTAGGAGATAAATCTCACGAGGACAGACTCCAGTACCTGGGATAAGTTTTTATGAGCTACAGGAAAATAAGAGGTGATCTGATAATGGCATACATGTTGAGAATGTCAAGTCACCCCAACACGAAGATCCTACCAGAACATCAACATCACGCTCATCAAGGCAACCGTCGAAAAGTTGCATGTCAAAAAGCTAACAAACAGATACGCTCTCATGTCCTCTCACTTATAGTCTTCTAAATTTGAAATGCTCTTCCAGCCGAAGCCACAACAGCTTTTTAATGTGGTTTTCTTCAAGAGGACACTTGACAAACGCGTGCTCACGCATGGAAAACCATACTTTACTGGACCAGCTGTGTCAGGTTCACGTTTCATGAATTACCAAAGTTGCCATTGTTGCATAACCGATGAATACTTCCTATGTCTCTTACTGTCCCATTTGTTCCCCTATTGAATTAACAAGTTAAACCAGAAGTCATACCAATATTAACATTTCTACAATATTGATCCCTTTTATTTTATGCTTGTGTGGTTCGGGTCCAATGCTACTACAGAATTAAAATGGATAACTGTAAGTATACATATATCTAGATGCCTGCTAATTTCCTCTTGTAAGAAAACTAGTCAGTTAAAACAGACTCATTATCATTCATGTGACTCATAAGTCTTTCACAAAAGGAAACGGAGTCTGAACATACAAACGAAGCTTTACGCATCATTAGTTGACCGGGTAAGGTTAGATTAGCCCCATAAACGAGTTGTGCAGTTGCGCATTGAAAGTCTTCTTTCATTTTAGGACGTATGCCCAATAAAATGAAAGATAAGAATTTACTCCGTCTGAGCTGTGCCATCAGCGAGCTTTTCAGTTGTTTATGAGGTCACTCCACTAGTCTATTTCCTGCTGAGTGGTTCGCTGTTGTAGTGGTGTAATGAATGCCCAAAGAATGCCACTGGAATGTCGCACAAGATCACTCTTAGAAAACACTTGCTCAAATTTGGCTGTACATCACCAACGTAGATAATCTACGTCGAATAATTGGTGGCCTACTGGAGTTACACGGGAACGGTGTGATTAAAAGCTAACTTGAGAGTCAGATCTCACGATCAGCACCTAACGTGAACTACCCCGTTCGTCGTACAAGGGTATTATGGCTGCTTTGAAGACTATCTAACACAAAGAATGTTATTGCGGAAATGTCTTGGTAGAAGTAGGTGCAAGGGAGAAGTTTCGACCACCACCACATGAGCCGGTCTGTGGCGAATGATTAGTTGCTACGAATTCGTTGTCCTTGAGCTCGACAAGGATCTGTGAACTGTTCGACATTCAGTGACCCAACTGCCAAATGATTTGGCCAGGGCTCAGTAAAATTTCACTGGCCCTACAATAATCACACATTGGATTCGACGGTCATTTGGATCGGTGCCAACACATTTTAGGATTAGTCGTGCACCAGAGGTTGCCGAATGATTAATATGAATCCTCCGGGTATTGCCAAGTTGTAAGGCAAATTGACAGGAGGCGAAAGAAACTGATCGAGAGATGGCGAACAATAATATGTTAATAAAGCGTTGGTTGAATGTACGGCGATTAACCATAGAAAAAATGAAAAAAGGAACACGACCTTTTTAAATTTCTGTCAAGTGGCGTTGGAATAGATAGCTCTGAGAATTGATCGAGTTCCTCAGATAAGAAACACATAGTTCACCGCAAGAGCAACGACACTACAGTGGCAGTACGATAGCGTATTATCAGTCGATGCCAATGCTTGTACTGCCGTTAGCTTAAAATAGAATTTCAGACGGTGTCGTTGACAATAATTCACAAAATACAGTACGATGTAATAGTCGGGTAGTCACAGTGGTTTGAATGTGTCATAATGTCATAGAAAAAAACACTGAACTTTTATACTCCAGGAGCTACGCTGAACGTTCGCTTGTATATTACTGGTATTTTAGGGGCACAGCTAGTAACAACACTAATACTACTGTCTAGTCAACGCGTTTCCCGACAAGGAAAATGACGCAAAACACTTATAGGATGTAACACACTTTCTGTGGTATCAACATATGTGGTCGTTATATTTGCTTGTTCTTATGGTGTGCCGATTCTTACACATCCGTGAATTAGATCAGGACCCTTGAGATAAAAGATGGGAGATTAATAATTGTAATGCATCTAGCTTGCTTATAACGCTAGCAACCGTGCGTGTATGATATGTACGTTGGTGGCTTTATTAGGCTGTTAACGATGCCAAGGTGAGGGTTTGCATACTACTCAGAGTGTGATGTAATCTGTACATAAGGTATCATACCACATGTTATCTCTAAAATCTTATCAGCCATGCGTGGTAGGTTCTCCAAACCCAAAGGTTGGCCGGAAGCGCAAAGAATTCGCCTTACTACATTTGGTAAGCATTGTAGCCAAATTTCGTCCAGAGAAGCATCATCAACTGTATAATGTTCATTCAACTTATTCATCTGGCATGATAATTGAAACCGTGACTTGTCATATAACTCACATTCTTATAACAATTGTTGAATCCATTTTCACCTGATACCGTGGTACGCTGAATAAAGGCCTGGTTTAACTAATCATAGGCTTCCAACAGAGGAACATCATTTATAAAATCCGATACCTTAAATACTATTTTGGTCGGCAGGATTCTATGCACGAAAGGGAATTTCGAAGCCCGTGAACATGCATTGCGACGATGAAACTGGACATCTACCTGTGAAAACCATGTACACGGGTCTCACCTACTGAATGGTGGCACATTTATGAGGTTTAGAGCGTGTAAGCCTGTTGAATTGCTACTTTGGTTGATATCTTCGGATTCGAATGAGTACATGATAAATAGGCAAAAAACAATCATTAACAAGAGGAAAAGAAAAGCCGAAATGTTTGTAAGGAAATGCAAGTGCTCATCAGATTAGTGATGTATCTCAGTAAAAGAACGCATTCCAAAAATAATAATGAACATAGTTCCAATGGTATACCGAAAAAGATCAACACTACAAACTGAAGTGTCTGTCTATGAGTAAAGTAAAACTGTAACAAATGGCGCTTAAAACAAGATGGCACATTAAGTGGCAAAATGATAATAATTGATATGAGATGAATGTTACTCGCAAGTTCTTTTTAAGAAAGCAACAATCAATAAGTTCATATGATTAACGAAGTTTCCTCTGCAAGTGGTGATACCAACGGTGGGATAGGTTAAATCCGATAGTACGATTCAATAATAAACTACAAAGTAGTTTATAGTACCAAAAAAGATGTTAAAACACTGTTATAATCTTCGATACCAGGCTCTGGGCCAATAAAGTAGAAGAACAGACGACAGACAGAGCCTTTATTTTCTTTAGTAAAAGTCATAGTGCATTAGTGTAACCAAAACTTTTTTAAAATCGGTGCGGAGAAACTATTGATATTGAATATATGTTTGATTACACATCCACTGTCAAAAATAAATAGAAATGTGGTGTTTATGTTATTGTTACAAAAATCATTGAATATAAATTTAATTATACTTTCAACTACTTATCCACTAGAGTTTTTGGTGAATCCCAAAAAGAAGAGCTTATAAACGGTATGTCGATACACTAGTTTAATAATAAAATACCAAGAAAATTAATAGTAAAAACTCTAAGTGTCTGTCTGTTAATAAAACCAAGGTAACAAAATATAGTTAGAAATACAAAGGGTATATTAAACAAACAAATAACAATTATTATGGACTGAATGTTACTTGAAAGCTGCCTCGTGAGAATAACAACCACAAATAAGTTCACTCGATTAACGAAGGTTCCTCTGCGAGTAATTGCACCAACGGCGTATTGAGAAAGATTGAGTCCAATAGTATTATAATATAATAATCCGTGCTAGAATTCCAACGTGGTGTCGGAAGGGCTAAAGAGATGTTATAACACCATTACAGTCTTCAATCAAAATCCGTGGTCAATAAAGCAGAAGAGCAAACGGTGTAGATAGCGGTTTATATTTTCAAATCACGCGGTAGTAAAATCGTATATTATTCATCGAAACAATTATCATCGTTATTAACAAGTAATACAGAAAAACAACAGATACTGAATAAAAATGTGGTTACATATAAAGTGTGACAAACTAGAGGGAAAATACGGTTTTTATTTTTTCTTTACAAAAACCATTGAATATACGTCACCATAAGTTTGTGGAGCTAGGCGTTCAGAATATCCGGAACGCCTGAAGCCATATATGTCTTCATCATCGAGTGAACTTTAAGGTGAAAAGTAGACAATTAAACGTATATGTAGGTGCGAATTAAACAATTCGGCGAATATTCAGGCAAAAAGTAGAAAATTCGGCCGATATTTAGGCGAAAATTCGAGAATTCAGCGGATACTTAGGCGAAAACTGGGCAATTCAGCGGATATTTGGGCGAAAACTCGATAATTTATCGACAAAGCGGCAAAAAGGGGGAAATTTGCATTATTTACCCCCGGACAGGCGACATTCTGTCGCGTTTTCCCCTTTCTCTTCCAACGCATTTTCCCACTTATTTCCTTTTTTCGCCTTTATTTCCCCTATATTGGTTGCTTGGGTATTGTAACATATAAAGCGTGCCTAAAAATCACTCGGTTTTTGTGCTTGTGCATTAAGAAGATATTGGACACTGGCAATTTTAATGGCGGAATCATTAAGTTTGCAGAGAGGTATAATGTGGATTGATTATATTCAGATTCTAGATATTAATAGAGTGTTGGAGTTGTTGGAAATACTTCAGAGATGCCCTGAAATACAGCCATCAAAGTTGGCAGCCTTACAGCGCATACTACAGTCAGACTTTTGTGACATGATTCGTGAAGTTTATGAGCATATATATACAACTGTTGATATTAATGGGTCAGAAGAAGTTAGTATTGTTTTGTTGTATTATGGGTTTCGCTCAAACATAATGTTCTAAGCCTCAATTATAACTCAATTTTGTTCTTTATGCCACTGAGTAATCCATTCATGTAAACTACTAGCAGAAACTGGTGACGTTTTTACTTGATTCATTCAATAAGGGATAGATGCTTTTGAAGGCCTACTAGGCACCCGCCGTTAAATGTTCCTGGCCTTCTGTTCTCAAGGCCCAAGTTAAAGTCCACAGAGATTAAGAAATGAGTTTGAAATAATCAAGGTGAAATAGTATATACACCCAGTGTACCCTTAAATCATGGGATTAAAATTGCTTCGTATCTTTCTTTCTACTAAATAATTTTTCCTGTAATGCGTGCAATCTTTTTATCTATAATAATATCATTGAAGTTTTGCTTCTATGAATTTGGTGTTCATCTTGTGCTTATGAGGTATGGCAACCTGGACCAATACATAAATGTGCCTGGTCACTGGGCGGCTGACTGCTATTTAACTGTGGTTTAATGAATTTCGCGTCGAATTCCAGGACTTGTGGTACAGTTTGCGTCTTTCTACTTTGCGGACGTGAAACATGCCCGTTAGAAATAGAGTTTCAGTTTGGGAAGGACAGGAGGCTCGATGGCCTATGTTAGTCCTGGCAATGGTGGTCTCTCAGTTGATCCAACTTTCTTTTGAAAGAGTCGACGGATGGGGCCTCAACCACGTGCTGAGGTAATGAATTCCACTCGTTGATGATTCGATGGGAAAGTCGATAGTCAGCTGACAAGTAATTTGTTCTCGGCTTGTGAACTTTATTCGAGTGTCCTCGTAAATTCTCTGTTTTGGAAGACAAGAAAAATGAGGGCATGTTAGGTGCAAATTTATCACTAAGCAATTTGTAGACTGTGATCAAGTCGCCTCTAGTTCTGCGATATGACAACGGGAAAAGGTTCAGCTTGGCCAGTCGAGATTCATACGGAAGCTTCGCTATTGCGGGAACCAGCTTAGTCGCTGTTCTCTGAACCTTTTCCAGAAGCTCACTGTCTTTTTTAAAGCAGGGGCTAGCCGCCTGTATGCAGTACTCAAGTTTAGGACGAACGAACACTGTATACAAAGTCAAAAACGTCTTAGTGTCGACATGACTAAAAGCCCTACGTATTGACCATAACGTTCTAAAACTTTTGGCGGCTATTGCACGGCAGTGTGCAGTAGTCTTTAAGTCTTGACTAACGATAACTCCTAAGTCATTATATGTCTGGACGACAGGTAGCTCAGTGTTATTCATCGTGTATGTATCTGTGCCTTGATGACCCATATGCATCACAACACACTTGGAAGTATTTATCGGCAACTGCCATGTTTGAGACCATTCAGATAACTTCTTCAGGTCATTTTGAAGTTCTAAGCTATCTCTTACATCGTATCGTTCTCCATATCTTGACATCGTCAGCATATAGCAAGACCGATGATGATAGGAGACAAGGAAGGTCATTTACATACAAGAGGAATAGCACTGGCCCCAAAACTGTACCCTGGGGCACTCCGCTAAGCACAGTTTCCCAGCTAGATAACTTTGAGTTCACCCTTACTCTTTGTTGACGCCCAACTAAGAAGTCTTTTATCCACATCAATAAATTGCCTCCAATTCCGAAATCCCTTAACTTATATAACAGCCGGTTGTGCGGAACTTTGTCAAAAGCTTTACTGAAATCAATGAAGGCTACGTCTACAGGTAACTTTTGGTCCTTAAGAGCACACCAGCTTTCACGAGCCACTAATAAGTTAGTGAGACAAGAATAACCTATTCTGAAGCCGTGTTGCTTCTCCGAGAGGATCCGGTTTTTATCGAGATACTTATCAGCTCCTTCCGAATAATCTTTTCTGAGATTTTAACAACCAGACTAGTTAGGCTAACGGGGCGGTAGTTCTCAGGTTTGTGTTTCGTGCCTGTTTTGAAGTCAGGACTTACTATGGCGTTTTTCCAATCTTTCGGTAAGCGACCCTGCGTAACGGATAGGTTAAAGCATGTACTTAAAGGGTTCGCAACGAAGTTAGATAATTCCTTCAGTAGCCTAGGATGTAATTCATCGGGCCCCGTGGATTTACCTATGTCAAGCTTATTTAGCAGACCAAAGACATCGAGTTCTTTAATGGTCACGCTATCCAGTGTATGTATGGGGGATCTGTATACGCTGACGAGAAGGGTGCTTCTATGGTATACACGTTGCTAAAGTAGTTCGAGAACGCTTGAGCCTTACCAAAGTCGTCCTCCACTGATGATGAAGCAGTTCTGTCTCCCCATAGAGCAGGAATATTTCCTTTCCTCCTTGTCCTTTGGTTTATATAGGAATACAAGCGTTTAGGACATTCTATGGATTCCTTAACAAGTTTTTCTTCGTACAATTTTCTAGACTTACGGAGGGTCGAGGCACAAGTGTTCCGAGCCTTTCGATACTGAGATTTTGACTCATCAGTCCCCAGTAACCTAAATCTATCCCACGTTTTCCTTTTCTTACGGAGAAGGATACGGACCTCCCTACTGAACCATGGTGGTGAGTTTTTCGGCCCCTTTGGTATAGTCCAAGGGATGTGAGGTGTGGTAACTTTTAAGTATGATTTTCGAAATGCGTCCCAGGCCGTTTCAATTGAGGACTCTGGGTCTATTGTCCAATCTATTAACGATGCTGAGTGCATGATATCTGGTATGTTTGCTTTCCAGACGTTGGGTCTGGACTGGACTGACGCGTCCTCATGACTGGCAGTTATATGGAAGTCGAGAGTTAAAACTGCGTGGTCACTTTTACCTAAGGGTGGCATATGGTGGAGGTTCGCAACATCATCCTCATAGTGAGTCAGTATAAGATCTAATAAGGATGATTCAGTGTCCGGGTCGTACCTAGTCGCTTCTTTCACATGTTGCACTAGGGCACATGTGATAACCGCATCAACTAGTTCCTGCTCGAAGGAATTTTCTGACGATTCAGTTCGCAGATTTTCCCAGTCTACCATAGGTGCATTAAAGTCCCCTAGGATTAGACATCGACCACTTTGGGACCAAGTATTGAGACTGCTTAACAGAACCTCATTTACTACACAGCTTGGACTGCGATAGACCAAACCAACCAGCAGCTCTTGTCCGTTGCATTTCAAGCGGCAACTAACTAATTCACACGTCCCACTCTCATGGGATACACTGTCGATGACGGCAAATGGGATAGCATTCCTAATGAATAGAGCTACTCCCTCTCCCTTACGCTTTTGTATTGTCGGCCCTTACTAACGTAAAACCCTTGAAATCAAGTTCCATACTATCTATAGCCTGTGTCAGCCAGGTCTCTGTAACTGCGATTATGTCTGGCTTTGTAGAGTCAATCTGTACACCTAGTTCCGATCGCTTATTAAGTAAGCTTCGGGCATTGGTGTAACAGATCCGAAGCCTATTTAAATGACTTCCTGCTTCACCCAGAGTGGCTTCGGCATCATTCTCTGTCGAAGTCTTACAACCCGAAAATTTACAATTTTCAGGTCCTTTTCGCCAGCGTCTAACCTATGTTGTAGTTCTTTCTCGGCTTCCCGTCTTTTAACACGGTCTGCCAACGGTAGGTCCTTTCGGATAAAGACTCCTGAACCCTTTAATTTGTGTCCATTTTGTAAAATTAGGTCACGTTCGTTCGAAGAGCTGAATACTACGTTAAGCAGTCTGGAATGATTTGGTTTCAAGTCCGCTAGACTCCCTAGTCTGTACACCTTTAGCAAGGTAACCCCGGTGATATTTTGAGGCATGAGTTGACTAAGCAGCTGCCTAATCAGTAAAATGTCATGCTCAAAACGAGCTTTAGGTTCAGAGCTATCGCTCTCCTTAATTCTATGAAAAATAGCTGATCTGTCGCTATGATCAGCTTTCGATTTTTCAACCACTTTTACGGGGGCAGGTTTCTTTTTTATATCAATACTTTTCTTCCTTACAACCTTTACCCATTCGTCAACGCTGCTGGTAGAAGCAATAGCAGTTGCGTCAAACCTAGTGTTGGTTTTTGGGGGGTTGTCGACGACCTGAGGGGTCGTGTTATGTTTACCATTTGAAACCGATCGAGCCTTGCGGTTGCGGCTCCTAGGTGTTTCCTGTTGGATCCCATCTGGGAGACGGGGAACAGAAGACCCTACTTTTCTTGAGCTTTTTTTAAGGCAGGCCCCTTTGGAGACTGCTTTTCCTTCTTTGACCGGCGTGAGTCATCTATCACCGGACTCACCTTAGTTTCCTTCACATTGATTTGCGTGTCGACAGATCGAGTGCTGTTTGACGCGTTCCGACTATGCTTGTTGAAACACTTCTTTGCAGCATCAACCAGTGAGATGGCCTCGGTTAACAAGTTTGCATCCGAGCAGCACTGTTGACAAAGCCACACACAAACCTTCTTACTGAACCGTTTGAAAGCAGCAGGCGTTAAGTTCGTGCAAACTTCGTGGTACCAGCCTTTGCACTCGTCGCACTGCATGCCGCTTTCAACAGGATAACGACAACCCGGACGTTGACAACTGCTTTTTTTACACTGTCTGGTCATTTAGGAGGGGTTTTTTCAATATGCGATGATACCCAGAAACAAAAAAATTATCAATGACCAAAAAAGTGAAGAGCTGTAGATTGCTAGGACCAAAAGTACTAACAGATACAGTTGAAAAAGAGGTTCTAAAGAGTACCAACGACAAAAACAGTAAAAACGATACTTTAGTCAAATACTTTAACTGAAATAAATTCAATTAAAGTGAAAAACAGTAGTCTTGATACGTAATAAACGATCAAAACAATGAAATTTACTCAGCGAGGAAAAATACCACTGTCCTTTTTAAATAGCGCGCAAGGATATTTGTTGGTTACTAGTATTCGATTGTAGGTGTCTTCAGAACATTGCTCGCGTGTTTTAAAGACCACAGAGTAGGCAATGTCAAGGTTAGTAATAGGGTACTAGGTAAAGATGGGAAATTGATTAGAGGTAATAACTCTTCAACTGAGGTAGTTGGGACGTGTGTTGGGTTCGCCAACCCAGCACTTTCCTCAACAGTATTTTATGGTATAGGGCTAGACTAGAAGAAAGCTATGTGCCAAATGCCCTGGTGCGACCAAATATGGTGAGAGTCCGCTCTCTCTCTCGAACTCCTCTCACAGGGTTATGGGTATATAGCCACTGACAGGAAAGTCCTACTCACTGCCTTCTCGTGGCGGGGATGTTGTTCACGAAATTTTGGAAGAGAAGCGAATGTTTGGCGCTTTAACCGTGTTGGTGGATGCGGAGGGTACACCCATGGGAGTTGCTAAACCCTGGCTTCACACTAATAGCGCAGGCAAATCCCTTTTTTATTTCCCCCAAGTTATTATTTTCTGAATTCTTCCTAGATTTTTGTTTCATTAATTTGTATTCTCAAATGATATCTTCGATGCTTAGTCTTTCGGATTATCAGTGATACTGTTACTACCTCTACTATTCTATGATATGACCTTACAGCTTCATGTTGGTGTGCTAATGAGATATGGCAATGTGAACCGATTTACATACATACTAGGTTACACATAGTAACTGACCGACTTGCATTCTTCATTTTACTTAAACTCTTACTAGGTGAAAGCAAGTGCAACAGCCAAAGCTACTGTTGCAGCTTTTGCTGCAAGTGAAGGACACGCTCATCCACGTGTCATAGAACTACCAAAGACTAATGAAGGTCTAGGTTTCAATGTTATGGGTGGTAAAGAACAAAATTCACCTATTTACATAAGTCGAATTATTCCTGGTGGTGTTGCAGATCGTCATGGTGGTTTAAAACGTGGTGATCAATTGCTATCAGTAAATGGGATTTCTGTGGAGAGTGAACATCATGAAAGAGCTGTTGAACTTTTGAAATTAGCACAAGGTGATGTACCGTAGAATTTAAGATGTTTTTCTCTCTATCAATACATGTGATATTTCATTATTACAGAGTTTCATGTTAATATCCTTATTATCACGTTCTCACAATGCTAGAATACTCGTCTATATATGCTTGTTTTAATCCACATTATGCGTAGTTTTAGTATATTCATAATTACTTGTTATACATTGTTTTTCCAGTTTAAATCATATCAAACAAGTTATAATAATCTCCTTTCCATTATAGGTACTGTGAAACTTGTGGTAAGATATACACCACGTATTCTTGAAGAGATGGAAGCACGTTTTGACAAGCAGAAAGCTCGACGTCGGCAACTTAATTAATACAAATTTGGAGGTGTGTATGCATAATGCTGTGCTGTATCACTCACTAGATTATTTAGACGAACACTGCAGGTTGAGTTGTCTAACAACTTTCTTCAAATAGTTTGTTTTTTTCAACTCTGTCTTTCTATTCTAACTTGTTACATTCTCATTAGGATCTGTATATAATTTGTTGTTTATATTAGTTTTTGATCATTTTGTTGATTTTCAATTTTTCATTATACTCTGTTTTAACATGCTGTAGTCATTTAGACAAAATATTTAATTCTTACGTAACAATGATTTCGATGACTTTAAAATAGAATATTTGTCAAACTATAATTCAGTCATTAATCATTTATTTATTTGTGAAATTACAACTTGATTTATTGAAGTAGGCTTGTAAGCATGATCACTTGGTTTTTGATGACTTATGTTGACTGGTTATTGCTTCTAAATGTCTCTTATTAAAATGTAATTATGCGAATTTCATGGGTTATGCTGAGACATGTACATGTATGATATATGGTCACTTCAGCTGTGAGGAAATAACAATGGTAGAAATTCCACTGAATATATGTTTGTAGTCTAACGACTATTGTCTGTGGAAGTAAGTACTAGATTTGAGACAATGGAGGTAATGAGATACGAATGATCCAGTAGACGTTAAAGTGGGAGTGTACGTAGTTGAGTATTGTTCTAGGTAAGGACACGTTATATAAGCGTACAAAGAGAGGAAATTAACAAAATAAGACTACATTCGAGGCGAAGGAAATGAGATCAAATGACACCTAACTCTAAATTTAAATTAAGGTAGAGAATAAATGCAACTATAAATTTATAGCATTTGAGCTCTTGGTGGTCTTGGAAAATGAAAAGGTGCCTTGGAGTCTAGATAGGCCTCCGGAAAATCAGAATTGCTCATTATTGGCTATCAATTCGCAAATTAGTTAAACATTTAAAGTATATGATTTCGTTGAATGGGCTTTTCCTTGGGCAGAGAAAGTAAGTGGTGAAATGTTAACTAATATTGAGTTTTAAGGCATCGAATGTTTGAATTTACTTATTGTAAATGATCTTTGATTTAGATGTTTACAATACATACGACCGATAAGCCCCCTAAACAAAACTGACGTCACGCCACATTATCTGTGCATTGCAACACCCATTCACAAGTAAAAGTGCTTTTTCTCGATACACCCAAACTATTCGGCTTTAAATCCGATCTTTATATTTTCCCTGGAGTCTATGACAAGGTACGCTCCCGACTCTTTATGAACGACCATATTTCCGTAGTTTTAATGACGTAACTTCTGAGTAATTCATTCCATTTGTATTTTTAATAGGAGTAACCCATTTAATAGAACTGTGCTTACTAATTCAGACACACCTTCATGTCAAATGACAACATAGATATTAAATTTTGTGAGAATCTTTGAACTATTGAGTAGTATAACCTCGAAAGAGTGAAGGACTTTCTTGCATACTTAAAAGAGTCTTTCTATTTTGAAAGTGTCAATCAAATTAACTGACTTTTAAGTTATGCTCAAAATATATTTTTTCTTTAGGTGTAGTTAGCGAGATTATAGCAATATATACAGAAAGAGATCCATACGGTATATGTAATTTTATAATTTTCATTTATTTCAAATACTCAAAAGGGAAGAATTGAATAAACCGGGGTTAGACATTCGTTAAAATCTTAAAGGATAGAATCAAATTATCCTAGTGAAGGATAATTTGTGATATCCGTCTTATAATTTGATTGTGACTGATCCATGGTTTCTTACAATTCTGAATTACTGAAAAATTCCCATTGTAAGTAGAACACAATTATATAAACAAAGAATATTCCATAGTGTCATTGAATAAGTAAAAGAGAATTCAACGATGAAATTTTTTTCCCGACGAAATAATGTTATGTAGTCCGCATAAAGCGATCACTTTCCAAATGCATTTGAGAACACTATCCGGCTTGGCTTTTAAATGGTGAATGTAAAACAATTACTGGTTCTATACAGGAACATTTAATCAACTGTGGATACATCACTCCAAAGAATTCTTCTTTTAAAGTAATCTACAGAGTCATAGGAATTGGATCGAGGGGATATCGAATCAATAATTTATGCACTGCTGAAACATTAGCAATCTACGAACTCAAGCCCAAACTTTGCGTGTAGAGACGATTCATTCAACCTCTCATCCTTCCTTGCCCCTAATTCCCTTAATGGTTATGTTTCGGGTTTTTTTTCCAGCATGTTTTTCTGCCTTTTTATTTGATTATCATTGAATCATCAGAAGGGGTTTTGTAGAGATTTTTGAAATTTTGCTGGTTGAAATTATGAGTCAATCGAAGCTAGACGATCATGGAAAACCTGGAAGCACTAGGCGGCCGTTTCGTCCTAGTATGGGATTCCTCAGCAGTGCACATCCAACATCCCGTTCGCAGGGCCTTGATCTACTGGACCACTGAGGAGTCCTACAATAGGACGAAACGGCCGTCCAGTGCTTCCAGGTTTTCAATGGTGATCTGACATCAATCAGTTCATGATCTCAATCAAAAACTTAATAATCTCCACAACCGTTATGCTGATAATAATTTTCTTCCTTATCCTTTGATTAGTACGTACCCTCATTTAATATTTAGTCTGGAATCCATTTTATGACACAATATTTTTTATTTTCCTATAGATATATATATACTTTCCATATAACTAAATATAAATCTGAATGTATAGTTTAAGTAAGTGATTTCGTCGAAAACAAAAAGAAATTACTTCACTGAATTCATTTCTGATTCGAAGAAATATTCATTTCAATAAACTTCTCATCAGGTTCTACAATTATCTCAGATCCAAATTAATAATCTATAAAATTGGTCAGATTTAAGGCAGAATAGATCATCTTAAAATTGTAATATGTGAATCAAGGATTTTGTTAATGTTAGAGTTGACTAATATGACTTCAGAAACAAATACAATCAAGTGACCCAATAGGAGCAGAGGATAAACATCCATCATCCTCTATTGCTAAACATATAATTGAAACAGGTCACAAGATTGATCTAAATTCAGCTTTTGTAGTGCTGTATAAAAGTGTAAAAGGGCGTATACTAAGGTTTATTGAAGCCTTAGCCATACGAAAATTCAAACTCCCTTTGTGTGTTCAAAAACAGTTTATCTTACCTTAAACCTACCCTGGTAATATTGACTTATTATCCAGAGTGATTAGGTTTCGGTTTGTGTTCATATTATTATTATTATTATTATTATTATTATTATTATTATTATTATTATTATTATTATTATTATTATTACTCTTATCATTATCCTTATTTCCTCTTACCCCTTTTCCTGTCTAGTTGACCTTTTATTTTTATATATCAATACTCTTAACAAGTATATGTGTGGTCAGATTGTTCGAAAAGTATTGCGCTAATATATCACATAGTTCTGATAATCTTCGTCTTCTAATATCATTATCGAAGTTTCAGTAGTTGAAATCGTAAGTCATTTGAAGCTAGACCACCTCCACTGCTGAGGAGTCCCACAGCAGGTTTTTCATGGTGGTCTAGCTCCAATTGACTCATAATCTTAACTAAGGTCAACATGGGGTGAGTGAAAGAATAATGTAATTACCAATGGAAAATTACATAATATGTAGAAAAATATGAATTAGGTAAAGTATAGTAGATAGGGGTGGGTGCTGAATAAATATCTCGAAACGGTTATCAAGTGGTATAATAATAACAATGATAATAATACTAATGACAATGGTAAGATGTGTGGATATAACAATGAAAACTAATCAAATTACGTCACCATATTGTTAAATTGATAATTGACTATTTGGGCCCGAAATTAGTCAGGGTAAAAGGAGAGGCTGAACATATTTCTTTTGAATACAAAGCTCTGGCTTTTCGATCTGAATAGCAATCGCTCCAGCTGTCTGATGGAATTAGGTAGACTGTTGTTAACACGGTATATTATTGTGAAAGATTTCTCAATGTTAGCTGTATGTCCCGTTTGAATGAAATGAGCTAAAATGGAGCTGTCGACATTGTTAACTACACCTTTGCTTAACCATACTGAGAGGTGCCCACGAGCCAGTATATACAAATTCCTAGAACATTTACCAATATAACTTGCTCCACAGGAGCAGTTGAATTGATAGATAAAGAAAGAAGTGGCTAGTCTAGGCAATGTATCTTCCAACCTCGAAGTGATCATTAGACGTGTGGAAAACATTGATTTTAGTCTACCTGCATTAGAAGTTCTTTGGATCAATCTGCGTAACTAGTCTTGGTATTTCACTAGATACATCGCCTCTGAATTGTATGCGTATATACAGAGGCTTTTTGCTCACGGTTAGGCATTCCTTATACTCTCTTTCATTGGTTATATGTTTATTTATAAATTTCTCCGGATATCCGTTTTCTTTCAGGGTCGTGTGCAATGCCCTTGTTCTGTCTTCCACTGCATCTAGAGAGTATATAGTCTTGATCCTGTGTTGAAGTGTTTTAATCAGGTTCCTTTAGTATTGTAGAGGAACAAAACTAAAAAAATTGTGTACTGGCCCGTCCTCGAGTTTTCTTGTTTATGTTTCCTCTTAATGACTCGTCTTTTCTCTTTGTAAGTAGGACGTTTAGAAATTCTATTTTACCTCCATTTTCTCATTCACATGTGAATTTAATGGACAGATGAATTCCATTGAATCGCTCGAGTGTTTTTATCAAGCCAGTATGGTCGTTACAAAGGATAAACGTATAGTCCATATATCGACAGTAAAATGAAAACTTATCAATCTGTTGTGTCAGTGGACTGTTTTCTAGTTTAACGAGAAAAATGTCGGCCAATATGGGACCTAGGTATGAAACCATCGCGACAACATCTATTTGTCGATACATCTGACCACTGAATTTGAAATGTACGTTCATAGTAAATTTTAGTAATAATTCCTTGATGATCTCCATAGGGATTGTTGTATCTACTTCTTGTTTTCCAAATTGTTCACAGATATATTTTTCAGTCTCTCTGAGTAGGACACTTGTGAGCAATTTTGTTACGTCAAAGGACATCATCGTTTGACCTTTAGTACGTACGTTTTTGAACTTGTCGACGGACTGAAATATATCCCTAATACTATGTTTCACTGGGTGTTTGTAGAGTGATTATAAAATGGTTACTAACCACTTTGCTACAGTATGATAAGGGGAATCGTACATGTGTAAAATTATCCTCAATGGGATTACCGAAAGTACACATACCAGATATCCCATTGAGACCAATTTCGGACATGTGCGAATCCTCCCATCATACCTAAACAAAGTATTTAGTAACCATTTTAAAACCACTCTACAAACACCAAGTGAAGCATAGTGTTAAGGATGTACTCCAGTCCGTTGACAAGGTCAAAAACATACACACTAAAGGTCAAATGATGATGTCTTTTGACGTAATGTCATTGTTAAATGTGGTAAAATTGGACACATAAAGGCAGGGTGTAATACTACTGTTCATTTCGCCGCAAGTAATGCTAAACTTTGTCATTCCGACACTATTAAGTTGAGTGATTTAAATGATCATTTACCTTTGTCCACGATTCCGAAAAGCAGTATCGAGTCTTGTAGCATTCCAGAATTAAATGGCATTCATAATCATTGTGAGATAAAGTATTCTAGTCAATCAACTTAACAAATTTCTGATGTAGTTGTACGAGATATCGTTTATCCTAATGAGTCACATACTTCCGATGAAATTCGTTATACGTCTGAGGGAAATATGTTGAATGAATCAAATAGTGATCGGAAATCTGATGCAGTTTTGAAGGATGTTGATTTTTTTAATGATCCGTTATTCTCCAATAATAATCTTACGTATGGCACTGGGATGACTGTTTAGGCTTTGGTGTTTGTGCAAATTAATAGTTTTTTTACTTGGTCACTCACTTATAACGAATTCTTAATATAACACGTCCAGTTGTACACCTCTGGTTCTACGTGCCTCAAATCACAATTTTTCGAGAATTCTTACCGAATGCACTAGTTCTTTAGTTCTTTAGGTACATAGTGTATCCGACAGACTGTGTATTGGATGTAAGCACTGTATCATCTGGAATGTACTCATTAGTATGATAGCTTTTATGGGATCTTTTTCGTGACAGAATGTTTAGCATTTCTATGTTGCAGTAGAAATGTATCTACTCCCTTCTCCAGTTCAATAAATGTTGAAGTAGATATAGATTCAATAGCAGTTTTTAATATTGTGACAGAATTTTCTGCCTGACCATTAGAACAAAGGTGTTTGGATGCAGTGAATAGATTTCTACACTTTATACTGTTCAACCAGGTAGTAAATGCATCTGCAGCAAAATGAGGACCGTTATCAGTCACAAGTACCATGGTGACCTTTTCTTAACGGAAAACGTTTCTTGGTGCTTGAATTTCAAAGTCAGAATATGGTGACGTTGTGAAAAAGCTTCAGGTTACTTAGAAAGAGAATCAATGACTACAGGTGCATAGTATTGTCAAGAAATGGATCACAATGTTCTACATAAAGTATCTGTTAGGTCTCAGATGATACTGGCCATTGAGTCAACTTCAAAGGATGATTTTCTCAATTATAACATTCCTCACTATTATTTTCTGTATGACATATATCTGCATTTACCTCCGATCAACAGTCAAATATGGAATATGAATATCTTCAAGGAAAGGACTGCGTATTCAAGGAAGGATAACAACATGATCGTTTAAACACAAAATACCTCGACGAGCAGTGGTTAACTCAGGAGATTTACATTTCAGTTTAGCATTCCATCATTTTCGTATGGCAATGAATATACATTCCAAGTATCAACGAGTTGTTTTATATAGATCTATAAGACACACCGGTAGACGTTGTACTGGTAAACAATCTGCAGTTTTGACAGGCTTTTTGAGGGTTTTTGAGATATACGATTGACATGTTGGATTTGTTTGACACTTTGGTGGATTGCATGATCATAATCAATCAGAATAATACTTCATCGTTAATCTGTAGTAGCTTGAAAACATGCTCAGAATTTTTTGGGATGATAAGTGAACTTCAAGGTTGGATAATCTGTAACAGTGAAGGATTTGATTATATATAAATATTTACGTAGGTGTTCAACAACCCGAATTGCAGCTTATGCTGCCCGTTCGGTTTCTAGATAACCTTTTTGATCAGTAGTAACTTAGTGTTTAACAGACTTCTTGCTTACCTTGTTTCTCCTGAGGTTCACAAATACCCATATGTGATGCATCTGTAATAAGTATAGAAATTGCAGTAAGAGAGTAAGTTTGAAGAACAGCGACACTTCAAAGAAACGTTAGTCAACTTCGTAGACATGACGCATGTTCACCACCCCATTTCTATGAATCGGATGTCAAAATGTGAAATGAACGACAAGCAAAAACTAGAAATAAAACAGCAAAGACATTAAAGAGCACCTACTCGTTAACTTAGTTCTATAAGACTTCTTGGAGAATGTATTTGTCAGTGAAGCTAATTGTTTCATATCTGGTTTAGAACCGTTAATGTCACTAAGCGTACCAAGACATTCGAAACTTGACACACAAAGTGAACACCTACTTGTACTTCCTGTAATCTTTTTCTGTGATCGCTAGTGCAGTAAAGCAATAAGTCTCTGGTGATGCGCTGGTATATCAGAACTATGAATGATATGATCATTCTGATAAATCTCAATTTTACGTTCACTGGCTACATTAGTCATGACTTCCTGAAATATAGCTGGAGAATAAGTTGAACCAAATGGAAGAAGGTTGTATTTAATAGACCAAAGTGGTGTTAATTGCTGTGAAAACAGATGAAGATTAATGTTGGGGAATCTACTGCGACATTTAGATTCAGTGATTCTGTAAAGACAACAATTTCTCCATTTGTCACACTTCATTTATATCCACATTTATAATTTATATCTAATGTTTCTCTGCATCAACGGTAAAGAAACCGATGAAATTGTTTGCTTATATACACATACATTACCGCGATTATTGAAAAATAAAATTGTAACAGTAGGAAAACTCATTACATGTGACGTTACTAACACGAGTCTGTTTTCCTTATTGCAGGACAACAAAGAGTAAGCGCACTGGAAGGAGAGGATCAAGCCCTACGGAAGCTGAACCTGCAGAACGATAGATAAAACTATGTTGTAATAAGTTTTCTCTTTTTGTAATATGACCGCGTCTTTCAATTTTAAAATATATCTCTGTTGTGCCAGTACGCCGTGTTCTCACTTCAGAGGCAGTTACCAGTTCTGACTGTTGTGTTGTTGTTTCAGATCGTTCCTGCTTCCGAATAAACACTAGTACAACGTGCTGCACTATAAATATACTGCTAGAACTGTAAACGCAATAATGGCAATCACAGACCCAATGTGGAACTCTAGTAAGAACAAGGGCAGCTTGGCTTTAAACTTTATCTGTTTCAGAACGTTAAAACAACTAGATTAGCACAATCAAAAAAGGAATTACGGTTTTTAAGTGAAATGCACAAACATACCAACCAGTATTGCGAATCCTATAGAAACGAATAAAGATTGCAAATCACACTAATATAACAGGATCATTTCGTCCTACACTTGTCAGGTTATTTGCAACAGGGATAGTCTACAGTCATATTAGTGCACATTGACGTGGCGGGCGCTTAGACAACGACCCAAATGGAACCATTTGAAATTCATATAGACCATTGGGTACTATAAATGCGGTTGTATTCCTATCTTGAGGTCGAACTTCCACATGCCAATAACCTGACGCTAAGTTTAGAGTCAAAAACTAACAAGCGCCTTTCATGGCATCTAATGTAGCGTCCATCAGCGGAAGTGGAAAAGTCACGTTCAGTTATAGCATTAAGACGTCTGTAATCTACGCACAGTTGTAGTAAGGAATGTTTCTTTTTCACTAAAACAATAGGCGATGCCAAGGGGGTTGATGAGAGAACTATAATATTTTTGCCTAGCATATCTTTTATCGTCGCATCTAGTTGTGGTCGATAGTGTGCCGGTACCCCGCGAGGCGGCTGCCGAAGGAGCATATGATCCCCTGTGAAAATGGAGTGTTGAACAATTGTCGTCCGGTTTCCGGATATACTCTCCTCGAACACAGCACTAAACTGTTGAAGCACAGCAATGGTTACTCGACAGTCGTTTTCGCTTATTATTTGAGTATCTTGTACCTGACGTACAATTTCAGAAATTCCCACATGGGCTACGGGTTCAGTTGGCATTTCATGGTGTTGTAGGTGCAGTGCAACCCCATCAATTTTCGCTCCTGACCTATCCATGTGTATATAAACCTGGTATTTTACCATGAAATCAACCCCGAGTATCATTTCCCAAGTCAGTGTGGGGCAAACCAATAATTCACGTTGAAAAGGATTCTTGCCTATCGTTAACTCTAACCCTATCTTAGAACACGCTATCAAGGGGTCTCCGCTTGTCGTGATTATAGCAGAAGAGCATTATTTCCTCTGAGTCTTGTAGTTGGGTTTCTGCAAGAAGTCTTCCTTGATAAGGCATACTGAACCTCCCGTATCTAATAGTATATCAATCTCAGTATTTTGCACTCCACCTTTAATAGTAACGGGGCATACATGATTAACATAACAAGAAGATAGACGATAACGATATGGCTTGCCTCTGTTCTACACGCGATTATGACCGCATTTCTTGGCATTTTTGCCAAACTGTATGCAGTAGAAGCATTCTGTTTGACGATGCCGATAGTTGTTCTCTGATGACCATCTGTTCCATATGGAAGTCGGCTGCCCCCGTCTGACATCCTGGCCAGGGGACTCTAATAGCCGCTGGACCTTGAAAACTATCCTGTCGACTAGATTCGGTAGCTTCCTCCACAGTCATCACTGTTGGTCGATAGGTCCCCGATGGAACTGACAGTTTTTCTGCAGTCAAAAACCGGAGCGCTGTTCGTTCCAAATAGGCTGTGTCAACCGGTGGCACTCGTAAAAGATGTTCCCTCAATGCGCCAGGCAGCAGTCCTTCGATAAAACGAGAGCGTATAATTTCTTCTGGCCCCGAGATGTCCAGACTAGGGAATGTTTGAGTTGCTATCTGCTGTAAAGAGTGGAGATAATCAATGGGGCCTTCATTCAGCTTCTGATGACGCGACAAAAACTGGAAGGCCATCTGCTGAGTGTCTACCGTCAAACAAAAACATTCGTCTAAACTTTTCCAGTTTTGGGAGGATGAACTGCATGCAGTAAAACCGTTGGCCGTCACTGGTTTCGCTGCTTCATCATCTAAGTAAGACAAGAGGTATTCTAAGTGTTCCGTCGTCGGGACTTTAAGTAGACATGTCAATACTCTGATTTTCCAGATGTCAAAATCTGATGAGACTCCTAACAGTGGCGGTTGACGGGGCGTTGTGCTGTCTGCTACCATTCCTCGGATGACCGGCGGTTCATAGTAGTTTTCGTCACGTTTTCCCATGGACACCTCCATCATTACTTGTAGCACGTTATATTAATGTTTATTCGGAAGCAGGAACGATCTGAAACAACAACACAACAGTCAGAACTGGTAACTGCCTCTGAAGTGAGAACACGGCGTACTGGCACAACAGAGATATATTTTAAAATTGAAAGACGCGGTCATATTACAAAAAGAGAAAACTTATTACAACATAGTTTTATCTATCGTTCTGCAGGTTCAGCTTCCGTAGGGCTTGATCCTCTCCTTCCAGTGCGCTTACTCTTTGTTGTCCTGCAATAAGAGAAATAGACCCGTGTTAGTAACATCACATGTAATGAGTTTTCCTACTGTTAAGAGAAGACAAATTAAATCCTTCCTAGAAAACGGATGTGGCTAATAGATCCGAATTTATTATGGATAAACAAATACTATTCTACGGGATCAACGAATTCTTTTGCTGTGTTTGATAATCAATGTTGCAATCCATCGTTATCAAAAAGCCGATTTAAGACCCGTGGTTGAAATTTTAGACTTTGCATTATGCGAAATGATTTCATGAGTCTATACATCAACATAAATTTTTGTGGAGTGCCTTCGAGGCTTCACGTGTGAAATATATTCACACAATCAATCGTAAGGCCAATAATACAATTGTACCTCAGCTTCATATAGAAACTGTTTAACCTATCAACATTGGGGAATCAATGTTTTCCACCAATTATTCCTGCTATTATGGGTAGACTGTTAGTTATTTAGTGTAAGATTGGTGTTGAAGCTTGCTATGAACCAAATATAACCGATTTCCGGGCGTAGGTTTCTTTAGAGCGATCCGTTATTAGACCCCACTATAATCTATGCTATCACCATACGCGATGAAATTTGTGTATTAGGTACTCTCACAAAATTCGACTGACTGCACACGTTCAATGATGGTACTAAATAGTCGAATACGTAGTGCAACGGGAAGATATAGTTTTATGCAGTTGATAACAGAAAGACAAATGTGAATCCGAATGATGATTATTTGTACCAGATCGTTTATTTAAGTGGCCATCAGCTTATAAGTAATGTAGACAATGAATGGGACACAGATAAGTGGGCAGGCATATGCAGGAAAGCCGAAAATTAAGGACGTATAAGTTTAAAGTGCTACAGTTATTAGTAGTGTAGAGTTATTGAGTAAATTAAAATGAGTCCGTTGTCACACATCATGAGATTAACAATGTCTGCACGATAGTAAACATAAGTTTTCGTAAGTGTATAAGGGAATTCTACTGTTCCTCTGTACATAGGAACGAACATAACTGCTTTCTATTCGGGAGCTTGTTTTTCCTCAGTAAATGAACACTCGAAGAAAATTTATAGCTTTCGGGATAAACTATATATTTTCTTAGAGGTTTTTCGTCTTACATATACTACTACATGACGCTTAGCCCTAACTCCATTTCTTCACAATCGATAAAAACCACGAGGAGCTAAGCGTTTTACCATTTCATTATGAGGTTGTGGGGATTGTCGAAATTTATTTACTCCATGAATCATTTGAATTTTGACGATCACTGAAAATTTTGAAGTACTAGACAGCTGTTCCTTAATAGTATGCGGCTTATCGGCTGAGCGAATTCAAGAATTTGGACCCAGTAATCAAATCCAAGGCTTGCAACCTTGGGATCGAACACAACCAGTTGACCACTTAGACGCATTGTTGAATAATCAATAATCTTGTGACGAAATATGACAGTGGTACTAAAACTTTAACAGTTTAACAGCTTAGTTGCTTAAATGTTGATGTCGATCCTCTGGATTTACCTAAGAATTCCGCCTTTATCAACAATAGAAACATGAGTCTGCCCAGCCTATGCTAACAGTCTACACGCTCTGGTGACCACAATTCATTCATTCTTTGTTTTGAAGAATGGTTCGATGATTCTGTTCCCATTAGACTCCCATCCTATAAGTGTTTTTCCCGACTCCTTGAACAGCAACGAATCAACTCACTGTGTGTGGAGCATTTTCATTTTCGGAACAGGGGTGCAGCAGCAGCTCTCTTGAATCCATTCTTTTCTGTCCAGCTGGTGTCTAATTGGTTTCTCTGATTACGAAAACCGCGAAGTTTTATCTACTCACTTCCATGTGATTTAATCGAATAAATTTTGGTTCGTCACTCCTAGGTTCAGAAAGAATATTGGCATTTTGGTAGTTACAACTGTTCTTCAATTCACTAGACGGAGTTTGGACGATCGAGTTTATTTACTGCGGTTAGCGCTAGTTTGGCAAAACCGTATTCTATGGGATGGGGATGCCGACACTTTGCACAACGCTCCATCTTTGCACGGGTTTTAGTCAGACAATAACAACAGAAGAGCTACAGGAGGAATTTAACTGGTGCCATACTTATGTTATTTCTGTGCGAATTGTATTTTGCCATGCACAACTTACTAACTCTTATAGACTTTCAGTATCCTTCAATTAAGTTACGTCAGTGAATCATTTCTCGATATATGTCGTTCGCAATAGCCAGAATTTTCAACTTTGCTGTGATGACCTTAAATGTTTTATCGTACTCAATTCTGTAATTTAAGAAACCATAATTTCTCAGACTCAAGTGGACGTTGCATTCAAGGGTTCGAAGATTCAAGTGTTGAAGCAGTAATAACTTTCTTTCTACAGTGAGAAGTTAGGACTCCTTGTCACCCAGTGACTTCATTGCGACCCCACAGAATGTCGTCTGGAAGTACTTCGGTATCACAAAATGTGGATAATGGCGAAAATCATTTGTTAATGCTGGTTTTATTTCGCGCTTCCATTTTCACATGTTGTACATGGTTTTATTTCCAGAGTTATCAATTACCTGCAAATCTGATAAAAAGTGGTACTTCTCCCACTTACAACTATTGAACTAATATTCTACATTGAACGGGATATTCATAGAGTCCTCGCGAGCTGGAATGTCTTAACATCAACAAATACATAGGGAACCATTCAAATTCCAACCCTCTCATTGGTTCGCACAAATAACGTCCTAGCCGGATTGAGCTCACTGACCCTCGATGCCGGAAGGTAAAGTTTCATAAGAAGCGAAAATGACTCACTTAGGTCTTAAAAAAAACATCAAATCAATGAGGAAACGATCAGTAGACGATGTATTACAACATCTGCCAGAATTTCGTCAACTCATTTGAAAATAAACAATCTACGTTATCTTTGAAAATTCGATCCAAAATATTTCCTCGGAGCGTCTTTTAGGACTAGCACTCACAGAGGCCTAGTAAACTGATTTAAACTAGATTGGGGATACAGCCAAATTAGATATACCTCTTCACTTCATGCGAAAACAACTTGGCACAGTCACATCCAAACTTGTTCTTATAATATTCAAGACGTATTGACAGTCTCACCTCGATCTCGCAAACGTTGATGAACCCAGTCTATACAAAAGAGATATCAGTCTCTTATATTCAGAACAAATATGAGTGACTAAGTGAATGTTGGAGTCAAGAAATCAAACCTACGGGGACAGATGTAGATATTTGGTGTTATTTTCGCCAAGCTGCAAGAGAATTAACGATTATCTAATAATGACGCACACAAGCCATATACTTCAAGTCATCAACGTTTTAATAGACCATCAACACAACAACGCTTAAGCTAAGACCCAAAAGAGTTTACATCAAAGGGCGAAAATCGAGGTATTCTCACACTTATTTCTCATTTGCAGTCCCTCCCATTCAGGATGCTCTCCCAGTCGAGATTATTACAGCTTCCTCAATGGATTCCCTTAAGAAGCGAATTGATAAACGCATAGTGTTTAGTCGTTTACCTTTAACCGCTTGGAATGGCTGTGCTTGATACATTTCTCGTAACTTACACAGTACAATAGTTAACACAAGTCAGTAACTCATTCCCATTTATCTTATTTTCACATTTCTTTGAATTATCTCTCACAATTCGGCTTGCTCACGCGGCCTGGATCACAATAAAGTAACTAATTTATTTAGTCAACCACAGTAATAACCGTCAGCTCTTAGTAAGTGTATTTTATTTTACAGTGTCACTAACTCACTTCGCGCCCGATAATTTAATGTTTGCTGGTTCCAGAAACCACAATGCTTTGATAAAAACGTGTTATCTCAGATTTCAAAATAAAAAAACCCACAAATAATCACGAAAATGGGTAGAATTAATGCAGTTGAGTGGTTAAACTACCCTCTACTGCACTTTGGTAAAGACATGAAGCGCTCTGATTCAACAAGAAGCAACTTCGAAGAAATCAATTAGTCGATAGCAGACAGACTTTTAAGTTATTTTATAGCGGATGTGTTTTAATTTACAATTTTCTAACAAGCACCATATAAACAGAGTGATGAAGATTCAAATTTCATGTCGAAATCCACAAGTCGAAACAAGCCAGAAAAGGGAAAGAACATCAATGCATCTTTCATCGTTCAAGACGTGATCCCTGGAAAAGCTTCAGAATCAGAATGGTCAGCATGAAATTATTCGTTATCTGTTCAGGAATGAGTTGATTGAAGATGATTTTGCTGAAAAGACATGTTTTGATATCACCAAAGATATAGTTGATGAAACACTCAGTGCTATATTCCAGATATATTTAAAGGACCAATTAATACCTTTTACAGTTCATCAAGCATCTCTGTGCCTCATGCAATACATTGACGTAAATAGCGCCATACAATTTTGTATATTAAAATGCGTAGTTGGAATTCATGTCCTG
Organism: Schistosoma haematobium; assembly: GCF_000699445.3. Lineage (NCBI taxonomy): Eukaryota > Metazoa > Platyhelminthes > Trematoda > Strigeidida > Schistosomatidae > Schistosoma > Schistosoma haematobium. The sequence continues at coordinate 3,666,883 of NC_067198.1, forward strand.
CGATCAAGGAGAGCCTTATATTAATCTTAATCCAGAGTGGTTCGAAGATGAACGTACGTGCTGGTTTTTATAAACGGACTATGTTTGTTAGTTGCTGAATCAAGTAGAATAGATTCATGGGCTCAAGGAGCGATTTCCAAGACTTCTTATGCAAAGATTTCAGACAATCTACAACCCCAAAATAATCATCAGGTTTTACAAAGGCTTCAAAATAGTCTTATCCTCAGGTGGGTGCTTCCGTGTTTCATTTGACGAACGTATTTTTTGTCATGAACATAATGCTACTTTAGTAGTTTTGAATACGCATAGTATGATAGTTGAACTCGTGAGTCATTTAAAGCTAGACCACCATGGTAAACCTGGATGCACTGCACGGCCGTTTCGTCCTGACACGGGACTCCCCAGCAGTGCGCACCCACGGTCATGCCCGTGAGATTTTAACTCAAGACCTATCACTATCGCACGCGAACGCTTAACCTCTAGACCACTGAGCTGGGATCCAATGGTACAGTTGTTGATCGGAAAGGGAGGCAAAACGAAATGATGCACAATGGAGTAGGCGAGTATGCCAATTCGATTTTACCAGTATTTATAGTCAGATAAAAATAAGCTACAGACATGTGATGAGTGAGCTAAGAAATGCACACACGCATGGTCATAATATGACTTAAGAAAGATAGATAAAGTAGCTTTTTCTAGAGCTTTATGGGCTTAACATGGCGACCGACACTAAATAGCTCCTTGTAGAAAACAGCACATCGTTTAAATTAAATGTTTGATTTCAAAATAACACTGAAATGATGTATGGTTAACGTTATCAATACTCAGCGGAAAAGTACTATATCCGATAAAGTATAGTGTCCCGTAAGGGGTGAGTATATTATATGAAAGTGTTATGCTTATATAAAAAGGTACGTGCGTATCGTAAAGATGCGAATAAAATGAAAGTGTTAGCATGTTATTATGAGTCAGTTAGTAGGCGTACAAAAACGTAACATGCATTTATGCCTTCTGAAATACTACAAGTACTCTCGAGTTTTGCACGTAAAATAGGCTTGGATTAAAGCTTCTCGCTACACCACACTTCTTCTATCATGTTGAAGTTGTCGTGTAGGTTTTGCCTAAAGTTATTAGAAGAGCTTAGAAAGCTGATTCAGGCGTTCAGTTAGAAGACTTATCAGATCGTCCTTAAAGAAGAAAACACTAATATTCTTGTCAATTTGAGGTTGACGCTAATGATGTTACCCACGACAGTAGTGCAGTCTTACAGTTAAACTATACAGTTGTGGAAACGTACGTACTTACAAAGTTCTACGTTGTCGCTAGCTGACTGACTGATCCTATTATTAATCATGTCTAATTTTTCTTTAACAAATCAGTCGATTAGATAGAATGATAAAGTGAATGGATAACTGAATTAATCATAAACTTTTAGGTCTAAACTGAAAGTTCGAAACGATTAGATTTCAGAAGAGAGAGTCATGTGAGAATATATATAAACATGCCTTATGTAATCAAAACATTGGCAGATTTTTCGGCTAAAGTAGCACGACTTTAAGTTATCTATCTCTGGATGACGAGCAAGGTCAAAGAGTAGCCAGTGATCCCTCACTTTCATTTGTTGCAAAATATTAGTGATTTCAAGGATATTGTTGAGGCCCGAAACCAGACAAATACCTTGTTACTACATAGAACTCCTTAATACACTGTTGAATTTGTGATGTCATATGGAAATGATCCCAGGTTCGTTAGATCTTTTAATGTTCAAAAAGAATCATTTGTATAATTTAAACAAGCAAATTCAAGGTTTAAAACGTTCCAATTTATATATTTTATTTTATTATTTCAGAAATGAAGATGTCAGTGACAATAAAGCTATTCGTAAGGAGCATATTGTTGATATGTCCCATAGTGAAAATCTCCACCAAATATCTATTCGACAGAAGAAGCCTAAAAAGCTGAAAAACGATTTTAAAGACGGTAAACAAATTCCTTAAACATCTAATACTATTCATGCAAAAAATAATCACTGAAAATCGGAGATCACTGGTGTTACAAATAAATACTTCGTCCTATCTGTTGCATCACTTCGTCTGAGCTTCCGAAATTCATTTCACACTTATTCAGTATTTATTGGACGGTTTACACACCACTGAATCCCTAGTTATTAAGGTTACTTAACTTTGAAAATATTCATTGGAAAACAAGGTGAACTGATAAACATCTTTTTCACATGGTATCAAAATGAATCAAATTTACCTGCTACCAGGTCACTTGTTATTTAAGTCCATCCTAAACGAAAATGTGTGGGTCAGTATTGCTTGTTTCAATGAAAACTGTACACTAGTACTAAAAGCTGGAAGATGCTGATAATTAAAAGTTCTACTTTCTTACTTGGAATACTCATTATATGTTCTTAAAACAATGACATTCTTTGAAAGTTCTAAATTTACAGTTCCCCTTGTTCATTTTTATGACAAGATGTGATATACTTTTGTTTATTTGTGTCAGATAGTATTGATAAAGTCTTTAGTTTCAATATGCACACATTGTTATGGAGGAAACGTTATTGCGAAGAGCATCAACGTTTTTGGGATGATTGTTGTTAATAAGTGAATTGAGAACCGTTGAGAATCAAGACGTATTATCCGAACTTGAGGATATGAGCACCAATGACCATGCAGAAGATTGCATTCAGTACTATTACACCTCAAAACTACCATGATAGCTTAAGGGCATTCAGTTAAACTCCAGTGTTTCTCACCTTGACTTCTGTTGATCTGTAACATAACACAGTTTTCATTCAATGATTTATATAAGCTCATTCTTAATGTTTTTATTTGCAATAGCATCATCTACCATCGTAAAATAAGCCACTTGCCAGTATGATTTCCCGTCTCCACTACTCAGATCGCCAATCGACCAGCTTATGTTGGCACATTTGCATCTTGACTAGATAGTCATTATACCTGGCATACAGATAGAGGTGAAATCAAGGATTCACATATCGTACTTATCAATGAGTCATATCAAGGCAATCTAATTAGGGTGCACACATGGGATCCGGGACAGATCAATCCCAGTCCTGAATATCAACAACCAGGAATTACAAACCTTGTTTAATGACTTCATACCTTTTAAAGAAGTTACCGGCTATATGCCCTTGGTAGCTTAATGGATAATGACTTTGTATTTATAACGAGGTTCTAGTCTCACTGTAAATATCAAAAATGTGATGCAGGCATATCTAATTGACAAGTTTCAAATAAGATGAAACTCATGTCCGTAACATCGCTCCTAGCCATATACTAAATGTAATAAAACAATAAGATAAATCATATGGTTATTTCGCTTTTAGATGATATTGGCATCTAATAAACTTTCTTTCCAATTATAGATCACACCCGTATGCCTACCGATCGAGGAGATTCCATCCCTCAACTAACTAAACAGTTGAAAGATTCTACATGGAAAACATCTATAGAAAATGTTTCAATGGAAGTGAGATAATTTACTAATTCTTTTTTCAATTTCTTCAAAAGAATATCTCAGTTAAAAACGACAATACCAGTAAAGAATATAGTCTAACTAGAAAGAAACCAATGAAACCACTCATCAAACCACTGCCTGAAACTATGGTAATTATGGTCATTTTTGAGAGTATATACTAAAATATTCTGTCAGTTTTGTTTATTGTTAGATGTGTGATGGCAAACAACAGAAAGGTTTGTTTGATTTCTGACTGGACACCATTTTATGGGTCGTAGATAACCGTTGATGATAAGGCTCACACTAAAGCGAACCGATTACCTAGTGATTCCAGGTTCTCAATGGCTGTCTAACTTTGGTCGGTCTTGTCTTTTTTGCTACGTACATTAAAATTTGAACACTTAATTTCACCGTTTCGAACATTGTATTGATCATCTCTCAATATCATTCGTTCTGTCTCGTAGTACCAGCAAATTTTGGATATGTTACATCAGATTACACGATAAAGAAAACTAACTTTGATATTTCAGTTCAGTCCAGTTGTAAAAGACAAAGAATGCGATCATTCATAATTTTTAGATAAAAGCGCAAACTACTTTTTTATTTGATAGTAGTTAAACAGAACTAGTAAAATACTGTCTCAGGCTGAATTGGAGCATTTTCTAAAATTATATTTAGCTACAAAACAAACGAATCAATGGATCTGGAAAACTAGTTTTCGACGATGAAGGAAATCTACTCAGTGTACCTAAATTATATCCAGTCAATAAGAGGCAAGATGAATCATTCACGACTGATTCACATTCAAATGAAAGTGATAATAATATTTTGGGAAATAAAATTCCAATTCAATGGCGTTTTGTATCAGAGTCATACTGTAACAGTGCAAATAACAATCAGTTTGGCATAAAAATGAATAGTAAATTAAGAACAGCCAGATCGTCCATATTGAATGTAAGTTTTGTCTTTTCTGTATGTATTTTCTTTCTATCCGATATTGTGTTCTAATAGAATTAATGTTGGTGGTGATCGACTTGACCTCAGAGGCTTGATGCTAACTGGGACTTGTCAATAACACCAGCCTGTACTCTTGAGAAAGACAGTCCTGACAGTTGGACATGAATACATATCAACTAGATATGTAAACGTAAAACTCACCGAGAAACAATTGATATCCTGAAGGATGAAGAAATGTTTGGATTCTGTATCCCTTCCTCTTCTTTCACAAAAAGATGGCTTATGAAGGTGATATATCAGTTTCAGTTGAGAGCGTTTGATAGCAGACTACTCTGTAACAATACTTTGATGTGGTAGAAATATCATGTGAGAAATCATAGGATTCACAGTCAGCTTCTGTGTAGGAATAGTTACAAGGTTGGTGAAACTATAGACCTCTGGTAATTGAGATGTCTGAGTTATGTTTTACTCAAATCTAGATAATAGTAGGATTGATGAAGCCGGGAAACCATGATAATTTATGACTTTGATGATTGTTGCTTCTAGTAAGATGATATTTTGTTATAAATATTGAGCGATCTGACTTCAGACGATCGATAATGGAGCAGTCGTGATTATTTCTAAGGTTTCATCTGAATCACAAGTCGGGTTTTATCTTATAATTCTCGATCTTTGATCTCATTAATTTCTGTCAAAAGTGCCATTCATTTAGAGTTTCCTCTGAACGGTGACATTAACATTATTCCACCTCGTCTTCTCTTTAGTTCATTTTAATTCGAACATGGAAATAGAAAACAATGTTATCAGTAAGGTGAATATGAACTGGTGAAACTTGATTCTCCAAATGTGACTTGTATCCACATTGACTAATATCACAATTAAGGAAATTATTATTGATCTGTTTGAACCGCAATCGGCTTAATATTCGACTGAAATCTTTCCACTATTCAATCATGTTCTCCTGCATTTCTAACGACTCACTAATTGTGGAAAGAACTAAACTTACGTTTAACTAATACAAATTTAGTTTAGATTGATTGTCCGTATTTAATCTACACATACTCCATGTCCTTGTTCAGTCAATCAGTGATGATCAAAATAGGATCCGACACAAATATGTTTGTTTTGTCACACCTCAATGATAAACGCACTAAGAGTAAACTGACAAGATATAAATGAAAGTAGTTGAAATAACATTAATAACGGCATGTTAACTGGTTGGAGGTAGTCGGTAGTTAATCGTCGGAGTAGAACTTCATGTAGGCTATCACTTGTTAGTATGAATAGAGAGGGTAGTTTCATTCTTCGTGGAACTAGTACCTCGTGTAGGATCCAAACTTGTATCAATCAGTTTCAAGATCTAAGATGCTACCAGTAAGCTATTCGGGTCACCGTTCTACTTCATTGGCCATAATTCAGGAACCATATTTTTAAATAAGAAATGCAGAGTGTGTGAATGCCTGAAGGTTTCTCATTTTGTCGTTAGTGTTTAACTTACTTAATTGGTTACATTAACTTATTCATGGATTCTTTCTAAATATAGTTTTCAAATAAAGTGAGAACAAGAAATCGTAGTTTAGATTTAACTGGTGCCACAGTTACACCTGATGTAATACGTCTACAAAAAATTAAGAATGCGTGTATCAATTTGCCAAATACCATTGATCTGGTTGATTTAGTGGCTGGAGTGACAATATCTGATGGGGAACATTTAAAAATTGGTCAGTTAACGGTAAGTCGTTTTTACTGATTTATGTACGTTTTCTTGTATCTTGATTGAACTGACGCTTAGTGTAAATAGTTCTCACAAATGAACACAGTGTTGCACAAAGCTGACTACATAAATATCTACTTAGTAAATGAGTGTTACATCCACACTTGTTTAGTATTCCTTTAACCATTGCATTTCACTAGACTTGAACTAATACAGAATGAGGACAGGAAAAGGCGTAGATGACATTCCAAACGAATGAAATTACAAAAGGTACGGTAGCAAAAAGACAACACTATTGCCTCGAAAAGGCAGTGAGTAGGAGTTCCCTGACAGTGGTTGTAAACACGTGTCCACAAAAGAACATTTCGTGCGGGAGAGAGGACATTCCTTACCACCGGTCGAATCACAGCATTTCTCCTGTTAAATAAATCAGTTACACATATTCTCCATGTGAACGTTTTTCAAACGTCTATCATGATACCTAATCGTCAATTCAAATACTTTTATGAAATCAATTTCTTCAAAGTTTTCCGATACTTTCTCTAATCATAACGGATTTGATTAGTGAAGGATTTCAACAACGATCAGTGATCACAATGATTAACATGATCTTAGTTATTGTCAAGATGATAATCGATTTTAGTTTTCAGGAGGAAATAGATTGTACGTATCGATTTCTAATAAATCAAATTTTCAAATGAATCGATATTAAATCTAAAATAATTGTGTTGCATAAATATTTACGATTGGAGAAGTCACACCTTGAAACTATTGAATTAAGAGAAATACTACAACATAACTAGTTGTGGATAGCAGCAGTACACTAACGACCTCATATGGAACATTCAATTACACGACAGACTTACTTGATCAACCATGTTGAAGTCATAGTGTAACCTGTGGGTCCAGGATTCGATCCCACCATAAATGTGTATCAGTTCATGCTATAACATTTCAGGTCATCACAACTATAGGGAATCAAATGATCCAACTACAGTAATTTGTTGGACAAAGTGAACATTGTTATTTCATTTGACGAGCCAGTTGGACTGAATTGGTTAGGGTGATCGATATTCAAAACTCTACTTTTTCTGATGATGGAACATAATAAAACCAAAGTCAACAAAAAGAAATCGTTCCAGTTGATTACCTTTCATCATTTAAACATTTTATTTATGAATTTTAAAGCTGATTAATATTATTTTACATAATTAATATTTTAATACTTGAATGCATGATGTTGCGCACTAGTGACTAACTTCAATATGGATTTCATGGAGTTCTAGTAAAAAGCCAAGACCATTGGAGTTCGATTCGTGTCAGGTGGAGACAGTTGTCCACCTCAGACTATGGAGGAAGAGTTGTGCAATATCATGAATTGACGAAAGTTATACATGGACACCGTTGTAGGCCGGCTCAATGATCTAGAGGTCAAGCTCGATAAGGAAGGTTCTGCGTTGAAGTCTCCCATTAGGTAGGGATCGTTGATTCGCACTGCTGAGGAATCTAATACTAGAACAAAAGGGACATCCAATGCTTCAATGGTGGTTTCGTTTAGATCGATTCATGAATTCAACTATTAAAATTACTACACTCTCCACAAATTCTCATTCTGATAATAATTAATATTCTTATACCTTTATATTTCTATATTTCTAATCGTAGAATGAACAGTTCATGTCTATTCTGAATACAAACTGGAATAATCTCGACGAAATTCCACCAGTTAAAGCGAATTAATCTAATCAAACACAATGATTTATAATCTCAAAGTGTTTGTTCACATGGATCATTTACATTTAAGACAAAAATCGTCTCTTTTCTTTTTACATGAAACTGTGTTTTAAAACAAAAAAAATAATCACCATTACACATTGATATATTCAATTGAATTGGTCTTTTTGTTTTGTTTGAATTGTGGTGATGGGGATTGATGATCGGTGTAGGAGAAGGTTGAAAAGAAGGACAAAGTGATCAGACTGGAATGTATTTTGTCGACAGATCCCGATTATTGGTCTAGAGGTTAAGGATATTTGTATGGAACCGAAGATCTTAAGTTCGAGTCCCACGTGAGAGATCGTGCATGCACATTGGTAAAAAGTCTTATAATAGGATGAAATGAGCATCCACAACTCCCAGATTTTCAGTGGTTGTTCAACATCCATTGTTTCGTGATCTCATTCTAAAAACTCAACGACTTCCACAATCTTATACTGATGATTGTAAAGCGTTTGAAATATGAGACAACGAATATTCATTAGTATGATTATTTGATCGTTGGATAGATATTGTCATTTGATCAATATAATTCTATCAACATCATTAAGGTCTAGAGCAATATGATATCAGATACTACTTAGTGAATAATCAGCATACATTAAACTCTTATATGAAAGTGTGATACGTTCAGTCTTTATTACTTAGAATACAGATATATGAATTAAGTATATGCTTTTCAATAAATGCTATTCGCTTTCTATAATCATCTTATCCAAATGAATCATCCATGGAGGATTGTACGAGCATTAATCGAATTGGGTCACCGTATCACACACCTAATGATCATTCACCAATCAACCCAGAATTTGGTCAAACGAGCGGTTGAACATACTTCTTCTTCTTCTTCTTCTAAAGTATTCCTAGTCTGATGGATATAGACAGATTGCTGATAACACGTTGCATTACTGTAAAGTCAACACATCATATTAGTCATCCTCGCAACAAAGTTTCCATTTTATTTTCTATCACAAACAATCCTCAATTCACATACTGTCATTTATAAACGATGCATTCTGTCTTAAATCTGACCACATTTTGGATGATCCATTTGACAAAGATGGTTGTAGACACTGAAGAGAATTTATTGAAAAGTATATTCTTCATTCATTTATATTAAAAATCCCTTAGTGATTAAAATGTCTTGATTATATCCCAGTGATATCGTAACGAGCAAAGAAGTGAAATGAGGAAGACCGATTGATTGTTTAATGCAAAATAAATCATTTGCACATCTTCTTTGAATCGTCTCTTACAAGCTTCATTTTTCCTTCACTCGTGTTGTTATCTTGATTACTTTCGATTTTCTTCTGTCTTCTCTTCACTTTAATCCTCTCAACCTTCGGTTCGTAAACATTCCACTTCCGACTAGTGTTACATACTACTTATATGGACCTGCGTAAGTAGCATACAACACATCTCCGAATATTATGCATCAAAATCGAATACAGAATGTTCATAGAAGTCGGTAACTTTCTGAATTTGGAAGTAGTTTATAAAGTGATTATGTGAATATTGTTGTTTAAAAGAAAAACACTGTCATATACAGACAACAGAAACTTTATGTATGATCTTCATTGTTACTTCGATAAACTTAAGTTGAGTCAAATGAACCTTGATGAAAATCCAACTTACATTTTGTTTCTAACATTTATGTAATTACTCTGAATAGTTAATTACTTTAGATGAATTCCTCATTTGTTCTCTCGATTAATATTCTGTATTACATAACTGATTTCACAGTTTATTCTTCTATTCTACTAGATGTTTAACGTTAGTTTTCCCTCATTCACGGCCACTTCTGGCTAATTATTGTACAAATGTTATTTTCTATTTTATTGGTACGTTGTGGTCGAGTTGGTTGGTATATAAACAGATTATGTCTGAAATACAATGATTCATATCTCAGAGGCTGAAACTTGCGTTCTGGACTCAACTGGCTGGGCTAGACAGGAAATCAGGGCCAACCAAAACTCTAGGCCGTTCTTACGGGTTTTACGCGTTTCTGATCCGATCGATAAGACACTGATCTCTAATCTTTCAGTCAAAGACACAACAATTGGCACGGGTTAAAAATCGATCCAAGTTCAAGTCTCAACAGCATGTACCTCCATTCTAGTGTTGATTCCCACCCTGGAATTCAAAGCTATTAGTATTAGCTTCAAACGCCCTGGAGATAATGGACTAAGCTCTTGAAACAAAAATTATTAAATTCGATTTTGATGGAGTTTTGTTCTCTGAGCTGGATGGTTTGGTCATAGAGCTTTCATCGTTCTTCTGAACAACGTCATCAGCACAAACTTCAGATAGAAGTGAAGCGTTTGAATCTCTCCATATGTGGTTCACAGCTAGTCCTCTACACCTCGATGTTGATTGCATTTTGTTGACCTTATATTTGAACATTGTTTACTTCGTTGTTTTCGTTGTATGATCCATCGGTTTGATTTTCGTTCTCATATTTGTGCATAATTTTCCTGATTGGTTGATTATTTAGGTCGATTTCAATGTGCTTGTTGATTGCTGATTGATCTGACTGCCAAGCTCATAAAAATTCTCTGATGTTTTTGAAATTTCTTCTATCCAAGATTTCCACACTTTTCCAGTGAAATAAGTGTCAGCACTTGTCCACATGTATTGATATAAGTGAGGACATTTCCTCACAAACATAGGAACAAAAATCAAACCAATGGGAGACACAACCAAAACAAGGAAGTAAACAATGACGAATTTAAGGTCAATAAGAACCAATCAACATCGAGGTGTACAGGATAAGCTTTGAACTGCATATGGAGAGATTCGAACGCTTCACTTCTATCTGAAGTTTGTGCTGATGATGTCGTTCAGAAGAACGATGAAAGCTCTATGACCAAACCATCCAGCTCAGAGAACAAAACTCCATCAACATCATCCACCTGAGCTACAAATCCTCTCCACCATCCTAATAAATTCCAGTCCCGACGTGAACACCAACACCAGGATAGAGGTAGATCCAACTGACGAATCCCAAAGTGTATTAAACTCGCATCTTGGATTCCGCTCCTAACTATTATCCATCTTTACTTAACCACTGATCTGTGTATCGGAAAATAGTGTTTTTTTGTTTCAAAATGACAATTACAAACAACCGAAAATTAAGAAGCATTGTACAGTAGTTTCGTCCAAGTTTAGTGCTATTCAAAATTGCATCACAGTGATAGAACATTGGATCGAACCCAATATCTTTATTTTACGTAGTGGTCACATTGTTCATGATTCACACCGATAATTTTCGGTCAGTGTGATAGACAGAACAACCATCGTTCACCTTCATAAGAAGTAATTTGTTTCACTTCCGACAACTCGCTAAAATATCTCTAAGATTTTTGTGGGAATTAGTCAGCAGTGAATACGCGTCTGTTGGTATGAGGGAACGTTTATGATTGCGTATAATGTAGGTAGTAGAATACGACCCAGTGATTCGGAGATATTGTAATTCCCAGGTATCCGGATATCTCAGGTTCCTTAGCTGTAATGTATCTTGAGCGCCTATTGCTAAAGGATCTCATACTTGGATGAAACAACCAGTTTTTGGTAACTGAGTTTGTTGGACTATGAACATTTAAAAAATGAACTACTCTGAACTTGATTAGATAATGATGAAAGTGATGGAGCGACAAGTAACATATGCAAATGTAAATTCAACTGTCGAATAGATCCTCCTGAGTTCTGTCTAAAAATATTTACCATTACAAACTTTCTTCAGCTAAACACCATACGAACGAGTGAGTACTGTTGAGCTATTTCATATCTAACACGCTATTACTCAGTGACGCGTACACACGACCTTTCTGGGGGTCAAATCCACCATTGTGAAGTTATTAAACTCCACTGATCTATTATTCATTTACCCCGCTTATACAACGCCGTTTCTTTACCTATAAATTTCGATCAATATATTTGAGTGACTCTAATCCGCAATAGATCTATCTAGGCTTAAATAATTACTTGACAGTTTCCCTAAGGTTATGACATTGGATAATCTCGGTCGGAATACCTCAAACAATACTAATTTCACTTTATCATTGCAGCTGTGCCTTGCAGAAGTACTTCGCACGGTCACTCGTTAGTATCAGAGTAGTTGTCATAAGTGATTTGTGCTAATGAATAATGTTAGTTACAGTGATTTATTGGCCAATCTCATAAAGAAATCAATTCTCTTGCAAATTGTTGTTAATCTACTTTGTCAAAATCAGTGATTATATTCATTTGGCATGTGCATAACTCTTCTTTTTCTTCTGATAGATGAATGAAATCTCTACAGCATCCATTGAGGAGACACAGATTATCCAAAAAACAATCAATAACATGATAAATACTAGAAACCAACAGCACCAAATCACCATGATGGATGAACAGTCACTGAATTGTCTTCTGATTGGTATGAATCCGTCACAAGAAATCCTTAAACTGATCCTGGCTTTATACACTCTGAAACTACCAATTCATTCACTACCCAAAGAGAATAAAGCTACTCAAACTGAAGATCCAACAAATACGTCACTTATCTCAGGTTATACAGGACTGTCATCACGATGTGTGAGTATTTCACAAGTGGCTTCCAGTATATTCAGTTCAAACAGAGAAAATTCAATGAACGACAGTCAAGAAAAGAATTCATGTCCATTTATTCGAGTTGTAACGCATAAAAATGGTATACTCGTTCATTTGGGCCAACTGGTCAGTTTATCTGAGGATCAGAAATCATTTATCATGCGCAATGTGATTAGTTTCGACCCGTTAAGAGTACATGAACGAACAATTTCAACATTAGAACCAGCGGAAATTCTTGCACTCACTGAATCCAAACTTCAAAGTCAACATGGTAAAAGGGGAAATTTATTGTCTGATTATTTACAAAATCAAATGATGTTCAATGCTTCAGAGAAGTAAGCTTGCTTTTCAAGTATGTTTAATTCTGTCTTGATGTCTGATAATTTGGTAAATTTTTGTTTCATTTATATTAACTTTCACTCACTGCATCTGTGTGAATTGACTGTATAACCAACTCCATTCGATGTAACCCGAAACAGACTAAATCCGTGTTCTCATTCTCACTTGATGTCACTGTTAAACAAAACTCATATCAAAAACACAGACCAATGAGTTCTGACCCATCAATATACCAACTATGTATTTCTTCACACAGTTGGTAGGCCGTCCAAATTCCCACGAGTGAAAGATATCAGGTCTTTCGCCAAACGCTTATCTTTTACATTGTTGAATCGTCATCCGATAATCCCCACTCCTAGTCTTAGTCTATTCGACATTAAGCTAGGCGACTACACAAAGTGCTGACTGTTGAGAAATTCCATACCATGGCAACATGACTACCTAGTGCCTTCTAGTTTACACTGGTACTGCAACCAACATCCATCCATAATGAAAATCAACCCACATAAAACAATTCGAATTGTTAGTTAGTGTATTTGCGTCTAAACCGAATGCCTGGTTCTGTACTTTGTAACTTTCTTTTATGACAATAGTTTTGTTCTTTTAATACGCGGTGCCTTAATTTGTCTAAGTTTATGGAAACTTAAGTTGTGGATGCGGTTTATTCAAACACTTCTAATTGTCGACAAATTTCCCCAAATACATGACGTAAGGGGGAAAAAGCGACATTTCCCCTTTATTTACGCTGTCGTCCGCTTTATTTCCCCTTTATTCGCCTTTATTTTCCCTGTATTGGTTGCTTGGGTCTGTCATACTTGATGAGTAAGATTGAACAGTGTCACATAAAGTTCAAAACGTAGTCTGGTGTCAACTTTAAAACTAATGTCAGCCCGAGAATATTGATCGTTTGTGTGATGTTAGCTTGAAACTCCTTGGAATTATTTACCGTGGACCGACAGCATGAAACTAAAGTTTAATTTCGAATAATATTGTATAATACTGATGAATAAATCTGGTTGAGACGTTCTAGTTAGGTATCTTTACGATATCATTGATTATCATTAGAGTTGTATACAGCATCCAGACAAGGATATGACTGCAAGTATATGTTATACATAGGGTTGGGAAGAAGCAATGTATTACGCTATCATAGAGTACAAATTATAAATACTGAATGCATAATGCCCCCTAATCATAATGCCAATACCCATCAGAGTTATTTCACATTGAATTCATTAATAAATTAAACTACCATGTGTCAGTTTGATGATGGACACACGTATGCTACAAAACGATTTAATCGTTTTCATATGTACATCATTTGGTTCATTCACTGTCAAAAGTCCATTTAAACATAGTGAAAGTCTTGTGAAAGTGTTTTAAAATGCATTTGAAGCTGTGTGAAGAATGTGGAAGTCAAACAGGCCATGCCATCACGTGAACACGTATTTCTGTTGATTTACCTAACTAATTGAAAATGTGATTATTATCCTTTGATAAACTAATCAATACTGACGTTCAAATCTTTGTCCTCTTTATTGAACAAGATTCGTTGTCACAAATCAATACCACTTGAAGTATACTTGAAATGGTGTTAGTTTTTACATTCTGGACCCTACAATGTAACTGATACTATTGTGTAATATTTGAATTTACAAAGAATTTGAACTTCTTCAGTAGCCTCCAGGTGATTATAACGATCTTTAATGAGGGATATTTGACATGCGTAACCGGTATCCTGTTAGTTTGTTGGAATTTCAGTATTCAGAATGATAAAATACTTTCTTTCCACTTCATCTAACACAGTGAGGAATGGTCAGGTTAGATGCAGGCCACTAGATAAAAACTGAAAATTCATTGATGAATTTATGTTATCTCACCTACTTAGGCTTCTATGGTATACGTTCAAAGTACAAGATTCACCACATACCTTGATATTAATTCCTGAGTGGCGTGGAAATCAGTCGGAAGCGAGCTAGAGGCGATTAAACAAAGTTACTGACTGCTGATCTGAGTCATGTTGGTTGATGCTGGAGTTCAAGCAACAACCGTGATCAGTAGTCGAAAACATGCAGCTGGCAAGTCCCAAAAAGATTGGGCATGACTCCTGGATTCCACTGCTAGCAACATCACATGTATTCTATTAAACAGGTTGACGATGTTAGGTGTCATAGGTATCAGTGCTGTCTTATCATTAGTACGTCACTTTCTAGGTTATGAGTCTCGGTATTATCTCATACTTATTCTACAAACCCATTACGTTTCTCGAAGCTAGTTCTCCGTTTTATTGTGATTATTTACTACAATCATTCCGATTCGTTTGCTATTCATTATTTCTAATTTCATCTTTGATATACCAACGTGATACGATATAATAATCTGTGCCCAACCACGTTTCTGTTACGCGACACACCAACCGTGACTGATTCATTGACCGATCCACTTTGTCCTGAGGACTTACCTGGCACAAATAACCGTCAGGTGACAATTAGTTTCCTTCACGATAAAACAAAGTCATATTTAGCGTTATCAGTGCCAAAGACGAGGTTTTCGCTAGCATAAACTATAAACATTTCTTATAGATAGATTTTTACTGATTGCTTGTCTATAATGTTGACAAATTATAGGGTGGCGGTAAAACGCAAGCCAAATCTGTCAATATCTCTAGTTCATCATTCCCAAAATGCCCAACATCTACACCACATTTGACAAATGGTCGATATTATCAAATAAGTTTCATCTATCTGATTTTCAACAATACAAGAGTCCGATTTTACTGTTTCTCATTCATGCTGTAGATTCAGTCAAGCTTATTAATGAAAATAAATATGCACTCATCTTTCTTATCATATCATAGTCTGAAAATTTCAGTCGATCAACATAAAACTGTATTTGATGTTAGGTGGCTGTAACTAGTCGTTTCGATGCTCACATTGGCCCAGACTTTCATGTCACTTGGCTTTCATTAATGAAATGTGCACATGATCCTGAATCAAGTGTTAATTCAACCCAGTAAGCTTCAACCTGGCTTTCCTAAATATCTACTGACATTAAGGGGTTCTAGGCGCCAGTTTAGAGAAATTTTGAATTATAAGAAAACAGTTAAGCGAAAAATATAGTTCCGACTAACAGACAAGATTTAAGTTGGAGTGCCATGGAGTTCTGAGCAAATCTCAAGCAGAAGTGTTGTACAGCTTATTTCATACGAAAAGCTAAGTAAAAAAGAGCTAGAACCTACCATTACTTAGTCAGTAAGACGTTTTAAGTTAATTAATTAACTTGAACGATTCTTAAAATAACAATGAGAAAGTGAATAATTTGCGATGTAAAAGGGAACACAAACAAATACATTTAAGGTTTTCACAAACCAGGAATATAGTAGGTGAATTTGTGAGGACAACTTAAAGGTTTCTAGTATGTGAAATCATGCAGAAGCTGTACATGTATTTATCATCATGGCTACCAAGTATTATTCCGTACTCGATTCCTAAATATCGCTACTAACTTCATAACTTAACCTTCACTCCTAATCCGACCCCTTCTCGAGTTGTCTAAAGAATAGTGCTTTCACTCTCATGGTCATTTGAAAACCACGGTCAAACACAGCTCTGTCAACAATTATTCTGCAAACTAATATCATTATTAAAATGATTCGCAACCTCGGTGAATAGCTTAATGTAATTGGGTCTTCATCTGAATGAAGTAGTCTATCAACATCGTTGTATGAAAAACACGGAAAAACAACGACAAGTTCGCTTTCAAAATATCCGTCTGTAATCAAACGTTCACTGTTATTTGGTTTTTATTTGGATTAAAGTGTCTACATCCATAGAGATAGAAACAACAGAAATAGTAAGATATTACGAAATAGAAAGACGAAATGAGAATACCCCCGTTATTCATATAAAAGCATAATTAAATAAATTTACTTGTGAGCGCTTGTCCATGTACACAAAAATGAAATGAAGAAATAAAATTGAAACACCAAAGTTTAAGAATCAAATCAATTTATTTAAACATTGAACTAGTTTCCCCATGTTCTTCAGGAAATACAAATGTTCGTTAAATACGCAGAGAAGTAAGGAGCATAAGGATAATTGAACATTGAGTCTAAATTGTTTGTTTTATCATCCATTTAACAAGTTGCCTAAATCACCACGCATCCGCCTTTTTCTTGCAATGGATTATCTTTCTTACTCGCAAATCCTGAAACAAGACAATCTTTTTCTCGATTCTGCTCCATATACACAATCATTTCTTGCACACATTCAGAAACAGGACGACGATTTAAATTTGCTTCTTGACGTAGTTGTTCAACTAGTTTACGTTATTGGCTCAAAGTTGAGATGGTTTGTATTTTGACTGGACTGTTACTTTTGTCTGATGAGAATCCTGGAAGACGAAGGAGCAAAACAGATCAACATGTAGGATAGATGAATATTGTAGTGTTTTGAACATAAACATTTAAAGGTTATGACTTTCATTTCGGATAGACAGAAGTCAGTGAATGGATCACTAGAATGAACACTGTTCTGCGTACCTGATCGGACCAGTGTAGCAGTATCATCCGATGGCTGTCAACTGTTTATTGTGAATATTTATCCGTACTTGGAGGAGAGTGTATTTATCAATAACTGTCAACACTAGCTTAACTGTACTTGGTGAAATCGGTAACATAAATCAATCTGAGGAGCTTCATTGAAGCACTCTGTGGCACTTAATACACAGATTCTGATTACGTTGTGTTGTAGAAGTTGATAAATACACTCGTGGTCTATCAAAGATACTTACATAACTAGTGAACATTTACATGCGGTGTACTAATAAATTTTAACAGATTGGCATATTGAGGTTAAATTGTTTAGTTTGTACTTTATATTATGGACTTTCGTTGATCGGATAATTCTGTTAACCGTCTAAGCTTAATCTCAATAAGTGCTATGGATATCCAATGTTAAGTAATATTCCAAGACGAAGCAGTTGTTCACTGCTCCCTGGTTTCAATGATTATTTCATTTAAACTGGAAATTCAGGTCAGATTATTATCGGATAATTCCTTCTACGATGCACTACACAATAATCCTTTCGCTTAGTTATTCTCCTAGTTGAATACTTTAGTAATTCAAGCAGTTGATTATAATTTTCTGGATCAGGATTTCAACACTGTTCCGTGTAATCCGCTTCGAATAGCTCAGCTATCATTGTGATTAAGTTTTATTGTAGAAATCTTATTGTCTATAAGTAATCCATAACTATGAATATCACAGTTCTACAGTAGTTTACGCATGGTAACATCTCAAATGATGATACTTTGTCATATTCCATTCAAACAATGGAGAGTGCCAGAGATTTTCTCTTAAACACAATAAAATAATGCTAATAACCATTCGAATCACAGAACACATTGGTCAAATCATTATTCAACTTACTGAATGTAATTTAATCACAAGTTTCCAAATTATGAAAATGAATAAATAAATCGTCAAACTAACTTTTCATTATTATTTATTCAACGGATTTATATTCCTTCTTCCTATCGATCAATACCCTTGAGAGTGGGAACAAGGACAACTGATTCATCCAATCAAAATACAGAAGATGAAATCAATAATCCAATTTTGATTGGTCGAATTTCATTTTAGAAAATCGATCAGTCATTGGATGACTGTCTACATGTGTATGTATTATATTCTCATTCACAGGCAGCTGCAGGCATACTGTGTTCTGTACTATTGATGTGGACTGATATAAGTAGTGTGTATCAACGGTCGAACGAGGAAAGCCTGGCAGCAGAATCTTAATAAGATCGAAAGGAAGAAAACGAGAACAGAGTGATTGGTATGTAAATGAAGTGACAATAAATTTTGAGAGAATCAGTGGATAGTTTGTAAATGAAATGTTTACTGTATTGTTCTCAGATTTTACCATGATATTCTGTAATGTCACATTGAGACGCATTTGGCTGACCCCATAGAAACGAGAGTCTTTCGATATTTTTCAGTCAACACTCGTTTTCATTCTCATCAAGGCAAATGCATAACAACACATTTTATGTATTGTATAACAATATATTATTCACATACCAATGAATAGAAACTCGAGTTTTCGACGCTTAATGGCCTGGAGTAAGCGGCTTCCTCGAATAGTAAATAATATTGTTCAGGTTAACTTAAGTTTGACTAATACAATTATTAAGTCTCTTTCTTCGGCCTTGTATTCTGGGACGCTTTATTTCTCTAGGCTAACTATTATTAAATCAAAACACGATATGGACAAAAACGTCGATATATTTCGTTCGCAAACAGAGAATTAATTCAGTGAAGTAAAAAATGTCATTTTATACACGAATTTCACACAGGAAAATTTTTATAGTTTTTTTTAATTTACCTACCAGTGTCGATCAGTTGAAAATGGACCTACTGCTGAGCCCCAACGGCATCTTCTCTAAAATGTGCTTTGATCAGGCCTCTGTCCTGTTAACAACAATTCCTGAATAGAAAAGAATATTTCTTACATACGACCGATTCTTATGAATGTTTCTGTCATGTCAATGGTTGTATATCTTCGACCAGTCCGTGATCTACGTAACATTCAGCAATCCTCACGTACTCAAAACCGATAATCTTCATGTGACCACCTTTGAGAAGAGATTTCAAGAAAGACAAGCTAATTTCATCTGTGACGAGTATGTGGAAGGCACCTACGAAAAACAAAGAAAGATGGTCGCGCAATGTCATGAATTGATTGAATCTAGATATTCACATCTTTGAATGTTCGTTCATTGATCCAAAGGCTAAGCATTCACTCACGCGACCGAAACTCCTGTGTTCGACTCTCGTTTATGGGGTTTTATTTACCTATTATCTGATTCCAGTTATATCGCAGGATGATTTTTACTGAAATATACATGTTGCCCATCCTCATATGTAGTTATTGACTTAGTGAATAATGGAATAAATTAGGTTAAATACGAGAATGGATGTTGAGTGCGTGTATTTCGTTGAGCGGAAAGCGAAGCGAACCCAAATGACGCTCAATGGAGAAGATGAGTGAGCCAAATCTATTTAAACAAGCGTGAATTGATATTTGTAGTCAGACAAAAATAAGTACAGACATGTGATGAGTAAGAAGTGAGCACACATACGCTTAAATAAAACAGTCAAGGTAGATAAGTGAATAAGTGACAAGGCTGGAGAAGAATGGATAAACTTGTTCGTTCAGAAGCTAGAATAACATATGTGTACTTGACATAGGGCCAGCCATTACAAAGTCACTCATAGGAATCGAAGTTGAGGACTATTGAGTCTATCGAAACGTTCGAATTAGCCAATTAAGATACTCTCAAAATCGAAGTTCGCAAAACAAGTATTTCTCTAAAACAGCGGTTTTTTATTTAATAATATACAAAAATTAGTTACAAATCTCAACTTGTGTGGTACCTGCGACTTTTCATGCATGTTTTTGTTGAAATAAATAAGGCTTTCTGTGATAGTAACAAAGAATAATAATAGCATGCGATAGTGCAAAAGACAGCTGTAAGCTGTGTCTAAACTTGGTAACAGTTTTTCAACAAGCGAAAACCGAACCAAGAGCCAACAATATGGGAACCGTTGCGTTTATTCATGAGTTAAATAAATACGCGAAATTGTAAATAACTGCGTACTCTCAACTTCAAGACTAGTGGAATTGAACCGAGTCTGTTGTGAGGCAGTTAATCACAGAAAATAATGGTGCACGGTCGCCAAATATCGTGGGTTCAGTGTTTTAGAGGTTAAGCGCTTGAGCGCAAGATCGAAGGTCCTGGATTCGAGTATCTTATACGCGGTCGTGGATGCGCACAGCTCACCAGTCTCATACTAAGACGAGACATTCATTTGTAGCGTGGTGTCGAGTCGCGGTTGACTATGAACATCGCTACCAAAAAACACGTGCCAAATAAATCAGAAGGCGAAAGTAGAACGTAACCAAATAAATCCATAAAATCCCCGAGAAGCCGAATCCCAGAAGGCAATTAATGAACCAAATCGAGATATATATTTGCTGGCGATCTCGTGGTATCGAAAGGATACCGAGATCGTGGCAGGATACAACCTTGGTTACAGAACGTAACCGAATTCGCGCGAAGTCACAATCAAAGTGTGTGTATCAGAATGGAAGCACAATATAGCTGTCATTAGCACAGTCAAACAAAAGCACATTAAAACAAGCACTGGTACAGTTGGTTATAATAACAATTGTTTTTATTAAACCAGTCGTGTTCTCGTGATAAATGCGAGTCACTACACATTCATTTACGTTATCGATCTATCAGAAAAATGTAGTGACAAATAGAATATTACAGATAGTCTGTACTATTGAAGAATTTGAACTTATTTACGCACACAGGTGAACTCGATAAAATAGATCAATGGACAGAGTCGTGGCAAAAGTATGTGTACAAAGATTTCCGATCACTGATTGTAATAAGGAACAAGCAGTTTTACGGATAACTAAAGTTATGTTAATGAATTCGTCATTTTTGTAGTGAAACTGTTGGTTTGATTACAGTTTTGTTTCTTCTATTCAGAAGCGAAACCTTGCTACTGTTTAACTTTGTATCAAATTTCATATATATACCAACTTCATCAACTATCGTATACGTTCCTATGTGGGTACTAACAGTACATAAATGTGAGTCACTACAAGTCTAACCTCAGTCAACTGCCTAAGTTGCCTGGTGAGGTCATCTTTATTATCCAGTAGCACCGCGAAGAGGCCTCGGGCTGTATTTTGCTGCACCGACAGGCAATAATAACCCACACTCTAGAATAACACTCATTATAGATTTTGAATTAACCTTTCAATGTTCAAAAGATCGGACTCTTATTTTCATCTACGTATATAAGTGATCAAATTATCACTCGCTATTGAATGATTCTGAATGGTTTAAACGGTGATTAGGAGACGACAACATACAACAATGTCACACACAGACTAACTTAATTTTTTCTTTCTACTTTCTATAGTGTTACGGTTACTCTGAATTACCACAAAGTGAAGTAAAAGTCACTTTTATTTTCCATTTAATTGACGGTTATTGTCCGTGTTTGGGAGTCGAGTACTGTTAGTACCCACATAGGAACGTATACGATAGTTGATGAAGTTGGTATATATATGAAATTTGATACAAAGTTAAACAGTAGCAAGGTTTCGCTTCTGAATAGAAGAAACAAAACTGTAATCAAACCAACAGTTTCACTACAAAAATGACGAATTCATTAACATAACTTTAGTTATCCGTAAAACTGCTTGTTCCTTATTACAATCAGTGATCGGAAATCTTTGTACACATACTTTTGCCACGACTCTGTCCATTGATCTATTTTATCGAGTTCACCTGTGTGCGTAAATAAGTTCAAATTCTTCAATAGTACAGACTATCTGTAATATTCTATTTGTCACTACATTTTTCTGATAGATCGATAACGTAAATGAATGTGTAGTGACTCGCATTTATCACGAGAACACGACTGGTTTAATAAAAACAATTGTTATTATAACCAACTGTACCAGTGCTTGTTTTAATGTGCTTTTGTTTGACTGTGCTAATGACAGCTATATTGTGCTTCCATTCTGATACACACACTTTGATTGTGACTTCGCGCGAATTCGGTTACGTTCTGTAACCAAGGTTGTATCCTGCCACGATCTCGGTATCCTTTCGATACCACGAGATCGCCAGCAAATATATATCTCGATTTGGTTCATTAATTGCCTTCTGGGATTCGGCTTCTCGGGGATTTTATGGATTTATTTGGTTACGTTCTACTTTCGCCTTCTGATTTATTTGGCACGTGTTTTTTGGTAGCGGTGTTCATAGGTAATCCGATTACGACGCCACGCTACGGACTAATAACCCACTGTCGTATCGTTGAACAACTCGTGTTACAACTCGACGCTCACTAGGACAGTAGCATTAGTTGATAGACATAAGAACTGATATATATATACATGCTTTAGTCACTTTCCTTCATAATGTCACTGTGTTATTGCTGTGATTCGAGATGAGAGGCAACAAGCGTGTTCGGTGTTAATTTTTAACTGCATAACTTGATAACACCTAACAACTTCATTAGCTGACCTAACATCTCTTCCTTTTTCACTTTGGTTCGTTCCTCTTCAACTCAATCCTTAGCAACGAAAGATCAGGAAAACGTTCTCCGGTCGTGGTTACCACACTAAATCAGCACAGCTAGAAGCCGTAATTGCCGGATTGTTAAAACTATCCGTATTAGAGGGGAGGATTAGATGCAGACGATATTATTCTAGTAATAACGATGAACGTGAGGAAAAAACAATTCAATGACCGCACAATCCAAGGTGTTTATGAATGTACCTGTGTCAATGTGATCAATTCTAAGTCATTTTTTCCCAAGATTTCCAATCACTAGTCGCGATGACCCTTTGAACTCTAACACAGTAGACTGTGTCCTCCAGCAGGTCACATTCAAAGAATCAGTAAATTTATGTACTGATCGTACGTCATCATTCGAAACCATAGCTCTCGTCCAACACACTTCAACAACATTGCACGTCCATGTAGGCTGCAGTTGAGCCTATCCACTAATCAAAGTGGGCCAAGAATAATTCCTCTTCATCCGTTTTTTTCACTTTTGCATGGTTTCCGGTGCCCAACCTGGATATTGATACATAGATTATCGTAACATGTGTGAACAATGATTCAGTGGAATTTCTGATCAGATACTGAAGACTTGCGAATATCCTCATTCCAAGGACATAAAGTAGAATGGCATGGACTTCTACTTGTTAAACTCGTCCTTTGCTTGAGACACAGGTATCTCGCCCGAGACACCAGTGATATGAGCTCGTAAATACCAGCCAAGATCCAACTCTTTGCCAAAATTTTCACGGGCATCAACCAGCTTAAGCTGACTAGGCTTGATCCTCTTACTGAGAAACGTTGCTCTTTATTATCAGTCAAAGAGTTATCACAAACCGAGTTTAAAGTACGGTTTAACATTTGTATGTAGATAAACGCCTGCCAAGCATTGCGCTTTTGTAAGAGTGGGTTGCAAGAACCTATGTTATAATTGGGCCCATAAGTTTGTCTATGGAGTTTAAAAATTCGCCAAGCAATGATGTTATACATTAACTGGTCGAATCTATCCGTATGCAACTAATTACTGTCCCAATTATTTAAAAACTCAAGCTAACGTATCCTTTTACTTGCCAAGTTCTGCCCATTGAGTGCACTCAAAGAGACATTCATCGGTCACGACGTCAAGAATAATTACCAGCCTACTTCTGATTTTGGACAAGCTGACGATTTATCTAAATTGATTGACTCATCACTGAAACGTAAAGAACGTACGTTAACAACAATTAGCACGAAAACAGAAGTACAACTAGTATAATGATCAGCCTGTTACTTTCAAAGCCATCAAAGCAGTTTTAATGTAGGGGATAAAGTGGTTATCAAGTCATACCTTGAAAAATTTATGCCCACCTGGAGTCATTGAAAACAGAATAGAAAGTGCCTTGTACAAAGTGCGTTTGAAGTGTGGATTAGATTCATCAAACAGATTCACAGATAAATAAGTACGTTGAACAAGGCAATTAAATAGGTGCGCTCTGAAGTGAAGATAATTACACATCCTCTAATGACAAAAACTCTAATGGATACTCAGTCGTTTGAGAATAAGAAAGTCCGGAAACGAGTGCTGAAAATTCAAATAGACCTCAAGAAGAAGTACTATATTCGAAAGGGGGAAGCCAAGAAGAAAATCAGGAAAATGAGCTGGAATTGTTAACACACATTGAGGAAATCACCAAACTGCATCACTGAGGAAGCGCTAACTTGAAATCCTGAATGAAGACGGAAAAGCGGAAAACTAAAGAGGGCACTGTGAGCAGATATGCATATGATGAATAGCAACTAGAAAGAACTGGAAAGGATTGCTCACGGTAGAGTTTGATATAGAATCCTGGTTGGCGGCATATGCTCCATCACGAGAAATGACTGGACTAATAAAGTAGGGTTAAAGTCTTCATTCATAGCTGAAGCAAACATTTCTGTGAACAGAAAAAATAATTAGTTTCACTTCATTTTGTTTTTATTAAAAACGTGGCAGTCTTTTGTTAAATGAAAGTTTCATTCATCGGTGTTTTGTGAGCGTATGTGATTGTCAGTCACATCAACACATTATCATTAGAAAGCGACATTGTTTATTCTAACTGACATCCATATAAGGGTTACTACACAATAGATAATACCACATAGCTTCATTGATTAGATAGAATATGGTGAACGACAACACGTAATTATAATCACTGGTATTTCTGTAAACAATTGAGGTCAACATACAGATATTTGCAGTTCACGCTATCAGATAATTCACACTATTTTTATTACCATTAATTTAAAATAATATTTCTTTAATGAGAATGTATATTAGATTAGAAGAAATCTGATAGATATGGTGAATATATGTAATATTCAAACACACAATCCTGATTGAATCGTCAAGTTATAGTCTTCAATGTAAACAGTTATAAGAGGACGAATGAAGCACATGTTAGGTTCAGGTTAGATAGACACAGTGCATCGAGGATATAATGTTTCTGTCGGACAGTGTTATTTTCTAAATCACTTCAACCGTACTTTCAAGATCCTATACACATTATGGCGTTTAATAAATTAGAGATGTAAAACATGAGTGCCTACTCAACCAAAATGATGAAGACGAAATGCAAAGAGGTAAAACCACGAACACTCAATGATAATCATTATGGAACTGAAATTGCGCATCACTATCTCTCTGACTATCACCATCAAACATTAAAACGAATGAAGACGTTTTTGTGAAGGAGATTTTCTTCTCGACGATATTGATTTGTCGAGATGTACAATTGTATTTATGAGTGATTTATTAGGCACGCAATAGACTGTGTTAGAATGGGGTAGTTTTACACAATTATCAATGATAATGAAGCATATTGAAGTGGAGGTCAGTCAGAAGAATAGTCAAAAATCCTCGAGTATGTCAAGTAATAATATTTAAATGGAAGGGTGATATTCCAACTTAATGGAAGTCTTCAAGTGCTGAATAAAATAGGTTGCATTAGGCGTCAAATTAGTGAACAGTCATCAAAAGCCTACGTGATGTAATCGTTCTGGAAGTAATTGAAAACAATAATGTATGGATGGAGAGATAAAGAAACCTGTCCACTTAAAAGATCAGGAGGAGAAGAATGTAATCGTTATCATTTTTAACTTGTAAAATTCGATGGTGAGCTTAGACCATTGGAGAATTATGGATATACGTGACTCCTTTGCACAGAGTTCGGATTTGGAATGGTGAATTGCCATAGCATTGCCTATGCATAAACTCCTCAAGCAAACTTATTTTGAGCCATTCCGATCTACTTTGTGAGCAATTTCAAACAGTATTTTGCACTATGGGTGTGACCCGAATTCACTCTGTGTTAGAGAACTCTGTTGTGGATAGATTTTTCGTGTTCTTCTTGATAAGCGTACAAGGCATTGCCACGATGTTCTTGCACCAAACGTGCGCCACGTCTGGTTAATCTAGCCTGTTCCACAATGGTATGTTTACTTATAGTTTAAAGCTTAGTTGATCCAACGTGCCAGTTAATCCTTGGGTGTTCCTTGAGTGAGTTTCTTGTTGGAGTAAACAGTCCTGAACACCGTAGAAGGAAAAATGTTTTCAAGTATCTGGATAGTCTGATCTTTAATGTTCCAGTTGTCGAGTCTCTCTTAAATTCCGTGTTTAATCTTAAGCAAATTGTTTTGATTATCACTTTTTTCGAATTTTTTTGGCCTTGTGCTTGTAACGATTATTGTCGTCACCACGTTTCTATGAATTTGCGAGTGCATCTTCATATTTGATTATTTAAACAAACGTTAACTTCACTATGTCCAACTTCATATATTCGCCACTCGTCCACCAATCTGCCACACGTCACGTGGACTACTCCGGACAGGTTGAGGAATTCAAAGATCGAATTCAAACACACGATGCAACTGAGTATCAAATGGTAATCTAGCAGTCCTTAGACTTCACTTTTACATATGGTTCTCAGGAAAGGCTGAGACTGACGTTCGTATTTAGATTATCGTCTTTTCAATTACTAGACTGCCCCAGACAACTCCCCATTGCTCATTTACATGATTTTGCTTTGAACCTACATAGCAAAACAGGTTTTTCGAAACTACATCTCGAATGAACAAACAATCAAATTCGAATGGCACTGGAGGATGTTGAAAAAAGTCATCTTCACACCCTCTGCTTTGTTTGGATTCTTGAGGATGGCATTCGGTGTGCGAAATGCCGCCCGGACATTTCAATGACTCGTGGACGTGGTCATAATTGGCTTAGACTTTGAGTTTTGTTTATATCGACGAGATTTTGATCACCGGCTCATCTACAGAATAACGTTTGCAGCATTCACACTTCCTCTTTGATCGTTTCAAAAGTTATTGCGTTGTGGTTAATAAAAATCTGTTCAAATCTCTGCGTCGATTTCTCAGCACGTGTAACTTTTATCATCTGCTGGAATTTTAACAATCTTTATTGGAACTAATAATCACTTGTAATTTTGGATTATGATGCCAGACGAAACTCGAACACACCAAGTCCTGATAATTCGAGTAACGTACAGTAAATTTTAATTGTGTTCACAGACTAACTTTAATACGTTTATACATTAATTTTTGAACGTAATAACTTCATGATTATTTGTCATGTTGGAATATTTTCGTCCACCGTAAATTCAACAACCGTCATCCTTGTTATTTTGACAGAAATGATTCGAGCTGTTGTGTAGAAATAATAATATTGTTGTTTTGGCATTATGTAGTAAATTCCATCGACAATGAATCCCAAGATCCACTTTCAGTGAAATTGACTCCACCAAACAATATGTCCACTGATTTATTCACTCAATCACAGTACGATAGTTACAATTGTGGTCCTCAGTCTCATCACTGAAATAATCATGTGTTGTGGAAGGATAAAACAGAGTTTAGAGACAAGCATTGAGTGTATGTGATTAGGTGGAATATAATTTTTTATGATTTAATGTGAGAAAATGCGCTAAATGTTTGGTCAAGCGGTATATGATGATCGGTTGAAATGTATTATTGAATCTTTAGACAGTAAAGATAATTTTCATGTTTGTATTGCTTGATTGAATCGTGGCACTGGTGGGTTGGACTGCGATTGATCAGTTTCTTATCGATATATGTGCATCTTGAGAGGATTGTCTCGAAGTTGCCTTGAATCACAAGCATTGTGGGCGAAGATGAACGGTGGCCAGCAGTGGAATAAATTGCAATCTGTATGAGTTTAACTTCGTTAAAATCTTCAATTCACCAACTTCTCAGACAGTGTCATATGATCAACGGTATTGATTCATGAAGATAATGAATAAACTAAAGTCACATTACAATGAGCTACTGAACTAGTGATCTGTGTATCTTGACAATAATTGCCTATGGACAATACTTCGCTCCTTAATTTTGAAACTTTCAATATGAACTTACTTCTATGCAAACTAAACTGACATAAAATCATCGTAAAAACATTGGGAAGAAATCAAGAAATCGAAATGAACACTGTCTTTGACTTTCTTCCCTTTGTTTCTCTGATCGTTTGTCTGGATCAATGACTGTATGAAATATATGTATGCCAGATCCATTCTCGTGTTTGTATATAAGGATGGCCATGAATGTATATTTTGACAACAAATATTCATACGATCTAATGTGAGTCAGATAATTGGCCACTAAATCAATCAACCGACAGCTGAATGAATATTTGAGTTTGAATAGAGCAACAAGAACACACCTAGAATAGTAGTACGGATACAGATCCAAAAACAAAATCAATATCAAGAATAAAATTAATCATAGAAGAATTTTCAATCATTTTCGAAAGGTTGAATATTTACACGTATAACAGTAAGAAATGTTTCACTTCTGTTAATTCACGAAACTGCATTTGAACACCAAACAACAGACAACTTAAATAATGTTTAATTTCTTGAACAATTCGGTCTACTTTACTCAACTGTTCTTATCAACCTCATTTAATATTCAGTGAAAACATGCATTTGGTCGGCGGTTAATTATATCTATTGACAATAGCGCATAACGATGTGTTTACTTACAATAGCCCTATGACTATTGTCAAAAAAGGAATGAGTTGACAACGATAAGGCCATACTGCCATTTAAATCTTTGTGGAGGGATGATATTGGTTTGAGCTATTTTATGCTAGCTATTCCGGGAAACCGTAGTGGATTTAACGTTTTTTGTTAACTGTTGCATGAAACCTGTGAATATTGCCAAATTGAAACATCTATCAGAAGTTGTTCGAACATGTAATGAATATTAAGTACCGTAGGTGGAACACGTGGTTGACAAAATTTTATAAGTACTCAATTATCAGGCCAATATGACATAAATTACAGTGATTTGACCAGAAAATATGAACATCTCTGTCCTATTAGAGTTCAGGTGTGATTCGCTCAACGTAGTAGTTGATTGTCACTGTGTACAGTTCAGTGATATGAGTAACATCAGTTAAATATATGAAATTAAAATTGTCGGGACAGACATTGCTGTTGGGTGATCTGAATATTCAACTACGAATGCTTTCATAGAGTGAAGTTCATATCAATTCAGCCCTAAAATTAAGAGAAATTTCAATACCAAATGATATTTTAAAATGCATTTATTATCCTGTAAAATCTGATTACTTTAACATGATGATGATATCCAACTTCAATCAAAATTCAACTCAAACATACATTTGGTCAACAGTGAAGTTTATCTATCCAGAATATTGGGTTTATATCAATTTATCTGTCTCAGTGATTGGCATAAAACGATGCACAAAACATGAGGTGGATTTTGTGTTCAAGATAATTGACCAAAGTCTTATGAAAATCATGCATGAGACGTAGTAATCAGTCGAATCAAAAAGCGTCGGGATTATTGATGGGAGTTCTATAGAATAATAAAATGGGAACGTAAACACTAGATGATTCTGTAGGAAAACGACCACTTAACTGATTTAGAACTGGATGGTTGGTTGTGCAACGCTTTTTCTAGCCGAAGCGAGACCTTCTTTGAACAACCAGGCAAAATATTTGTTTTCACTTCATTTTGTTGTTAGAGACGTAGCAATCTTTTGTAAAATGAAAGTTCCCTTCATCTTTGCTCTGCTTGTATAGGTGATTGTCAGTCAAATAATCGCATTATTAGAACGCAACATTGTTCGTAGTAAGATCCATATATATAATGCAATCCACTTTGGTTAATGACATTGAATATGGTGATCGGCAACAAGAAAATTTATAATCATCGGTATTTCTTCAGACAAATGAGGTCAAATCGTTTGAATCGTCAGCGATGGTTTATGAGATGTAAGATTTCATGTGTGTAGGTCGTCCAGAGATAAACAGCACACAGTGTGGAAATGATTCCAATACTTCTTTTCGGATTCCTACCGAAATTTAGCAAATTAATGTTGTTTTTATTCTGATGAACAGTAATCTGAGCCAACGGTCTTCTGTTAACGTCTTGTTACTTTCTGTTTGTATTCGTTTATCAATATATCAACACAGAAGATCCCTGTATTCTTACAAAGTGATGTAATTCAGCTTTCTTGGTGTCAACATTAATCAAGTGTTTCGTGTACGAACTAAATTGATTGGAATGTAGATAAAGAGTTGTTGTTCATTCGTGAAATCAGTTAACATCAATAGAAAATAAGCCTTTGCAAATACAAAAGATCCCAATGGATCTTTGGTTCTCCAGAATTCTCTTACGTCAAAAATGAAACACTTTGGTTTAAATCACCGTCAACATAACTCGTTGTATAATATCCCGACCAGTTTTTATACATTTTATCTACATTGAGAACTTTTGACGTTCAATTTTATACACTCCTTATAATACTGCGATCATCATCAAAAGAAGTCCAAGTATTTATAAATAATCGCCTATGCAAGATACTCAATGATTATTGGTTGGATAAATTCAGCACAAGCCTACTGTGGTAGAGAGCAAACCAACCTATAGCTTAGGAGAAAATTAAGAAAATACACTGGAAGTGAGTAGGACATATATCGCGAAAATCATCAAACTACATCACGAGGCAAGCGCAAACCTGGAATCCTAGAAGGAAACTAAAAAGTGGAAAGTCAAAGAACATACTTCGTTGTGAATTGGAACGGACATAAAAAGGATTAATATCTACCAGGACAGAGTTGGATGGAGAATGCTGATGGGCGACCTATACTTCTTAACGTGGTGTAACAGGCGGATGTAGGTTGTTACGTGAGTAATACATGTAAACTTATAGAAAACTTTTTATTCTTGTTCAGCTTCTTCATCTGGTCAATTCAAGTATTTCATGATAAAATTAAGTACGGCTAAATTTGAAATTATACAAGTCGACCTCAGTAGGGCTTATCAGTAGTTAATACAATGAATACAATTCGTCAGATCAACTCCCACTTATCAATACTTAATACTCTCTAGATTTCCATTAGTTGTAGAAACTGATTATCATTGGAACGTGGAACTATTTTGGGTTTGATGTTAAAATATTCACATATTCATAATAAGTAAAAAGAATTTGTTGGCCTTCATTGAAGATGTACTAGGGCTGGATGGAATCACTTAACATGGAATAATCTCTTTCTTGATTAATATAAATCACTAAAGTATACCACATGTAACCGTTAAGTTGTTTCAATGACTTTTTGTGAAACTGCATAGCATTAAGTAGACAGTAATGTATCCGCACACGGTAGTGTTTCACATTTAAAATATGACAATCGTTTGCTCTGTCATCGTGGAATTATATTGAAAAGTTAAGATGATGATTTAATATCGTGATTAATGGCTTAATTCAATAGCATGTGTTTGGTAAAATGTAGAAGTCCCAGCACAAGTTATTTCAATAAGTCTCTCTTACATAATATGGAATAGAAATGAAAGAAACTGATAATTGCATATATAAGATGTGTAGATAAACTACTTGGAATTGAATGAGATGTCATTTTGAGAAGATTAAGATACTGTAAATTATTTTAGTTAGAAAAATATGTGTGAATACAAGATATTGACTTGGTCAACTCAAACAACCTGATTGCCACAGAGTATATTTTCTAGGTAAGGTATTGTAGAGCACATTTTACCATTGCCTGCATATATGGATTCTAATGTATTAACGTATCGTTCTATTAGAAGATATACAAAGAGAAAGAGATTAATTAAACGGATGGTTGGTATCTAATACAATAACACATGTTGGGCTTTGGCAAGATATTAGATATGTATTAATGACCTAAAAAGAGTCGCCACATACCTAGACAACTGTTTTCAACACTTTTCACAATACAACAAATTCTTGTTTTCAAAAGCCCGTCACAGGATAATAGAAAGCAGTAAAGAACAATAATTTATATACAAGAATTATCAAACTGTGAGATGTGATGTTACCCAACCCCAAAAGTATGTGGTTTCCTTATGTAATTAGTCACATTACGTACTGACATCTGCTATCAACAACATATAAAATACACAAGTAGCTGCAAGGGGACACTATACTGAATAGTTCACAATTTACATCACACTTTTCCTGAACACAATAACTGATTTACGTTGTTATATATGCATATAAAACTCCGCCTGGAGTCCCTCCGGGGGCTACTGCCGGTCCCAAGCCCGGATAAAGGAGGAGGGTTGGGCATGGGGTTAGCGTCCCCATCCCGTAGAATACTAACTCGCTAAAAAAACGCTAACCAGAAAAAATTATTCAAATCTTTTAAACTCTGCCCTGGGAGTCAGAAGGTCTTTATTTAGAAAAGTTATGCCGCCTCATAATGAAAGCCGAATTCCTTCGGAAGTTAAGAGGCCGATGCCCCTTCTGACAACCAGAGCGACCATTTATTTAGGTACAATGAATGTTCGTACAATGTGGGACACAGGAAGAGCCTTCCAAATTGCTGCAGAAATGAGAAGATACAACCTAGAGGTACTTGGGAGCAGTGAAACACATTGGACGCAAGTTGGACAACAACGACTAATTTCAGGAGAACTCCTGTTATACTCCGGCCATGAAGAAGAAAATGCTACACATACACAAGGAGTTGCATTGATGCTGTCCAAACAAGCACAAAAGGCACTTATAGGATGGGAATCTCATGGACCAAGGATCATCAAAGCTTCCTTCAAAACAAAGAAAGAGGGCATTTCAATGAACATCATCCAATGCTATGCGTCTACCAACGACTACAATGAAGACGCTAAAGATCAATTCTACAATAGACTGCAGTCAATCGTCGAGAAGTGCCCAACAAAGGACCTGATCATTCTGATGGGAGATTTCAATGCCAAGGTTGGAACGGACAACACTGGATATGAAGACATAATGGGACGACACGGAGTGGGAGAAAGAAACGAAAATGGTGAGAGATTTGCAGATCTATGTGCCTTCAATAAGCTGGTCATAGGCGGCACCATATTCCCACATAAACGCATACACAAAACCACATGGACTTCACCGGATCACTCTACACAAAACCAAATCGACCATATTTGCATCAACAAAACGTTCAGGAGGACTATAGAGGACGTGAGAATCAAGAGAGGAGCTGATATAGCATCAGATCATCACTTACTGGTCGCCAAGATGAAATTGAAACTCAAGAAGCACTGGACAACGGAGCGGACAATATCACAAAAGTTCAATACGGCCTTTCTCCAGGATACTAACAAACTCAACAAATTCAAGATAGTCCTCAGCAACAAGTTCCAGGCCTTTCATGATCTACTCAATGGAAAAGGAACTACTGTGGAGAGCAACTGGAAGGGGATCAAAGAGGCAATCACTTCAACATGTCATGAGGTCCTGGGTCACAAGAAGCACCACCACAAGGAATGGATCACTGTTGATACACTGGATAAGATTCAAGAAAGAAGGAACAAGAAGGCAGCGATCAACACCAGCCGAACAAGAGCAGAAAAAGCCAAGGCACAAGCTGAATACACAGAAGTAAACAAACAAGTGAAGAGAAGCATCAGAACCGACAAACATAAATATGTGGAAGATTTAGCAACGACGGTGGAAAAGGCTGCAAGAGAAGGAAACATGAGACAATTGTATGACACGACAAAGAAACTCTGGAAATCGCCTCAAAGCAGAACGACCAGTGAAAAGCAAGGAAGGCAAGGTAATCACCAACATGGAAGAGCAACAAAACAGGTGGGTAGAACACTTCAAAGAACTCTTGAATCGACCAGCTCCACTGAACCCACCCAACATCGAAGCAGCACCCACGGACCTCCCAATCAATGTTGGCCCACCAACAATTGAAGAAATCAGCATGGCCATCAGACGAATCAAGAGTGGCAAAGCAGCAGGACCAGACAACATCCTAGCAGAGGCACTAAAAGCAGACGTAGCGGCAACTGCAAGGATACTCCACATTCTCTTCAATAAGATTTGGGATGAGGAAGAAGTACCAACAGACTGGAAAGAAGGACTTCTGGTCAAAATACCGAAGAAAGGCGAACTCAGCAAGTGTGATAACTACAGGGGCATCACTCTTCTCTCAATACCGGGAAAAGTCTTCAACAGGGTATTGTTAAACAGGATGAAGGACTGCGTAGACGCCCAACTTCGTGACCAACAGGCAGGATTCCGTAAGGATTGATCGTGTACAGACCAAATCGCAACTCTACGGATCATTGTGGAACAATCAATTGAATGGAATTCACCACTCTACATCAACTTCATTGACTACGAAAAGGCATTTGATAGCGTGGACAGAACAACACTATGGAAACTTCTTCGACACTACGGCGTGCCTCAGAAGATAGTCAATATCATACAGAACTCATATGATGGATTACACTGCAAAATCGTGCATGGAGGACAGCTGACAAAGTCGTCCAAAGTGAAGACCGGTGTTAGGCAAGGTTGCTTACTCTCACCCTTTCTCTTTCTCCTGGTGATCGACTGGATCATGAAGACGTCAACGTCTGAAGGGAAGCGCGGGATACAATGGACATCTAAGATGCAGTTGGATGATCTAGACTTCGCAGACGATCTGGCCCTTCTATCCCAAACGCAACAACAGATGCAGGAGAAGACGAACAGTGTGGCAGCAGCCTCAGCAGCAATAGGTCTCAATATACACAAAGGGAAAAGCAGGATTCTCCGATACAACACAGGATGCACCAATCCAATCACAATTGACGGAGAAGATTTGGAAGATGTAAAAACCTTTACGTATTTGGGCAGCATCATTGATGAACAGGGTGGATCTGATGCAGATGTGAAGGCGCGGATCGGCAAAGCAAGAGCAGCATATTTACAACTGAGGAACATCTGGAGCTCAAAGCAACTGTCAACCAACACCAAGGTCAGGATTTTCAATACAAATGTCAAGACAGTTCTACTGTATGGGGCAGAAACCTGGAGAACTACAAAAGCCATCATCCAGAAAATACAGGTGTTTATCAACAATTGTCTACGAAAAATACTTCATATCCATTGGCCGGACACTATTAGCAACAACGTACTGTGGGAGAGAACAAACCAGATCCCAGCGGAGGAAGAAATCAGGAAGAGGTGCTGGAAGTGGATAGGACACACATTGAGGAAAGCACCCAACTGCGTCACAAGACAAGCCCTTACATGGAATCCTGAAGGTCAAAGGAAAAGAGGAAGACCAAAGAACACATTACGCCGAGAAATGGAAATACACATGAGAAAAATGAACAAGAATTGGATGGAACTAGAAAAGAAGGCCCAGGACAGAGAGGGTTGGAGAATGCTGGTCAGCGGCCTATGCTCCATTGGGAGTAACAGGCGTAAGTAAGTAAGTAAGTAATATGCATATAAGTTTACTTCTTATAATAAAATACAGGTCAGCGACATTGAATGGACTGTGCATAAATAAAAACCACTTTGATGTTGATGAATTCGGAAAATTACGCAACAGTTATTTATGGAACTACACACTGTGATACTTGAGGAAACAACATTATGATCATTGCCGACATCTTTTTAATGTGAAACAATAAACCTGTTTTGTATTGAGAATTACTATTCTCAAATATCACCCAGACACAAATATTCCTGACTAGTTTCGCTGAAATTGTGATTCATCTACAAAGTGTCCAATTTTATTCATTAAACAATCTTCTACGGTTAGTGTGAATACAATATACCTTTGGCAAAATCTTATCACACTAATTCACTGATATCTTTTAACACAAATGACAATTAATACAAGCGTACTTAGTAGGTGGAGACAATCCAAGGAAATACTGAGATAAAAATCACTATTGTAACTACAAATCTGTGTCTCGATCAAGAAATCGTTCTCGACTTCCTACAGCTTACTTTCAATGAAATTCATTGTCTTTCTTTTATTACAATCATTGGCGACTTCAGTCTACATAATTGAATACATTCAGTTTCATTTCTACATGATAAATTTGGAAACTATTATGTGCACACAATTTGAACAACAAATTGGCCAATCACTCATTTTCGTGTAATGTTAATCACATCTAAGTGTGGTTTCATCACTGGGGGTCAGGAATGTCAACCAATGGTGGTTAAATGTTAGCCTATGTTCTCAATAGCAAGAAGAATATTGGATAACGATGAGTTCATCCACCACCGTGATTGGTTAATAATGAACATATGATTTTTCAAATGCGTTATTCTTAATGGTTGCTTTAAATCATGGAATCAGATAAAAACAAGCAAACACTCAAAATGTCTATATAATCCTGACAAGTTCTATTAAAATATAGCTTATTATTTGAATGAGAAGATGAGGTGAGTGTTAGATGAACACATGAAGTAAATGGGTGTATCATATGAACTAAAATGAGATCACGTTCTCTTCTCCATTTGAACCATTTTAGATACAAATTTTCTGCCGAACTTTCGTTATCATTTTGCCTGATTGTCGTCTTTCTTTATGAATTCTTCAACTGTCAAAACATATGTGAAAAACGTGAATTGGCGACATATAAAAGCGAAATTATCAAAAATAATTCATATCTATATGTAAGTAATCAGTTAGATTCTAATTCACATATTCAGTCTCATCACTATAATTACTCAATGCGAGTTAGACTTGATCAGTCTCACCCTGTTGTGAAAGGCATTTTCAATACATTTCAAAGTGATAGAGTGAGTTGACTATATTTTTTAAGTGAGGTTGCTTATGCATATGTTTGCATCTTTTTAGACAGTTACACCAAAATTCCCATTTGAATATTTCGAGCGTCCCGTCAAATATTTGAGGGTTCTGTATGATCGTAAGTCAATAATTTTCTTCGAACTAAAATTGTTAATGAGTTTTCATGCAATTGGTTCCCTTTATGAATTTAAATAAACCAAGAACAAATATTGATGCAGTTTATCGAGAGAAATAAAAAGATTAAAGTTTCCGTCACGTTGCCTTAATGATGGCTGTTTTCCTCGTCATATTATTAAAGCTGTCCATGCTTGTCAAATACTTCCTTCCTTAAAAAAATCTTCGACATGTCACGAAATCCCCAATTGAATGCCCCAAGGAACTTATCTCTAAACTTAAAATAGAATCCCTTGGGTATGACAAAATTGTTATGGATTTTAATATTGCATTAAGTATTAAACTCAATAAATTCATTCACGATGTTCAGTCTAAAATCAGTCATAAATTCTTGGAGAAATTAACTAAAACACTTGTGAAAGAACAAAACCATGTGGCATTTCCTATAAATCCAGGAAAATACATACAGAATTGATCGAATAAAAAACCTAAGTCGAATTGAAACTGATATGCTCTCCTTTCTGCATCAATTTTTGTTCTTGTTTTATTGAATGCGTTTTCTTGATCACATTTCATTTCATGAATCAAAGTTGATTCGATTTCCTCAGTGAATCAATTTTATGCTTTTTTGACTTGCGAACTTCTTTGAATATCGTTTCTTGGCCAAATTGTCAATAGTTTGACGTCGTACGCCAAACCAAATTCAGTTTATGCAAATCATTTAAATCTATAGTTTGTTTCAAAATCTTTAATTCATTCAATGAAAAATTATCAACCAAGTTGCATATTTTCATTTATCAAATACAGGTCGAATAATTGTGGAAGGGGAAACACAACTCGGACAGATTAGATTTACTGGTATAGACCATGATATTTATGAATTTAAGGTCTTGGATACGCGTGAGTTCTTATATTATTCAGTTATAGTTTGCTTTGTTTCTTTTTATCACATTTATTTTGCATAAATGATTCTGTATTTAACTGGATTATTACACAAGAGCTGACCAGTACACAGTGATGGTTTTCTTTGTGTGATTTTCGTACGAAAACGTGTGTTTACAATAGGTGTTGATTATTGTCAAGTAAAAATGTCTTACAAAACAAAAATTCATTTCAAAATAAATAAACATTAATTGAATGGAAATGATGAACGAAGTGATGTAATTGCTAGAGTATAAATTACCTACTCTATAATCTATCAAAACTATGATGTAGTATATATCTCATCTACACGATGCTTCTTTATAGACTAAATGAATCACATTGATCACATGTGTAACGATAAACGATGTTGCGAGGGAAAGCAGTTTAGATTATTGACGTCTATGAACTGTTAAATTATATTGTATGCCCTCCAACACTTTTCTGGCACTTATCGGATACACAAAATTTTAAGATCTCTGAGTTTCTGTTTGTTGATCATCGAGTTTTCAACTCTATCCAAAAGTACACTCAGAAAATCAAGGTTACATACATTCATTTCTGTCAGTTTACAGAACTGATGAATTGCAAAATCTCACAAAATAATTCTGTATTGGTACTGTCGAATAGATGTTAAAGGTCTCTCACTCAGTCGAAAGCTCCTAGAACAAATTTGATGGAAGTGAAATATTCCTCTCAGTTGATTTAATTGAAACGTTCATCATATCGTTGAGATCATAATATTCCCTAAAACCTCCTCATAACAGATTCTTGAACATTTGACTACATCGGCTCATTTTAATCTCGGAATGAAGATGATAACTTATATGCAAAGGCAGTTCATGTTAAAAAAATATATATTGAAAGAGACAGATATTCATTAGGCAGACGTTTCAACAACCATTTTGATTTGCATTAATGTAGAGGAATTAATCGCTGCCAAATGGTCTATCATTGCAAGTGAAGATGATACATGTAAGTCAACATTGAATTATCGTTTGATCACAAGGGGAATTTATACACTTACATCTTCATTCATTGTTATTACTCACAGTTTGTGCGACTTGACTCTTCCTAGAACCTGACAATGTAATAATTTGTTACTTTTCTGGGAAATGGAAGTAGAATTAGGTGTGAAATCCAATCACAGATTGATTACATTGGTTGAGACCAGAAGAACAGTTGACAAGAACAGAGAGAGACTAAATTTGACGAGTAATCAATTGATTGCTATGAATGAATCAGGTCACAATCTCATTTCTCTTTTGAAAATCACAAGTGCAGAAATTCATTTTCGTTTACAAGCTTTAATGAAACTTGAGGCCTGTGTTTCAAAATAAATGAATTGCGTTGAGTGTTTGTCACAAAGCCATTTCTTCACACAACACATTCACGTTCACATCCATTCATCGCATAGACACTCCTAAATGTCATCCATCCAAAGTAAAAAATCGTTGGAACAACAAATCCAGAGCTATTCGTTTCTCATCTTCAGCAAATAAACGCTATGGTCAGAGTAACCTGATCGATTGAAATAACCACATGTTCGGGAACCAATTAAATTTCCAAGTTTCATTCGTAAAGGAACACTCCATAGTCCATGTCATGTGTACTTAATCGATTGTTTCAGGCGTAATTAAACAAAATATTGCAAACATGTGAATTCCTCCCCGACTATCATATCTTAATGAGAAGCTTGATGATTTATCGTTTCAATAATTGTACAATGGTAATACAGCTTCAGAAGCTATGCATTCGATATTCGTTCTAAAGGACGCATGTCCGTTTTATTCACATGAAATTCACGTGAATGTACTTATTACGAATTCAGATGAACAAAGCGTTTGAGACAACACGTTAAATATCCAGTGAATTCTGGTCATTTTGTGAGTAGGAATATACAGCGTTACACTTGAAAATAACTTACCTAATAATCATCTGTTGAATACTAAGTATCGATGATCTTTTAATTGTAGTAATTAGAGCTAACATAACTTGTCTGATACATCCAAGTGGGAAGATATCTATCTATTTTGAGGACGTAAGTTTCACGATTGAATGGATATATAATTTTGTTTCAAGTTATTCAGATTATTCTACTATTTCCTTTTCAATCAATACTGTTGGATTCATCACGTTACATTAAATACCATAGAAAGTTACAATCGTTTTGCAATGTGAAAACATACTATCTGACACTATTATTAATCATTTGATGGCAACTACTATTCAAACACTTGTTGGAAACAGTGAATAACTAAATATGAAGTGCTACCAGAAGAAACAATGATGGCTTCGTGCCAAATAGTATCAAACACTGTGTATGTAAGAGTACTGTGCGGAATTATTCGTATTCTTTCAATCTGTATTTCATCTTCTGTAGATCGGCTGTTTGAAACGCTCACTGTTGAAAATTCCGGGCGTAGCATCTTTGCAGTTACTCACAATCACATTTCATTTCAAATGACTACTACAATTGACAATTGTAGTAGTTCAGAATATCCATGTAGACTACATGGAACATACTTTTAACAAAACTGGGAATATCAGCATGTCTAACGCAAGTGTGGTTGGGTGTCTTTGAATAAGACAATCGGAGTGATGACACATTAGTTTAATGGCTAATTGTATTTGATATAGAAGGTTGTATGTTGATAAATTTTCATCCAGGTTTCAAATACGTTTTTTCAGGTTCCTACGAAAATCAACGAAAGTCTGCAGGTTGCGTTTATCAGGGGCACAATTTTTTGTGAAAAACGTAAGAAACATTTAAACGAATGTTGTTAAAATTTTGATGTACGATGACGTACATCATCAGTCATCTGGATGATGAGGCTTGCTTAACCAGATAACTCGAGTAAAATAACCATGGTGTATGACTGTCTAGATCACAAAAGTATGGATGCCTATTTTGGGACGTCTCTCACCTATAGTTACAAATTGACCGGACGATAGAGGGGTGTATGAACGACGGTAATATTCAGACAAAATATCCACTCATTTGCTCATACACTCAGAGTACAACGGCCACACTCTCAGTCTTCAGCCACATCACCACAAAATGTGAAAGGAAGTGTGTTTTGTATGAAACAGAAATAAGGCCGTAGTACTTGAAACTGACAAGTAATTAGGTAAGATACAGTGTTTCATGATTGAATGTGAGAAAATGCACTTAATGTTTGACCATGTTATATATGTTGATCGGTTGAAATGGATTACCGAGTCTTTAAACAGTAAAGATCATTTTTATTTTTGTATTGTTTGTTCGATTCGTGAACCTGGTGATTCGGACTGCGATTGCTCAGTCACTTATTGGTATATGTGCTTCCTAAGAGTACTGTCTCGATGTCGCATCAAGTCACAAGCATTGTAGGCAAAGATGGTTGGTGACTAGAAGTGGAATCAGTATCAGTCCTAAACATCATTTGAAAGATTCAATTAACAATAAGAATTAAAATAAATTTTCGCCCATTGTGCAATCCAGTGAGTATCTGGATTGAGTAGCAATGTGTATAACGGGACAAAGCATGAATCCATTCTTGTTAAGTTCCAGTCTCACAGTGAACATCAAATCTTAGACGCAAGTGAATCTAGCTGACAAGTCCTTTATAAAATGTAACGCGTGTCAACGATTTTACTGCTAGTCATCATTCTTCTTTGGTTTGTAATTTCTATGTTACCTAATTGTAATTAAATATGTGGAAATTTGCTTGATGAGTTAAACGTATTCTGCGAAAGTGTTGAAATGATTTCTTCATAAAGTAACTCAGGAATTTAAAGATTTCGTTTATAATTTATTGGTTGAAAGTTGGTCACTTTCAAAAAACAGAGAGATGCAAATTGTAATCTTTGAGTATGTTGAATGATCACCATCCTATCCGTAATGAGAAATGTTTTGGTTTCGTATTTTGACTGCTCCTTGCATGGTGCAAACATTTTGTTTTACTTAAAAAAGAAATTAACATTTCAAGCGTCTTTTTTTACCCAAGATAGGGACATGGATAAGAAAGGTGTAGAAATTCATGTTCCTAAGGAATTGATCAAAAGTCGCACGTTAGCGGAGTTTGAAACCATCGGGAGTATGTTAAACCTTATTTAATCAGCATTAACTATTTTCTCATTTGAATACATAACTTTTGTTTCAATAAATCTAAAATTTCACATTTAATTTCAGCCAGCTATTGAAGGATATTTGAGCGTTCGTCTCAAATGACGTTAAACTTACTGT
Organism: Schistosoma haematobium; assembly: GCF_000699445.3. Classification (NCBI taxonomy): domain Eukaryota; kingdom Metazoa; phylum Platyhelminthes; class Trematoda; order Strigeidida; family Schistosomatidae; genus Schistosoma; species Schistosoma haematobium. Next base: position 3,709,275 of record NC_067198.1, read on the forward strand.
TTTTAACTAAGCTTCGATCCATTGTTGATTATTAAGGGTGATTACGGACGAATTTCGAACTAATAATGGAGTCTTCACTTTGATGAAATTTACTTAAACACATAGTCACAAGACCATATACAAGGTGATATTAGTTTCGAAACACATTGGAAGTCAGTTATTTGATTGTGCAATGACGAAGAAGCGGCTGCTTTTTATTTCCATACATGTGATGTGGAAATTTCGGAAGGTATTTAAATTGCGGAAACATTTCATGTAATTGCGATTACCTTGAAAACTATTGTTAAATTTCCAAAATCACTGCTTTTTCGTAAACATCCGATAAATTGAGGGTTAAGACTAGTCGCGTTTTCAAATTACAGTCTGTCATAGTCAATTTGAGAATTAATTTCACAGTACGAAAATTTGTTTTTTCTCGTGAATATGTACATTGAGTAACTACGAACGATTTTCAGTTCACTATGTGGTAGACTATTGAAAGAACATTTCGACAACTGAGAGTATCATTCCGTGATCTAATTAGCAGATCACCTTTGATATCCATCGAATACAGTATAACTTTTGTCATCGGTGAATTTTCATTGATCCATTTGTTATACAGTATAGTCTGAGAACACACAGATCAGAATGCGGCCACATACTAAGACATATATTTAACCATAATTTGTCGACTGAAATCTTTTCAAGATGGTGATTGGAAAGACGATGTCACTCATATTTTTTTGTTCGACCGAATCAACATTATTGAAATTGATATTCAATCCAAGAACAACTGACTTTCTTGCATTGACTTCAATCACAAACCAGATATCATGAAAAGACACTACTATCAAACATCCAATGCAGTACGCTTTCTTGAGTCCAGTGACAGCATCGTGTGTACATGTCTGGATGTAATCAGTCATTGAAATTCACCAAATTCGTCTTTCGAAATTCATCGTTCACACTCGACATTCAAAGTAGTTTCGTTCAATTCAAACATGCTGTCGTGAAATGTGATTGAAATTGAAAGTGTACTGAATATTGCATTATCCATCGTGATGACAATTTCCCAGTGAATGAAATAGTCACTTATTCCCGAACTCAACATCATGTCATTGAGTTGCAGTTACATGTTTTTTAATTTTTATTTCTCTTGGTTGATTAATTTAAATGAAATCACCATGCTTTTTTAACAGAACTTTGTGCAAAACACAACTCAACTGGAGCATGTCAAAACGCATCAACATCAAATATGAAATGTATCTGGTGTGAAAGAGCTAAAACATGCATCGAAAGTAATGATCAGAGTACACATCAACTTAAAGTAAATGATTGCCGAATTGAGGTAAGTACTTGGTAAGTTTCACAGGTCGTTTTAAATATCACCACATTCCACAATCCGAATAAACAGATTTGTTCGGAAGAAAATTTTAGTGCTACGAATAGGAACTAACTTGTATTATTACCTCAGTGACTAAATTAAAGCTTTGTACACGTTGATGATATCTAATCAGATATGAGCGCAGAGTTTTCTTACCATGGAAACAGTGAACAATGGGTCGAAGCTTTGCTTAACATTTATGATCGATAACATAATAATAAATCCAATATGAAACTGAATCTATGTGGATTGTTACGAAATACTGATGAAACCAGTTTGAGTGAAGAAACTGCGCAATATGTTTTATTATTTAGTGAGAATTCGTAGACTCCCATTGCTGAAGTTCAGAACAAGGATTTCTGCTGAGAAATATGCAATCTGGATGGATTGCTTCGATAAAGCCGTCAATTATAAACTTTATGATCAACATAAATAAAAACGTTCGGATAGTAATCATATGTGACATACGGAACACAAATTTCATCACACAAGTGGGTCGTCAATTAGTTGTAGGAAAGTGTGTACATATCACATCGATCGTAAAGTTGGTAGTAGATGTTTTAAACGATTGTACAAATGCAAATTGTGTAACTATTTGTTGGATTCTTCACTATCACCGCTATTGACAATAATGTATAATGATTATCAAATTAATTGAATAATATCTGATGTTCAGTGATGAATGCTACTGTTTCGTTTATACAGGAGGGCCCGGATGTCAGCGATTTGAGCACACCAACACCAATCAAGCACATTGAAACAACTTTGGCAATCACTGAAGTTCAGGTTAATGAAAACTTGAAAGAAACTACCGAAGAAACTGACCAACACTCGGTAACTATTTGGTATTTAGTAATAATCCTCTGCTTAACACTTATGATTGAAAACATAATAATACGTCTTCAGCTAACTGAATGTGCGGTTATTTCAGAAATCCAATATGAAACCGTGTATTTATGTGGATTGATACGAATTACTGATGAAACCAGTTTGAGTGAAGAAACTGCGTAATGTGTCTTATTAATTAGTGAGAATTCGTAGACTACCATTGCTGAAGTCGAGAACAAGGATTTCTGATTTTTCACCGAGAAATATGTAACCTGAATAGATTGCTTCAATAAAGCTGTCAATTATAAACTTATTGATTCGCATTCGGATTGTAGTTGGATGTGACATTCGGAACACAAATTTCATCACACAAATGGGTCGTCAATTAGTTGTAGGATAGTGTGTACTTATCACATCGATCGTAAAATCGGTAGTAGATGTTCTAAATGATCCTGCCAATGCAAATTGTGTAACTGTTTGTTGGACTCCCTACTGACAATGGTGTATAATGATTATCAAATTAATTGAATAATATCTGATGTTCAATGATGAATGATACTATTTCGTTTGTTCAGGAGGGCCCGGATGTCAGCGATTTGAGCACACCAACACCAATCAAGCACATTGAAACAACTTTGGCAATCACTGAAGTTCAGGTTAATGAAAACTTGAAAGAAACTACCGAAGAAACTGACCAACACTCGGTAACTATTTGGTATTTAATAATAAATCCTACTGTTTTGTTTTTCTTCAGAATATGACAACTCATATAAACAAAGAGAATAACCGGAACAATTTACTTCTGTACTTATTTATTGTGGTACTTCTGATCGTCTTCTTCTTCATTCTACCTATCGGTTGCGTTATTTGGAGATGGTTGTGTAAGAAAAAGAAAAGCGAAGATTGATTTTCACAAACGCTTTATATCTTGTTTTTATTATTCTGACCACGATGTTTTTAATTTGTCATTCATTAGAATATTCTAGGCTTCATTATTCATTTCAATAATTTGGACAATTTCTTTAAAGTAACTATTCATTTTCTTATGTGTATTCACATAATAACTGATGTAATCTTCTTGATAAAAATATCTAACATGGTTTTTGCTATTTTCATGTATTCGAAACTGCACTATTTCACAAGGGTTCTACATTATTTTCTTCTTGATTTAGCACTATGTTTTATACGTGATTTTGTAATCATTGCAAACAACAATTAATGCGTTGTGAATGTTCATTTGAATAAAGTCTCACTATTGGAAAATATCATTTGGAATTTAAAGCGTTCATTATTTTAAACTGATCTGTCTGAGCACATAATACATAATCAGTCATTTTCATTCTTCGTTACTTAATCAATTACTGTTTAGTAAATGCTGGGTAGGGAACTTTTGTTTACTTGGTGTTATATAGACTGGTTATGGTTCTTTCAATGATTTTATTGTTGACAAGTGTAGTATGCGGTCAACTGTTTCATTTAAAGCTTAGTATTTAGAAGGAATCAAAGTGTGGCTGCTTTTATCAGCTTCACAAAAGAGTCCAATGCTTTGACTAAAGAGTTGATAGCCGTGTGTGTTAAGTGCTGTTAAAGGCTAATAATTAAACATTTGCAAACTGAACCTCAGTTTTTCTGGTACACATACTCAGAAGTTGACGCCAAAGATGTATTTAGTGAACCTCATTATTCTAAAGTGTACTGTGAATCTGGTTTAATGGGTGTTGATCTTCAGATTCCTGGGTGCACAACAACTCATACTTTCGATATCTACTGAAAATTCTATAAAACGTTGGAGCACATTGAACTTACTCACCTGGTGAAGATTTCGTACTTATTACAGTGGACGTTGGTGTGACTTCCAGAAAATAATCGATGCTTTAGGTGTATACCAGTGAGTGTCGAGGAAGGTTGAACCTCTTGTCCGAAACGTAAATTTCCGGTTTACGTCGCCAAGGGTTATAATATATCTATAATTCCTTATGGAATTTTTGTGTAAACGATTTTGCCGTTATTCCTGCTTTGTTACGTAAATCTGTTTTTGACGATCTTCATAGAGAACATTTTAGTATTAGAACAATCAAACCTTTGACAATCCTCACATTTCGGTGTCGCACAGCAAACTATTGTAAACTAGGTCATCGATCGAAAAGCTATTCTTCAAAATGAGCTTAACAGCCAGTGTCATCTGAGTGTTGTGATAGAATTTAGAATTTATCCAGACTACTATGGTCCGTTCCTCGCCGAATATTTCACATTTTTGGTCGTTTATTCTTTAAGGTGACCAGAGATTTTCCAGGATTGGTGATGTCTTTTGTTCATTATTATTACCTGCCTGATTTGAATTTCAAGTACAATAGGTCTAGATGTGCTTACTTTGCACACTGGTTTTGTAGTGTCATATACAGGACCACAAGAATGCATATCTGTCTGTTTCATGTGCCACTAGTCAGTATAACGAATTCCACTATTTGTGATCACTGCAAACGAGCGCTTACAGCGAATCCATGCAGAGTAATAGAGAAATGAAGGTTTTTAACACATACGTGGCAAGTATCCCTATGTATAAAGTAATTCACAGTCCCTTCCAATCATTATTGTGCCCTAACTGCCAAATGCACTTAAGGTTCTTATGAATGGCCGTATTTTATTTTTGTAATGGAAACATGATTCAACTTTGTCTAGTATAATCAATTTCGTCAAATTACAAATATGAAAAAAAAGATTTGTTGGCAGAATATAACTTATAGGTGAACACTAGCGATGAACAGAACTTAATAGTAATATACCAGTTCTTTTATAGTAAATAAATCCTTGTATATATATCGTGAAGACCAACAAAATTGGTCGATCCGCCAGCTTGTCAGACCACCTGCACCTACAGACAATAGGCGACTTGTCAAAAAAATAATGCCTATCTCAATTGAATAGACTCCATTTGATCGTCACAAAACGCGTTCGCTATAACTCTGATGTGAGTAGACGTAATAGAAAGAATTGGCTGACCACAACAAATTTATTTATTCCACTGCTGAACCTACGATTATATTACACGTAACCTTCAACTTTGCATAACAACTACTTTTAGGTAACACACCATTTACTGCTGAACTATAACGAGCGGATAGTTACCCTGGCTATGAGTCCGATCGATACCTCATTCAGATTGGGGTTTAAAACAGTCCCATGTCTAAACCAAACAATTCTCTAGTCTTTTTTAAGTTACACAACATCGATAGACATTAATAAGTATTCTGCACCTAATTACTTTATATTCAAACTCAATACCAATCAACGCAAATTCACTTGCAAATAGACTTTCGGCACAGAGAACCATAGTCTCATTGAACAGAAAATTTTTCTTACCTTTCAGTAACTCATTATGCCCTCCCTTAATCTCAGACTCAAAATAGAATATTCAGATCAATTCGCAAATAACGTGTGCCGGTCATGATATGTTATTCAAATTGCCTTGATACAAAGTAGAATACTATTAAGGTTCATTCTTTGTGATGATGGATTTCTAACGATACTGACGACGCACTGCTTTTTATAGTGAGTTCATACCCTCAACAATACATAGTAGTAGGCACAACTTAGTTTCCTGTCGAGATATCATTCTACTATCTGTACAAGTACACAAATAAGTTGAAAGCAGTGACCATGGAAACGTTGTTGATTCTCACCCTATCATAATTTCTAACAGTGTTCTGTTACAATATAAGGACCGCAAACATACAAACTTGATAAGAAAATGAGTGTTAGATCTATCGAAGCATCCAAGTCACCCGATTGAGATACACGCAAAACCGAAGTTTCTAAAACAACGATTTGTCTACAATAGCGATTCTTTATTGAATAATAAACAAACTTTAGTTACAAACCTCAACTCGTGAGGTGTCTGGTGCGCTTAAACGCGTCTTTCAAGTATGAAAATAAAGAGGCTTCTTGTAACAGTAGCATAAAGAATAATTATAACATACGACAGGACAAAGGACAGCTGACAGCTGTGTCTAAACTTGATAACAGTTCACGAACAACCGAAACCCGAACCAAGAACAAACAATATGGAATCTGTTGCGTTTAAACAAATGCACAAAACTGTAGGTAACGGCGACAGCGATTAAGATACAGTAGTTATAATGATAAATACAATGATAAGTACAATAAACGTCATAAGTAAATGTGAACATTTCAGGATATTACAGTACAACTTGCGTTGTTGGGAATACAACTGTCTACTGAATGTAAATAAGTAGTATAAGTAGTAATATACAGAAGAGTAGAAAGGGAACGAGTAGGAACAATGTAAGACAAACTTAACAGTGAGATTAAGACATCATGTTTTATAGCAATATGATGGTGGGTGGCAGAGATATATTTTACTGAATCGCTAGTTCGAGTCCGGACTTGTTCACACCCCTTCAAACATACCAAACTAATTCGCCTAATAAATTATGTACATAACTTACGCTAATATCTACTGATGACACATTTACAATGAATAAATTCATATTAACTTCACAGCAACTGCGAGTTTTATTCAAATAGGGTAATCTCATGAGGTGTAGGGCATTAATAATGAGTTGTCACCAAACAATAGTGACTCTAAAGCACAAACTTTGCTTCCTCTTCCAGGCCAACGCCTTGGAGCATTTGGTATACTGACTTGGCTTTGAATATGAGCAATGACCGTGTAACCATCTCAAAGCTTATCAGTGGTAATCATGTGAGCAGATATAAAATCTTGAATAAAGTCGGTCACAGAGTCATAGATATGAGTAATCACTCTATAAAATTTACTTCACACACCCATCTACAAAATAGTAGGACCAAAACTTCCTTAAGGTAGCTTCAACTCTTATCATACGAACACATTTCTATAAATCAACTTGAAATATAAAACAGCCACTTGTTCTTGTAATGTATTTTGTAAATATGGTCTAACGTATACCCAAAATCAATGTTCAAAAACTCTCTGTCTGAAGTTCAAACATTTCGATGTGACTTCCGAATTTACAGGCTTCTAAAAACAAATCGGACCGAAATCAGATGGTTGAGTCGTAAATTACGAATTCTCATGCCGGTTAAAACTCAGTGAGGTGCTCTAATCCATCGCAGAGCGATGATGACATTTTATTCCAATGGGTGTTGAGTAGTCTTATTCGTTTGCGAGTAGGAGATTATCTGTATTCCTATCTGCCCAAATCTGAATTCACAAGACGATTCCTGGAATCTAACGAATCAGTGACTGAGATGAGTGTCGATGACACATAAAAATCGATTTGAACGTCTATGGTCCCTAAAACTCTTGGCCAATTGTCAGTGTGTGAAGAAACGATGACAGCAGGAAGTATGATGGAAGACTTTGGTTGAGAAATCTTATTATAATACTGAGAAAGCAGATATTTATATTTGTGACCTGTGGAGTGCGATGATTGTGGGTATCAAAAATATTTCAATCGACTTGTAAAAGACGCTGAAAACATAGTTCAAAGAGAGGGCAGACCTTAAGCAACGGTTGTTCTGACTTGTGTAATTAGGACGTGAGAACGTGTGTAAATGTGGTACTACCTACATTGCCTTCAGAATCTCTGCAACGGTTACTCTTTATCACTAACTCTAACGTAATCTATTCAGTTTCCCCCTACAACCGATCCTCTCTATGTCTAAACTGATTATTCTATCGTTATAAGTGTCACATATCCGACCAGTTGTTCATCCAACTTCACCAGATTTTTTACTTCTCTTGCTTATTATTTTACTGACCTTATAAGATGTAACGGATTTACTAAATTGCACCAATATATCAATTATTCGCACGTTAGGATCACCGATTCTGTTGTGTGTGGTATTCAATATAATCCTTCAACTTCGTATTCAGTTCGTCTCAATAACCATCATTAGATAACGCTCCCACGGTCTATTAATTTGAAGGCGAATACGAAGTGCTGATCAAGTTTATTATTGAACCATGCACAGATAACCAAAATTACAGGTTCGCTTTCGAGAATAACGGATGAAGACAAGCCAAATACGAGGATGAATTCTGAATACGTATATTTCAGACACTCATTGATTCGGACAGACAACTGGAGGAACGAAGTAGAGAAAGCGAGGCGAGAGGAAACGAAGTGACACGCATTAGGGAAGATGAGTGAGTCAACTTGATTTCATTAAGCGTGTAAGATCTATTTCAAAGGTTTTGTGTGTGAAAATCCCTCCTTGTATAGATTTGTAATTCGTTCCTAATCACTCCTTCATTTGTACATTTTTTTATTCTTTTGATTTCATTTCAAATGGTTATATTCGTGTTTTATTATAGTTTTTATTTTAATTACGCCTTTACTGAGTTTTCATGTTTCTTCTCGAGGTTCATTTATGCTGTTTCAGTTGATGCTTGGTCTTGGCAGTAGCCATATTGATTTGTTCCTTCCTTGATTGTGTTGCTTGAATTAACTGTAATTGTGCGATTTCGATTGTGAATCGAAGCACTCCTTCAGTATTGGAAACACTCTGTGTTATAAAGCAACCAAATATTATCTTTCTAACTAATCTCTTCGTGATCAATCCAGGAACCATAGAATAACATTTGATTGTTGCGTTTGTTAATTTTCTTACATCCTCTATCAACTTCTTCATTTATTGTAGTTTAGATTCAATCACTAGTTCAAGAGTTATTGGTTGAATAACCGGGTGGTAATATTTGATTAGGTAATAATATACAATTATATGTATAATGAAAACTAGAACCATCATTTGCCCAATCACCTTGTTTTGCATTCAACTGCGCAATAGCACGTATGTGGACTACCTAGACATTTATCGTTCAGTCAAAATCTTGGTTCGGGTTCTACAAAGCGCATTTCAGTGCTCATGTTGAGAACAAAAGTACGTTAGAGACACATACGGTCATGCAAAGGCAGTCGAGGTTGATAAGCGGATAAGTGACGAGGTCAAGATGTACCTTGGGAAGAACGAATCAATTGGTCTATCAAGAAGCTTGAACAACCTATGTGTTCTTGATATAGTCTTTCAGTATCATTTGTGTTATGAGGGTGAAAATAGTCAGTACGAAGTTGTAAATACTGATTTTCAATTCCTGATGTCAAATGTAGGATAGGAATCTCATGGATACTGGATCAGTGAAGCATTCTTCTAAACAAAATAGAAGTGATTGGTAATGAATATTATTCCAATTTATGAATCCATCGAAGATAGAAATGACGGCGATAAAAGCAACTCTGCAATCGATCATAGTAAAGTACACACTGAAAGACCTCATCATCTTGATGGGAGATTTAAACGGCATGGTCGATATGAAGACATTATGAGACGACATGAACTGGGGGGAAGAAACAAAAATGGGGAAAGATTCGCAAGTTTTTGTATATTCGACGGATGGGTTGTAGGCAGTGCAATATATACACACAAACGTACATATATGAATTGAACCTGGCAGCAATACAGAGAAACATATTACTCGTAATTGTAACCCAAATACATTCACAAGGTCAATGGAAGATGGCAGAACTAGGAGGACAGTCGACACAGTTTTAGATCATCATCTTGTGATTGCCAAGATGAAACCAGAGCTAAAGGAGCACTGAACAGTTTATAAGACAGCATAACAAATGTTCAGTATAGGCCTCTTTTGAGATACTAACAAACTCAACGAATTCAAGATATCTGTCAATAACGAATTCCAAGTCTTTTAAAGGCTTGTCGAGGAAGAAGGAACTACGATAGAGTACGATTGGAAAGGGATCAAAGAAGCAATAACTTCAACGTGTCAGAGTGTTGAGACACATGGTGCTAAATCATAAACAATGGATCACTATCAAAAAGCTGGACAAGATTCATGAAAAGGAAAACAAACAGACGTCAATAAACAATAGTCGAACAAGAGCGAAAACGTTCAAGGTGCAAAGTCAATACATTGAAGCAAACGAGCAAGTGTGAGAAAACTTTGCTGATGACAAGCAGTAATATATGGAAGATCTAGCAACGACAGCGGAAACGTTGCAAAAGAAGAAAATATGAAACAACTATGTGACATGATAAAGAAATTAATAGGAAAATAAAGTAAACCAGAGAGACTGGCCAAAACAAAAAAGGCAAGCCAATCACCGAACTTCAAGGATAGAGGAACAGATAGGTGAAACAATTCGAGGAATACTTGAATTCACCAGATCCATTGAATCCACCGGACATAAAAGCAACACAGATAGACCTTTCCATAGATGTCACTCCACCAACGACCGAAGAAATCGGAATGGTCATCAGACAAATTAAGAGTGGGAGGGCAGTATTACCTGACAATATACCAGCTGAATCTTTGAAATTAGATATGGAAGTAATTGTAGACATGCTCTACGTTCTATTCAGGAAGATTTGGGAGTGCCAATCGACCGGAAAGAAGACTATCTCATTATGATATCAAGGAAAGGTGATCTGAGTGAGTGTAGAAATAGTTGTTGGTTGCACAGATGGCTACTGACAGACGCAATCTAAATGAGGGCCGATGTCATACAAGGTTCTTTTCTCTGGTGTTTGACTGGTTCATGAAACCTTCCACATTTCAGAGAAAACATGAAGTACAATGAACAGCTCGGATAATATAGACTTCACACATCATCTAGATCTTCTATCCTGTACACTGTAACAAATGAAGATCAAACGAAACTGTGTGGCAGCAGCCTCTGAAGCAGTTGTCCACAAAATATACAAGAGATAAAGCAGAATTTTTGAATAGAACACACAGAACATCAGATCAATCACATCTGATGGTGAAATTCTAGAAGATGTAAAATCTTTCCGTTTTAACCTGTCAATCGGACGCTACTTGTTATATCTGGTCGTCGCTGATTGATTGGTCGAAGACTATTATCCTTTATACTCAAAACGAGGAACCTCCGCGGATCCTACGACGCAAAAGTAAAATAAGTAAATTAAGTAACAATAAGTGAAGATTTATTGACCCTCAAAACAAGACGACATCGTGGGTTTGACTCGCATCTTCGTCGCTAGTATTAAGTTCACTACTTGATTAAAGCAGAATACGGTTTACAACTACGACACTCGAACGTTAGAACTTAACCGTCGCACATCAGAAGAGAGAAGAAAAGCTGCGGAAGTGTTTACTTGTTAGGAATCAAGATGTACAAAAAATCAAGGGCATTTACAGATATTAGCATTTGTTAAATTGACATTATATTTCGGTCAATCCGCAAACACTGTAAGATCCAAACTACAGTTTTGACTGCTGAATAGCCTTCCAGGTATGTTAGACACGCGCCCTTTGCCGTCGAAATCAAAACAAGTAATCGGGTAAATAGCGGTTCTATAATTCATCATAAATTTAAATATAAATCGTTACCTAAACAAATATTACCACCCGGCTATTCAACCAATAATTGTTCAATCAATCAAATCTAAATTACAATAAATAAAGTAGTTGATGAAAGATGAGGGAAAATTACGAGTCACAACAAATGAACGTTATTCTATCCTGACTGAATAGAACACACAAAAGGAGGAGCAAATCAATATGGCTACAGCCAAGAACAAATGTCAAGTAAAACAACACAGATGCAGTTCGGGAAGAAACACAAACTTAGCGAATGCGTAAGAAAAACAAAAACTATAATAAAAAATACACGTAATAACAATTAAATGTAATCAAAAGACAACAATGTGCAACTAAGGTGATCAATAGGAACAAAGTTCAAGTATATACATGGAGGGATTTTCACAAACACACAGAACATTCAAAATGGATCTTACAAACACGTATTACGCTACTGACCGATAGTAGTATGGCACGTTGATATTCTTGAAAGCCTCGACATGTTCTGATTATTTGGAATTCTTCGACTGCTTTAGGGCCTCTTGAGGCTCTGTCGTAGTTCTAGGAAGCCGACTCAACACTTCCATGTACCTGTGCAGCACCATCAATGAGCAGGGAAGATCTGATGCAGAGGAATAGGTAAGGATTGACAAAACAAGAACGGTATTCCTGCAGTTGAAGAAAATATGAAGCTGAAAACAGCTGTCAATGAACATCACCGTAGGCATCCTCAATATGAGTGTCAAAACACTTCTTATGTGCTCAGATTAAAATTGGGGAACATCCACAACCATCACCAAAAATGTCAAAGTGTTTGCAAATAATTGTCAGCTCAGGATGCTCAATGTCTACTGACCGGACACCACCAGCAACAGTCTACTATGTAAGAGAACAAACCAGCCTCTCACTGAAAGAGAAGTTAAAAAGAAGGGTGAACGAGTAACGAATAAACAATGCACAAATCATCAGAATGCATCACAAGACTGGCGCTTACTCGTAATCCTGAAAGGAATAAGAAAAGAGGAAGGCCAAAGAACAAACTACGTGAGGAATTAGAAACCAACATCTGGAGGATGGATAGTAACTAGGAACAACTGGAAAGGATTGTGAAGAACGAAGTGTGATGGAGATTGCTTGTAAGCAGCCCATACGTCTTCATGGAGCTTAACAGGTGTAGGCAAGTAAGTAAGTAAGTACAAATCTGATTAAATGAATTGAAATTTATCAATAATTAACTGTCCACTTGAATCCTAGGCCGTTAATAGGAACTTCATTATAAACCATGTTACTTTCCAACCCTAAATGGTACATCCACGTATACGTAGGAACCAATTATGATGGAGCATACACCTGAGTTACCTAAGAATAAACCTCTCTCGCTTCCCACCGTTTAGCTAATACTTTTCGGGCCGGACATCATAGAACTGTGATTCTACGACTTCCACGAGTATGACAAGGCAGACTCACGTGCACAATTCCTCACAATAGTGAGGGCACTACCGCGCGATTTTCACAATTATGCCACGTCTGGAATGTTCACTAGCCGAGATTTGGAGCCTTATAAAAACGTATTAAAGGCTTTTCATAAATGTTGAAATTCATCAACCGACAGAGCTTAGATCAACTCACCCACAACAGTGACCTTCAACGGGCTCAGTAACAGAAATATTGCTTGAAATGCGAGTGGTCATTGGTCGATGGATCTTTGACGAGAGACGGTTTGAACAGATTTTCTCATCTTAGCTCTACCAACAGCTAAAAACAATTCTTTTCACATTTCAAAATAACGCTGAGGACCAACTGACTGTATTCGCCGAGCTGGAGCTCACCAGATCTACCCGTTCCGATCTTCATTCTAGCAAAGGAATACTCAAACAACATGAAATAACATCACAGACCTCTGTCACAATCTTTATCCCGATATTCACCGTAATCGTAGATGCTTTCAGACTCTTCGAAGAAGCGCGTCACAATAAACATCATTTTCTCGATCAAAATTGACTAATAATAAACCCTAATGGTGCTGGCGCAATAATAAGTGCAGGAATCTCTTCAGTTTCTCAATGTTAAAAACTTCTTGCACGAAAAGTTCTCAGCCAGTATGCGTTAACGACAACTAAGGGCGGCGAACACAGCCGTTTGTTGCACAGCATTGATGTGACTACAAAAATTTGCTACCTTGTTGGTACTTTCGACGACAACATCCACACGATTAGCATGAAGATGATGCAAATGATCGTAGTCAACGTAACAAATTTTATGAATCAAGAGAATTTATGGATAAAATGAGGAGGTAAGAGTGAATGGGATGGTTAGTATCTGATAAAATAACACCTTCCAGGGGTTTGCATGAATTTAGATGTCATATTAGTTATGAACTCGAGAGATTCACCACACAACTTGCTAACTGCCTTCAGCACTCTTCAAAACACAGCAAAGCCTTTGCTCAAGAGCTCGGGGAAGAATAATGGAGAACAGTAAAGAATAATAGGTAATATGCAAGAATTGACAAATTGTAAGAGCAAACGACGAGCGATCCCAAGAACATGTAATCTCTTTATGTTATAAGTCAGACAGAAAACCTTCTTCGATAACAATAAAACGTGATAAAACCAAGAGAGATCAAAGGAAATGGTACCATAAAGATGATTGACCTTCGACATTGTGTTAATCAAAGAGTCTCTAATGGCACAAGCACGCTGAACACTTCCTTTTAAGTACAGTGTACTCTTCCTTTCCATAGTGATAGGAACACGGCCAATTGGTTATCCAGCTGTCATTGTTGACGCTGATTAAATTGGTAGTGTAACGTTGTCTTGGTATAGAATCAAAAGCTGAAGTGTAGTCCAGAATAGCGCATCGAACATAGTTATTACCCTTTTCTAAGTTGAACACTATATTATGATGCAGTGCATCAGCGGCATCTAGGGTGCTTCTTTTGCATCTGTAAGCAAACTGATAGGGAGCAATGTGCTCTCTAATTGTAGGTTGATGTGGTAGTATTAATAGTTTTTCCATTATTTTGAGGAAGGTAAAGTTATTGCAATAGGTTTAAATTTCACATTCTTATCACCAGTTACTTTCTTGAATACATGGGCTATCTTCATCTTTCTCCACATTTTCGGTATGAGATTAGATGGGAAGGATCGGTTAAAGATAGTCGTGAATGGATAACATACGACGTCAGCACATTTTTCAAAAAGGAGGTTTGGGATACCATCAGGTCCTAAACATGGGGATGAAGTAAGTGACCGGAGACATCTTTGGACATCAGTTTCAGTGAATCTAGGAAGGCAGCTATTCTATAAACCTTTGGTTGAAGATAGCATTACATCAGATGACTGACATTCAGCTGGTTATCGCTTCTAATGTGCCTGTCACCTGTAAGTTCTTTAAAGAGCTTCCTCATACTTGGAGAGTTTTTGCAAGAGAAGCGTTTTTGAGTAAACATAGAATTGAGACGTTTAATCTCTAGGTTTGTCAGACCAGTAGGACAACAAGTGTCAAAACATAATTTAAGGTACCAAGTGATAACATCAGTAGCGATTTCCAGTGAGTCATCTGTAAATAATTCCCAGTTAGTCATCTGTAAATAATTCCCAGTTAGTCATATGAAACATGGTTTTCAGATTTCGGATCTTTTCTTCTGAGTAATTCCTATATTTGACTTTATTGATTTGATGTGAGAGTGTACTCTTTCCGTTCTTTCCATATACTTTAGGTAGAACACAAATTATACAGTGATCCGAGCTAGATAATGTAGCGCGTTTACGAGTCACATATATACCAACATCATTATTGAAAACGGAGTCCAAATGAGCATACAAACAAGCAGGAAAATCTACTTCATTTTGGTGACCTAGTGACGTGAGGAAGCTACAGTCACATGAATTGAAATCACCACGTACCATTGGATGTGAATCTCCGATGGCGGTAACAGCGAACTCAGTGAATTCATCAGCGAAAACAGATAGCGCAGATGACGTGCAGTGTGAAGTCACGTAGATGTTGGTAGCATAAACATATTTGTATTCATTCGAATGTTTTAGACGACACCTTAGAGTTAGAAAGTCGATAAAGTCATTTGAAAACTTGAAACACTCAAACGAAGATGGACTTCAGTCCACGTTTATAAGCGTAGTCATACCGCCACCACACCTCTTTTTATTTTTTGATTGATGTTCCGGACGTTGAGTAAAGTTCAAAAAAATTGGCCACAGTAATTGCTTTTTTATGGTTATAACCTGTATGAAGAAGATAATCCACTTATGAGGCATTGATCATGATACGAAAAGTAGATGCAAAGAAGAAGTCTTATTTTTAAAAGTTGTTGGGGCTGATATTGAGTTGTCCTCCGAAAATGGGTCTTAAACACGCTGAGAAACATTTTACCAGTGTGTTTTAAACAGACGTCTCTAAAAAACATCTAAAATGATGCGAAGCATGTCACGTTTCTGATTAGATGATAACTTATCCTGTTAATAAGTTAAGAATGGTTTCAAACCTTGCAAAACTCCAAGGTCATGTGGAATACTATCAGTTCTCTCGATGTTTTGTACATAAAGTAGTCCTGGATCAAAGCACTCTTTCAACTAAAGCAGAGTGACTTCAAGTTCTATATCTTTGAATGAAGACCAAAACGACAGAGTAACCAGTCATCCCTTACTTCCACTTGTTGCAAAATATTGGTGATTTCAGTGATACTGTTGAGATTCGTGATGTCATATGGAAATGATCCAAGATTCGTCAGGTGCTTTAATGTCCAGAAAAAATCAATTGTATCATTTGAACAAGCAAATTGAAGGTTGAAACGTTCCGCTTGATATATTCTATTTTAATATTTCAGAGACGAAGATGTTAGGTGAAATAAAGGAACATACAGTTGACAAGTCTCATAATGAACATTTCCACCAAATATCTATTCAACAGAAGTAGCCCTCAAAAACTGAAGTGAGATTTAAACAAGGATAAACAAAATTCCTTAAAAATCCAATGATATTCATTCAACAAAACAATCACTGAAAATCAAAGATCACTAGTGTCAAGAGTAAATACTTCAATCTCTTGCAACTCTTCGTCGAAAATTCCAGGATTTATCTGACACTTACCCAGTGACTATTGAACAATTACCACGCCATTGAATCCCGATTTATTAAGGTTACTTTACTTTGAAAATATTCAGTGGATAACAAGATGGACTGATGAGCATCTTTTTCATATTGAACCAAGTTGAAGTAAATTTACCTGCTGTGTGGACTCATATCCAGAAAATAACTGGAGCAGTACGGTGTACCCAGTAGTACTAAATGATACTCGAGGTCATTGGGAGACAGCTCATGTAAATGAACTTATTATCGAATTTCTCATTTCATATCATAATAATGCACATGATTTTGATGAAATGTTCTATAAAAATGAAAACGACCTTTCTGATAAGCATCTTTTTCCTATTGCATCAAATTGAATGGAATTCACCTGAAACTGAGTCATTTATTATTTCAGTTCCCCTTGTTCATTTTTATGGTATTTTAATATTGAGTGTAATAGTACACACAAAATGTATTATACTTTCGTTTATTCGTGTCAAATAGCATTATTATTATCTCTAGATTCCATATGCATAATTTGTTATTCACGAATATGTCTATTGTGAAGAGCTTCACATTTTCTAGATGGTTTCAGGTAATTAGTGACTTGAGAACCGTTGAAAAGCAAGACGTATTATCAGAGCTTGAGGATTTGAACACCAATAACCATGCTGGAGATTGAATTGAGAAATATCAAACCTCACAACTACCATGTTAGCTCTGGAACATTCATTTAGACTCCAGTAGTTTCCACTTTGAAATCTAGTTGAGAAATCTGTGTGGACTCATATCCAGAAAATAACTGGAGCAGTACGATGACACCAATCGTATTAAATGATACTCGAGATCATTGGGAGACAGCTCATGTAAATCAACTTTTTATCGAATTTCTCATTTCAATGTACCAAATATGGGTTCTCATAATAATACACATGATTTTGATGACATGTTTCATAAAATTGAGAAAGATATGTCGGCTGAATCAAATTATGATCAAAAATCTTATCCAATTTTGTTAGATGTTGATTTTCCCAGTGACCAATTATCCGCTAATGAGATTCCCAATGAAGTTGGAAAAAATGTTTCGGAAGAAATAAACCCTGATGACCTCAAATCAGACGTCGTTCATCATCACCATTTAGCAATGTGAGAAACATGGTTTGAATAAGGTCATAATAGTTGTAACTTGGAGATATGACGATCTTGCATTATTTCATGGAGGAGGATAATGTTGGAGAATTTAAAGTTACACATATTTTTTATAAATTAGGATCTGAACTTCGGATCTTCAAAAGAATGCAGGTGTTATATCCTAGCGCAGATTAAATTACGAATGACTTCTGAGATTTATTAATGGACTAATGTTATCTATATATTCTTATGGTATAACTATTCAATAATTAGATTGTGTTTTTCTATATTCCTCTTAATACAAGCTTCATTTTGACCTATAGATTATTATTATACGATTCACTGTTCTTAAATTATACCCAGTTTGTTCATTACTGTCTCCCACGTTCACAGCAACGTTTGGGCTTCATCGTGTAAGAATGTTATTACCTATTTTATGGTACGATGCGGTCTTGCACACAGATGGAGATGAAATCAAGGACTCACATTTAGTCCTTATCAATGAATAGCAATCAAGGCAATGTACTCGGGGGTGAACACATGGCATTAGAAACAGATCAATTGGAGTCCTGATTGTCAACAACGAGGAATTACAAACTTTGTCTAATGGCTTCATACCTTTTGAGTAAGTTATCAACTATATGCCCTCGATCGATTAATGGATGTCGACTTGGTATTTATAACAGGGTTCTAGTTCCATTGTAAATATCAACAATGTGACACAGGCGGATACAGTTGGCAAATCTCAAATAGGATAAAACTCATGTCCAAAATATCGCTCTTAGTCACATACTATGCACAACAAGACAATGAAATAAATCATATTGACGAATGATGTTGGCATTTAATGAATATTTTTCAATTATTGATCACACCAGTATCCTTACTGAACACAACGATTTCATCCCTAAACCACTTAAACAGTTGAGAGATTCTACATTGAAATCATCTATGGAAAATGTATTAATGAAAGTGAGATAGTTTTCTCATTTTTTTCAAGTTCTTCAAAAGAATGTATCAATTGAAAACAATAATATCAGTAAAGAATATAATCTTATAAGGAGGGACCCAAAAAAGCCACCCATGAAGCAGCTACTTAAAACTATGGTAAATATGGTCATGTTTGACAGTATATCCTGTCAATTTTGTTTATTGTTCAATGTGTTGTGGCAGACAAAGGAAAGCTTTGTTTGATCTTGATCTAGACTTCTTTCTATGGGTTATAGATGCTCATTGCAGATAAGACTCACAGTAAAGAGAACTGACAGCCTAGTTATTCCAGGTTCTCAATGAGTGTCTAACATGGATCGGTAAGTAATTTCAATGAACGAAGAATATTCTTTTTGATAAATTCTCTTCAGATTCTACGGTTCATCTATCCAAATTAATAATTCGAAAAGAAGGCCAGGTTAAGGGCAAAGTTCATCATTTAGAGCATGTGATAAACAAAATACAATAAAATTGTTAATGTTAATATGACTCATATAAAATGTTAACTTGAATCTGCGTATATGTTAAATGAAAATTTTAAGATCCATGATCACAATAAATATGGGTCAAATAGGGTGACACAGAAATAATAGTGCAATTACAATTCGATCAAATAAGTAGGACGGAGGAATGAATGCGAAGTGAATGAATCATGTAAAGGGGAGATTTTTGATATTTAACCGATAATACTAATAATAGTAATAATACAGAGAATTATGAATAAAGATTACATGGACAATTACAATTGACTACGAAAGGTAATAGTTAAATTAGCTCATTCAATAGTTAAGATTAACTCCGCCTGTAGCTCTAACAGGGTTACTGCCGGTCCCAAGCCCGGATAAAGGAGGAGGGTTGGGCATGGGGTTAGCGTCCCCATCCCGTAGAAAACTAACTCGCTAAAAAAACGCTTACCAGAAAAAATAATCCAAACCATTTAAACTCTGCCCTGGGAGTTAGAAGATCTTCAGTTAGAAGAATTATGACGCTTCATGGTGAAAGCCGAGTTCCCTCGGAAGCCACGAGGCCGATGCCCCTTCTAACAACTAGAGCAAAAATTTTTATAGGTACATAGAACGTTCGAACAATGTGGGAAACCGGGAAGACCAGTCAAATAGCAATGGAAATGAGGAGATACAACTTAGCAGTACTGGGAATCAACGAAACCCACTGGACCCAAGCTGGACAGAGTAGGCCAGCTACGGGAGAGTTGCTGCTATACTCCGGTCACGAAGAGGACAATGCTCCACACACTCAGGGAGTCGCCCTTATGCTGTCCAAAGTAGCACGAAATGCACTTGTAGGATGGGAGTCTCACGGATCCAGAATCATCAAGGCATCATTCAAAACAAAGAAGGGGGGATTTTAATGAATATTATCCAATGTTATGCACCCACCAATGATAGCAACGACGACATTAAAGATCAGTTCTACGAGCGGCTGCAGTCAATCATTGAGAAATGCCGAAGAAAGGACCTAACTATTCTGATGGGAGATCTAAATGCCAAAGTCGGAATAGACAACACTGGATATGGAGATATTATGGGACGACATGGACTGGGAGAAAGAAACGAAAATGGAGAAAGATTTGCAAGTTTGTGTGCATTCAACAAATTGGTCATAGGAGGCACAATATTTCCACACAAGCGTATACACAAGGCTACATGGATCTCACCGGATCACACTACAGAGAACCAAATCGATCATATTTGCATCAACAAAAAATTCCGAAGGACAATGGAAGATGTGAGAACCAGGAGAGGTGCTGACGTAGCTTCAGATCACCACCTAGTTGTAGCCAATTTAAAACTGAAGCTGAAAAAGAACTGGACAAGTGGACAAACAGCAATACAAATGTTCAATACAGTCTTCCTTCGAGATACTGTCAAACTCAATGAATTCAAGATAGCTCTCAACAACAGGTTCCAAGCCTTACAGGATCTACTGAATGAAGAAGAAACTACTATGGAGGACAACTGGAAAGGCATCAAGGAAGCATTAACTTTAACGTGTCAAGAGGTTCTGGGCCTAAAGAAACACCATCATAAGGAATGGATCTCTATAGAAACACTGGACAAGATCAAAGAAAGGAAGAACAAGAAGGCAGCAATTAACAACAGCCGAACATGAACAGAAAATGTCCAAGCACAAGCTGAATACATAGAAGCAAACAAACAAGTGAAGAGGAGCATTAGAGCCGACAAGAAGAAATACGTGGAAGAACTAGCAACGACGGCAGAAAAAGCTGCCAGAGAAGGAAATATGAAACAGCTTCACGATACAACGAAGAAACTAGCGGGGAAATACAGTAAACCAGAGAGGCCGGTCAAAGACAAAGAAGGCAAGCCAATCACCGAAATTCAACAACAGTGTAACAGATGGGTAGAATACTTCGAGGAACTCCTGAATAGGCCGGCTCCGATGAATCCACCGGACATCGAAGCAGCACACACAGATCTTCCTATAGATGTCAACCCACCAACGACGGAAGAAATTAGAATGGCCGTCAGACAAATCAAGAACGGGAAAGCAGCAGGACCCGACAACATACCAGCTGAAGCACTGAAATCAGACATCGAAGCAACCACAAGCATGCTATACCTTCTATTCAAAAAGATTTGGGAGGAGGAACAAGTGCCAATGGACTGGAAAGAAGGACACCTCGTCAAGATTCCAAAGAAAGGAGATCTGAGCAAATGTGAAAACTACAGAGGCATCACACTACTGTCAATACCAGGGAAAGTCTTCAACAGAGTGTTGCTGAACCGGATGAAGGATGCAGTAGATGCCCAACTTCGAGATCAACAAGCTGGATTCCGTAAGGATCGGTCGTGCACAGACCAAATTGCAACACTACGGATCATCGTCGAACAATCAGTTGAGTGGAACTCATCACTATACATCAACTTCATTGATTATGAAAAGGCATTCGACAGTGTAGATAGGAGGACATTATGGAAACTTCTTCGACACTATGGAGTTCTCGAGAAGATTGTCAATATTATCCGAAACTCATACGACGGATTACAGTGCAAAGTAGTGCATGGAGGACAGCTGACAGATGCATTCCAAGTAAGGACTGGAGTCAGACAAGGCTGTTTACTCTCTCCCTTCCTCTTTCTTCTGGTGGTCGACTGGATTATGAAGACCTCAACATCTGAGGGAAAACACGGAATACAACGGACAACTCACAATCAATTAGACGATTTGGACTTCGCAGATGACCTAGCCCTTCTATCACGTACACACGAACAGATGCAGATGAAGACAGCCAGTGTAGCAACAGTCTCTGCATCAGTAGGCCTCAGTATTTACAAAGGGAAAACCAAGGTCCTCAAATTCAAAACGGAGAACAGCAATCCAATCACTCTTGATGGCGAAACTCTGGAAGATGTAGAGTCCTTCACATACCTGGGAAGCATCATCGATGAACAAGGAGGTTCAGATGCAGACGTAAAAGCGAGGATCGGCAAAGCAAGAGTCGCATTCCTACAGTTGAAGAACATATGGAACTCAAAACAACTTTCAACCAATATCAAAGTGAGAATCTTCAATACGAACGTCAAGGCAGTTCTACTGTATGGAGCTGAAACTTGGAGAACTACAACAACCACAATCAAGAAAGTACAAGTATTTATAAATAGCTGCCTACGCAAGATACTCAACATCCACTGGCCGGATACCATCAGCAATAGCCTTCTGTGGGAGAGAACAAACGAACTTCCAGCTGAAGAAGAAATTAGGAAAAGACGATGGAAATGGATAGGACATACATTACGCAAATCGTCAAACTGCATCACGGGGCAAGCCCTAACTTGGAACCCTGAAGGGAAGCGAAAAAGAGGAAGGCCAAAGAACACATCGCGTCGGATAATAGAAGCAGATATGAAAAGGATGAATTACAACTGGACGGAGCTGGAAAGGATTGCCCAGGACAGGGTTGGATGGAGAATGCTGGTGAGTGGCCTATGCTCCTTCATGAGGAGTAACAGGCCTAAGTAAGTAAGTAATAGTTAAGATTACGATTGACTAATTGACCTTGATGTTGGCCAGGAGAGGAGGATTGGTTGAATATATTTCTTCTGTACGCATAGCTCCGGTCTCTTCATGCCGATGGCTACTGCTTCAGTCGTTTGAAGGAACTTAAGTCTGAAAATCTTTGGCAAAACATCACTAACCTTATAAATAATTGAAGAAGATTGCTTTATACTGGCACTATGACCAGTTTGTACTAAATGGGCCAATATTGAGCTGTTCACCTTCTTCATCAAACCTTTGTTTAACCACGCTGGAAGGTGTTCACGAGCACGGAAATGTAAATTCCTAGAACTTTGACCAATATTACTCGCTCCACATGAGCAGTCGAACTGATAAATACAAAATGAGGTGGTCATTTAAGGTGATTCATCTTTTAGCTTCGATGTAACCGTTGGGCGCGTAGAAAACACTAATCGCAGTTCTCCGGCGTTAAAAGACTTTTGTACTGTTCTACGTAGTCTCTGAGTTAGTATTTCGCTAGCCGCATCCCCTCTGTATTGTAGACGCATGAACATCGATTTTCTCTTCAGTAGCGCCATATACTAGCTGATATTTTTCTAGCCAAACTACAAAATAATCCACTAAAAAGGATTATTAACAACTTCACATTTTACTGTAGATACGTCGTAAGAGGTTCTTAGGCGATTTAATGGAGGGCATCCAGCTATTCAGTTTACATCTGAAGAAGAGAGTGATGGCCGAATAGCCTTTTTGGAATTTCTTTTGACTAAGAGAGCGGATGGATCGTTGAAACGTAATATAAACAGAAAAAGTACATGGACTGGGCAGTTTACCAATTTCCTGAGCTTTGTACCTCTACAGTACAAACGAAATTTGATTAAAAACCTTAGATACCGTATTCGCACTGTTTGTTCTACTGCTATAGTAGAACAAGAGCTTACCACCTTCCATAATGCTCTCAGGGAGAACGGCTACTTTAGAAAGTTTATAAATAAACATATGGTCACGAAGGCGAAAGTAGGCGAAATACAAACGATTAAAAATAATTTTGTTTTTCACCTATAGTAAAATACAACTTTGTTATTTGGATCTCATAATAGCCATTTTTATAATATGGCACACTTGAAAGTCTAAAATTTACAAGCTCTCAACTGAGCCAGTTTTTTTCTACCTGCATTGGAATGTGAACACTTAATTTCACCAATTTGAGCATTGTATTTCATTCCATATCGAATAACAGATATCTTACAAACTACACGTATCAATATCATTTGTATTGTCTCGTAGTGCCAGTAAATTCTCGATATTTTACATCAGATTACATGTGAAACAAACTAATTTTGATATTACAGTTCAGTCGAATTGTAAAAAACCGATGAATGTGATTTTTCTTTACGGAAGAATATTTCAAAATTTTAAGATTAAAACGTGAACTACTTTTTTATTTGATAGTAGTTAAACAGAACTAGTAAAATACTGTCTCAGGCTGAATTGGAGCATTTTTCAAAATTATATTTAGCTGCAAAACAAACGAATAAATGGATCTGGAAAACTAGTTTTCGACGATGAAGGAGATCTACTCAGTGTACCTAAATTATATCCAGTCAATAAGAGGCAAGATGAATCATTCACGACTGATTCACATTCAAATGAAAGTGATAATAATATTTTGGGAAATAAAATTCCAATTCAATGGCGTTTCGTATCAGAGTCATACTGTAACAGTGCAAATAACAATCAGTTTGGCATAAAAATGAATGGTAAATTAAGAACAGCCAGATCGTCCATATCGAATGTAAGTTTTGTCTTTTCTGTATGTACTTTCTTTCAACTCAATATTGTGTTCTAATAGATATAACGTTGATGGTGATCGACTTGACCTCAAAGGCTTGATCCTAACTGGGACTTGTCAATAACACTAGCCTGTACTCTTGAGAAAGACAGTCCTGACAGTTGGACATGAATACATATCAACCAGATATGTAAACGTGAAACTCACCGGGAAACAACTGATATCCTGAAGGATGAAGAAATGTTTAGATTCTATATAGCTCCTTCTTCTTTTACAAAAAGATGTCTTATGAAGGTGACATATCAGTTTCAGTTGAGAGCGTTTGATGAAAAACTTCCCTGTAACAATACTTCGATGTGGTAGAAATATAATGTGAGCAATCATAGGATCCACAATCAGCTTCTATGTAGGAATAGTTACAATGATGATGAAACTACAAACCTGTGGTAACTGAGATGTCGGAGTTATGATTCACACAAATCTAGATAATAGTAGGATGATTGTTGCTTCTAGTAAAGTGATATTTGGTCATAAACATTGAGTGATCTGACTCCAGACGATCGGTAATGGAGCAGTCGTAATTATTTCTTGGTTTCATCTGAATCACAAGTCGGGTTTTATCCTATAATTCTCGATCTTTGATCTCATTAATTTCTGTCAAAAGTGCCATTCATTCAGTTTCCTCTGAACGGTGACATTAACATTATTCCACTTTGTCTTCTCTTCAGTTTATTTTAATTCGAACATGGAAATATATCAGTAAGGTGAATATGAACTGGTGAAACTTGATTCTCCAAATGTGACTTGTATTCATGTTGACCGATATGATAGTTAAGGAAATTACTATCGATCTGGTTGAACAGTAATCGACTTAATATTCAACTGAAATTGTTTCACTAATCAATCATGTAATCCAGTCTGTAATGATTTTATGGATCCATTTGAGATATGAAACTTCGAAAGGTATAATGGCAGATAGATATGATCAACATGTGATTTAATCCATGGATTTAAATAGGCAGCGCAACCTGAAATTTTACTTTGGTTACTACTGTGAAATTAATTCACAAATTTCTTAACGTAAGAAGTAAATGTGAATAGATCTGGATTGTTTTGATTCAAAATTCATAGGGGAAAACTACGTAAGCACTAAGCTGAACAATTTGCAGTCCTATTTATTATAGCAAATTTGAAAAATCTTTCGATTCAAATGACTGAATTTGTTTTATAGGCTCTTAGGTGTACTTACCAGTGTAACATTTTGTCACTTCTTTGATAGCAACTACACTAAGCATCGTTGGATGCCAGTTCAATGATCTAGAGGTTAAACGCTCGCAGGCGGGAACAAAGGTTCTGGGTTGGAGTCCCCCATTAGGAACCATTTATGAGCACTGCTGAGGAGTCTCATACTAGAACGAAACGGCCGTTCAATGTTTTCAGGTTTTCCATGGTGGTCTGTCTCTTTAATCAACTCATGTATTCAACTATTAAAGTAACTTGTTTTGTTTATTTTTTTTCCCTCAAAATAACTATTCCATTCAGATTGATTCAATTCAATGTAATCATGAATAAATTGTATTCACTTGATTGATATTTACTTGGATACATTTTTGTCAATCAAATTATTGATTACTTCAACTCAGCGGTGGGGGAGGTCAAAGATCAAATCTTATAAATGAGTCCTATTCACTGAGTTGTTGCATCACAGTTGTATGATCACATTGACATTTAGTTTGTGTTATCAGTAAAAGTTATACAACTTCTGTTGTTCTAGTGTTTCGGTGTATCTGTTCTACTCAAAAATTAGAACAATCAAAGTGAGTAATTTTCTTATTTTCATGTTTGTATACTGTAATCATCGTATTCATTAATTGAATTCATGAGGTGACATGGTGACATGATTCAAGGGCTTCAATATAGAGTATTAAATGAAACATTGATTAGCAGTGCTTACAAACGGCTTCACGTTCGCTGAACGACTTGCAGAATTCATGTTCGATCTCTGGTGGGGTCATGGATTGTAAACCGGTTAGAAGTCTCATCCTAAGAAGAAACGAACGTCTAATGCTCTCTGATTTATGGTGGTACTTGAGTTAAAATCAATCAATGACAAATACTAGGAACAATTTATCCATGTACCTAAGAAATTATCTAGCGATATACATGTGAAGTTTAGACCGATAGTAATAAATCCATTTTTCCCCAAAACAATGTAAAATTATTGATACTTTCACTGCAACCTACAATTAGAGAGCACATTGCTCCGTATCAGTTTGCTTACAGATGCAAAAGAAGCACCTCAGATGCCGCTGATGCACTGCATCATAATATAGTGTTTATTTTGTAAAAGGGCAAGAAGCATGTTCGATGAGCTTTACTGGACTACACTTCAGCTTTTGATTCTATACCAAGACAACGTTACACTACCAATTTAATCAGCGTCAACAATGACAGCTGGATAACCAATTGGCCGTGTTCCTATCACTATGGAAAGGAAGAGTACACTGTACTTAAAAGGAAGTGTTCAGCGTGCTTGTGCCATTAGAGACTCTTTGATTAACACAATGTCGAAGGTCAATCATCTTTATGGTACCATTTCCTTTGATCTCTCTTGGTTTTATCACGTTTTATTGTTATCGAAGAAGGTTTTCTGTCTGACTTATAACATAAAGAGATTACATGTTCTTGGGATCGCTCGTCGTTTGCTCTTACAATTTGTCAATTCTTGCATATTACCTATTATTCTTTACTGTTCTCCATTATTCTTCCCCGAGCTCTTGAGCAAAGGCTTTGCTGTGTTTTGAAGAGTGCTGAAGGCAGTTAGCAAGTTGTGTGGTGAATCTCTCGAGTTCATAACTAATATGACATCTAAATTCATGCAAACCCCTGGAAGGTGTTATTTTATCAGATACTAACCATCCCATTCACTCTTATCTTTCTCCTTGTATATCTTCTTCTGGTAGAACGAGACGTAATTACATTAAAATCCATGCAGGCAAGCAAAAGTATAAAAGTTCTATAATGCCTTACCTAGCAAATATACTCTGTGACGAACAGGTTGTTAGAGTTAACCTAGTCCATAACCTGTATTCTTATTATGTCTCTAATTTGAAAATTTCTACAGTTTTTCTGTGATTTTTCGACCTTTTTTCCTCTTTTTGTTTTTGTTCCAGTATTTTGTGTAAGAAACTTGTTGAAATGCCCTGTGCTGAGAATTCTATCTTGTACCAAAATATCAAATTGAATAGAACCAATTATAATTATGAATAATTTATATAACAAATTAGAAATAAAGAACTGTTGTTTAGGCTAAAAGGCCGTCAGAACCGGTGGATATTTTATCATGATTGGCTAAACAGACGAGATATTTACGTTTCAGAATACAGTTTCCTTCACACTTGATACCAAGTGCCATACATCTAAAATATCGCTGAACTATTCTTCTTTCACGCAGCTACCAAATCTTTAATCAAATCATTGGATTGTTGAGTGAAGGTGATAAAGCCAACTCAACTTTTGTCCTTTCTAAAGACTAAGCTTTGAATGAAACAACTGACCTCATAATGCTCATGTAAACAATAAAATCATAAAAGGAATCATAATCAGTTTATATAATACAAAGTTTGTCACTCAGCATTTAATGAGGAGTAAATAATCAGGAAATGAATGATGGAATTGCTTAATTATGTGGTGGTGGAGTGTTCTGACAGATCACCTCAACTCAACGACTGTCGGTGATTCCAAGTGATGTTATTACGTTGTAAGACTTCAACGAAATAGGCATTCGCAACGAACTCACAAGTGATTTCATTTATCACAAAATCACGTACACAATATTACCAAGTTACAAGTAAAATGTTGTAAAACACTTGTAAAACAAATCAGGAATTATTGAGTGAAAACAATTACGCGAATGTGAAAAGCAGTGCTTAGTATTTAAACAACAATATTACATCAGTTATAACGTCAATTGGTTAAGAATGGTACATGAATCCATAAAGAAATTGTCCGAATTACTGGAATGAATAATTAAATCCAAAGTTTTCTAATGAAATAAGGAATAGAAACAACTTGGTCAGAATGGCAAGAACAAGATACAAGACGTTTCTGAGAATCATGAACAACTACTTTTCTTCTTCTTATACAACCATTTCCAAATAGCATAACCGATGTAAACGACAAAACAGGCGATGATCAATGGTATCACAATATATAAATACTGAAATGATTTGTCCTGGTTATTCTCTTTGTTTATTTGATTAGTCATATTCTGAAGTAAAAGGAAACAGTAGCACTTATTACTAAATATCAAATATTTATCGAGTATTGATCAGTTTCTTCGGTAGTTTCCTTGAGGCTATCTCTGACCTGAACTTCGGTGATCCCCGAAGTTGTTTCAATGTGTTTGATTGGTGTTGGTGTACACAAATAATCACCATCCGTGCTATTCGGAATAAACGAAACAGTAGCATTCATCACTGAACATCGGAAATTATTCAATTGATCCATTATTCATTGTACACTACTGTTAGTAACGATGATAGTAAAGAATCCAATGAATAGTTACACAATTTGCATTTGTACAATCATTTAAAACATCTACTACCGATTTTACAATCGATGTGATAAGTACATACTATCCTACAAATAATTGACGACCCAGTTGTGTGGTGAAATTTGTGTTCCGAATGTCACATCCAACTACAATCCGAATGTGAATCAATAAGTTTATAATTGACGGTTTTATTGATGCAATCTATTCAGGTTACATATTTCTCTGCGGAAAATCAGAAATCCTTGTTCTGGACTTCAGCAATGGAAGTCTACAAACTCACTAGTTATTAAAACATAGTACACAACTTTCAACAGGCTGCACTATTTAACTCAATGTGGTTTCAACGGTTTCTTAAAACGATCCACATAGATATACGGTTTGATATTTATTTTTTCTGAAATAACCCCACATTCAGTTTGCTGAAAAGTTATTATTAAGTTTTTTATCATTGGTGCTAAGCAACGCTTCGATCCATTGTTCACTGTTTCCATGGTAAGAAAGCTTTGCGCTCATATCTGATTACATATCGTCAACTTATACAAAGCTTTAATTTAGTGACCGAGGTAAGAATACAAGTTAGTTCCTATTCGTAGCACTAAAATTTTCTTCCGAACAAATCTGTTTATTCGGATTGTGGAATGTGGTGATATTTAAAACGACCTGTGAAACTTACCAAGTACTTACCTCAATTCGGCAATCATTTACTTTAAGTTGATGTGTACTCCGATCATTACTTTCGATGCATGTTTTAGCTCTTTCACACCAGATACATGACATATTTGATGTTGATGCGTTTTGACATGCTCTAGTTGAGTTGTGTTTTGCACAAAGTTCTGTGAAAAAAGCATGGTGATTTCATTTAAATTAATCAACCAAGAGAAATAAAAATTAAAAAACATGTAACTGCAACTCAATGACATGATGTTGAGTTCGGGAATAAGTGACTATTTCATTCACTGGGAAATTGTCATCACGATGGATAATGCAATATTCAGTCCACTTTCAATTTCACTCACATTTCACGACAGCATGTTTGAATTAAACGAAACTACTTTGAATGTCGAGTGTGAACGATGAATTTTGAAGTGCAAATTTAGTGTATTTCAGTAACTGTTTACATTCAGAAACGTACACACGATGCTGTCACTGGGCACAACAAGGCGTACTGCATTGGATTTTCATACTGTACAATTAATTCTGATATTGACCATGATAAATTGCAATTCGAAGACATGACTTGTCTAAACCCTCAATTTATCGTATGTCTTTGACACAGAAAATATTCCGGAAATCAGGGAATCTTTCTCAAGTAACTCACAATTACACGGAATGTTTCAGCAATTGCAATGCTTCAGGAAAATTCAACATCACATGAATCGAAAGAAAAAACAGACGCCTCCTCGTCTTAGTATAATCAACTAACTGTCACTTAATATTTTTCCAAACTAACGTAATCTCATCTAACGTTTAGTGACTATGTGTTTGAGTAAATTCTACCAAAGTGAAAACTTCATTTTTAGTTTCAAATGGGTCCTTAATCATTTTTAATATTAAACAAAAATAGACGTGTATTTATTGATGATAAATTAAAAGTCGCTTGAGACGGATGCCTCGATTTCATATAATAGCTGAATGAACGAAAGTGATGAATGCAAGTGTAAAAATAGTTATTGCTGATTAAATAAGGTTGAACATACTGCCAATGGGTTCATACTCCACTAACGTGCCACTTTTTATCCATTTCACAGGAAATTCTATCGTAGTTTCTCGTCTTATCTTGTGTGACAAATTGAAAAGAAAAATACACTTAAAATGCTGATTTCTGTTCTAAGTATATCAGTAGCGGTCGAAATAAGAAACTGAAACTTTCCACTGTAATGAATACAGTGTTGACTATCGAACATCCTGACAAATTATGCTTTACATCGCTCTGTGTTTCGTAGGTGATCAACGTTCAACCATTAAATTAAAAACTAAATCAGTCTAGGATTTTCAAAAAATATATTTAACCCGTCAAACAATTTTTCATATTTCAAATTACAAATAGGTAGCATACAATTCACAAACCAAAGGACAATGATGAATGGCAGTGCAGTTTCAGACGCGCTTAATGCTTTATTTATGACTTGTCAGCTGGATATACCTACAAGTCAGAGTTGATGTTCACTGAGAGACTGTAACCCGGAATCACTGACATCAATCACCGTCCCGTTATCCACTTAGCTGCTCAGTCCAGATACTCACTAACTTGTGAAACAGGTGAAAAATAATTCACTTCTGTATTGTTTCTTGAATCTTCCAATTAGTGTTTAAAACTGCAATTGGTTCAACTTCTAGTCATCAACCATCTTTGCCTACAGTGCTTGCAATCCAAAACAACATCGAGACATTCGTCACAGGATGCACAGATATCAATATCAGAATGATCAATCGCAGTCCGAAAATCCAATGGGAGGGTTCAAACATACAATACAAAAATTGAAATTATCTTCACTGTTTAAAAATTCACTAATACATTTCAGCTGATCAGCATATACATCATTCAGTGCATTTCCTTTTATTCAATCATGAAACACTGTGTCCGACCTAACAGCTTACACTCAGTGCTTATCTCTAAACTCAGCTTCAAATTTCTCAGTGAAGCATCACGACTGAGCATTTTATAAAGGAAATGTCAGTTCCAAGTATCACTACTTTAGTTTTGTTTCATACAAGACACACTTCCTTTTACATTGGGTGTTGATATGACCGAGGACTGCAAGTGTGACTGTCATACTGTGAGTGAGTGGATAAATGTGTGGATATATTATCTACTTAATGTCATTCATATATTCCTGTCTCTATCAGTCAAATGGTAAGCATGAGCGAGGAACGTCTCCAAATAGTCATCCACACTTTTGCTATATAAATATTCATATACCTTAGTAATTTACTTAAGATTTCTTGTTAAGTGAGCCTCAACATGATTGATAATGTAAGTGACCGTGCATTAAAATGCTAACGATATTCTTTTAAATGTTTCTTATTTGTTTGGCACCGAAAATTTCCTTTGATTATTGATAGCAGCCTACCCTCACTAATTTTCGTAGGGACCTGAAAGAACGCATTTGAAGACCAAGTAGAGATCTGTCGACACACAACCTTCTATATCAAAATCAATTAATCATTTAACTAACGTGTCATCATTCGTATTGTCTTATTCAAAGACATCTAATCACACTCACATTAGGTATACTGATATTCTCAACTTCCTTAAAGGTATGTACCATGTGGTCTACATAGATATTCTGAACTACTCCAGTTGTCTACTTCAGTCATGTTTGTTAAACCGTCTATGTATCATGGATTGAGGCAACACACTGTGAGATGAATATCTGGGATATACTGTTTGTGACTGTTTGGCACAAAGACATCATTGTTTCTTCTGATAGCACTTCACTTCTAAGTATTCACTGTTTTCAACGATTGCTTCAATAAAGTGGGTCATTCAAGGATTAGTAATATTGTCAAACAGTCTGTCTGCCCATTACAAAATGTTAATCACTTTCTATCGCATTTGATGTAACTTGATGCATTCGGTACTATGAATTACCATGAAATGGTAGAATAATCTAAATTAATTGAAACAAAATTATTTCAGATGTGTTTTTTGGGTACTATAGTAATTTTAATGGTTAAGATCATGAGTCAGTTGAAGCTAGACATTAACACCGTCGGATGTCGACTCAGTAGCCTAGTGGTTAAGTGCTCGCGCGCGAAACCAGTAGGTCCTGAGTTCGAAACCCGAAGGGGGGAAGCCGTGGATGAGCACTGATGCGAAGTCCCACAATAAGACGAAACGGCTGTCCAGTGCTTCCAGGTCTTCCTTGGTGGTCTAGCTTCAACTGACCCATGATCTTAACCATTGAAATTACAAAATTATTTATTCATTTAATTGTGCAACTTACGTCCTCATAATAGACAGATATCTTCCCACTCGGATATATCAGACAACGTATCTTGTTTGTAACATCTGCAAACAGAAGGCTGATGATGCTTAGAATTCGAGAGATAAACATTGTGCAAGTTATTAATAAATTGAACACTGTATATACCTACTCACAAAGTGATCAGATTTGAGTGAATATTTACCGTGTTAGTCAAACGCTTTCCTCAGTTGAATTCGTAATTAATACATTCAATCAAAAGTCATGTGAATAAAATAAGCATGCATCGTTTAAAACAAATGTCAAATGCTTGATTTTTTAAGTTGTATTACCATTGTGTTATTATTGAAACTGTAAATCGTCAAGCTTCTCATTAAAATCTGATAGTCGTGGAGGAATTCACATGTACGCAATATTTTTTAAAGACCATTGAAACAATCAACCCCAAGTCAATATGACGTGAGCTGTGGAGTGTTTATTCAGAAATGGAACTAGTGAATTTGCTTGCCTGCTGAACGTATGGTTATTTCAATGTACCAGCTGATTCTGACCATAGTGTTTATTTACTGTAAATAGGAAACAGATAGCTTTATACTTGGATATATAATATTTAGGAACGAATATGCGATGGATAGATGTGTAAGTAAATGTGTTCTGTTGTGCTTCATTGAAGCCTGTAAACGAATATGAATCTCGACATTCGTTATTTCACAAGTGGATTAAGATCGTGACTTGATTCACCAATGATGTTCAATTGATTACTCTTCAATTCTAGTTTCTTTCAGTTCCAGTCAACTGTTCTTCAAGTCCTAATCAATGTATTCAAACGGTGATTGGATTTCACATAAAATTCTACCCTCTTTTCTCAAAAAGTGGCAAATTATAACTTTGTCGGTTTCTGAGAAAACTCGAATTGCACAAACTGCTAATCATCACAATGAATGAAGATAAAAGTGTTTAGACTTCACATGTGATCAAACTATGGTCAAATATTGACTTACGTGTACCATTATCTATTATGTTATGGAACCATCTGACAGCCAATAATTCCTCTGAAATGGTCAAAATCAAGGTGGATGTTTAAATGTCTGCATAATGAACGTTTATCTTTTTCAATAAATGTGCTATTTTTAACACGGACTGCCTTTACATACAAGTTATCATCTTCATTTCGAGATTCAAATGAACCGTTGTAGTTAAACGCTCAATCATCTCTGATGAGGAGGTCTCAAGAAATATAATCATTTCAACGATATTCTGAAGATTTCAATCCAATCACCTGAGAAGAATATTTCATTCCTGTAAGACGTGTTCAAGAAGCTTTTGACTGTGCAAGGGCCTTATAACATCTATCCGACAATACCCATAAAAAATCACTTTCTAAGATTTTGTAATTCGTCAATTCCGATAACTGACTGAAACAAACATATGTAACACTAATTTTATAGGTGTTCTTGTACGAGTAAATCATCTTGTATTAGCGGAATGTTCAAGGTTGTTCATTAGTAAGTTGTTTCAGAAAGCACCTATGTTCAAATTCTGTAATCATACGAATGTGATCACAAACATAAAGTTGAAAATTCAATGATCAACAGACAGAGGCTAAGAGACATAAAACTTTTATGAATCACGTAAGTGCTAGAAAAGTATTGGAGGGCATGATATATAATTCGACAGTTCATGGGATTCATTAATCCAAACTGACTTCTCTTACAAAATCGCCTATTGTTACACATGTGATCAATGTGATTCATTTAGTCTACAAAGATGTATCGTGTCGGTCAGATATCTTCTACTTTATAGTTTTGATAGACTGTAAAGTAGGTAAGATTTACTCTAACCACTACATCACACGGTTTATTATTTCTACTAAATCAATCTATGTTTATTTTGAGATTAATCTTTGTTTTGTTTGATATTTTTACTTGACAGTAATCATTACGTGTTGTGAACACATATTCTCGAGCGAAAATAAAAGAACAAAACAAAAACTGTATGCTGGTCAGCTCTCGTGTAACAATAAATCTGAATACGGAATAATTTACGCAGACTATATGTCAGAAAAAGAAACAAAACAAACCATAACTGAATAATATAATAACTCACTTTCATCCAAGATCACTGAATTAGAACCATCACTACCTGGTATATGAATTTCAATTTGTCCGACAAAGTCTACTCTATGTATACCTATTGAACCTGTATTTATTAAATGAAAACATGGAACGTGATTGATAGTCTTCCAGTGAATGAATAAAAGATTTTGAAAAAAATCTTTGAGGTTCAGACGACGTGTATAGACTGTATTTCGTTTGTTGTAAGGCGTCACACTATTGACAATTTGAGCAAGAAAAGATATCAGAAGAAGTTTTGCATGTGACATGGAGCATAGAACTGATTCACTGAAGACATCGAATCAATTGGATTCATGAAATGAAATGAGATTAAGAAAACTCAGAAACTATTTTGAGTCAAAAAAAATTATTGACTTACCAAAAGGGTAAATTTTAAAATGATCGATGTCACTTTCGTAATATTTAAACGAGAATTTTGGTGTTACATCCTTAAAAGATACAAATACATGAACAAGAACCTCTATTACAAAATATAGTGAACTCACTTCGCGAGCACTGGAACTTTTAAAACTGCCATTGACAAGTGGATGAGACTGAGTAAGACTAACTCTCATTGAGTAATTATAATGATGAGACTGAATATATGCATTAATATCTGATCGTTTACTTGCATACCGATATGAATTGTTTCCAAAGATTACTTTTTCATAGTCCTTTAATCCAGGTTCTTGACAGTTGAAGAATTCGTAATGCAGGACGACAACCAAACAAAATGATGTCAAAGTGACAGAAGAGAAATTGTATCTGAAATGGTCCAGATGAAGAATACAATGTTATATCATTGAATCAAGTCTCAATTCGTATAATGCACTCATTTACTTTGTGTGTTCAGCTAACACTCACCTCATTTTCTCGTTTAAAGCAGTGAGTTAAATTTTAATAGATCATGTCAAGTTTATATTGACATTTTAGGTGTTTGGCTGTCTCTTTCTGATTCGATGGTTCAAAGTGACCATTAAGAAGGCCACATTTGAAAAACCCATGTGTTCACGGTTAACCAACCATGGCGGTAGATGAACTCATCGTTATTCAATACTCTTCTAGTTATTGAGAACGTGGGCTGACATTGGCAATTTTCAATACAAAAGATGATTATTGTTCCACGCTAAAAAGTTGTCGGCAATAATCAAATGTTGTTTCCTCGAGTATCACAGTGTGTAGGCAAATAGATATCTGTTGCGTAATTTCCCGAATTCATCAATATCAAAATTGTTTTCAACTAAATACGGTCCATTCTATGCCATTGAACAATATCTAGTTATGAAAAGTGAACGGTTCTGTGTATATAATAGTGTTGATCAGTTATTGTGCTTGTAGCGTGGCGTCGAGTTGAGGTTAACTACGAACACCGCTACAAAGGAACACGTGCCAAGTAAATCAGAAGGCGTAGGTTGAACGTAGCCAAATAGATCCATAAGATCCCGAGGAAGCCAAATATCAGAAGGCAGTTAACGGACCAAATCGAGATATATTTGCTGGCGATCTCGTGGCATCGAAAGGATACCGAGATCGTGCCAGGATACAAGCTTGGTTACAGAACGTAACCGAATTCGCGCGAAGTTACAATCAAAGTGTGTGTATAAGAATGGAAGCAAAATATAGCTGTCATTAGCACAGTCAAACAAAAGCACGTTAAAACAAGCACTGGTACAGTTGGTTATAATAACAATTGTTTTTATTAAACCAGTCGTGTTCTTGTGATAAATGTGAGTCACTCATGAGTATGAGTAAGATTATAGAGTATTTGGTAGTGTTTCCTTGTAGCTATTTCTACGTTTTACACATTAACAGTAGAGAATGCTATTTAAGTACGCAATACAACTTACTACATAAAGAGGCTATGTGCTATTGGGGTTGTGGATAGACATCCAAGGTGTTACGAAAGCCTAACAGGTGTTATATTATTAGATAATAACCATCAGTCAGTAACTTGTAATCTCATACATGTTTCTAATTGTACAGATTCCTAATCTTCTCAAAATGACATCTAATTCAATTCCAGGTAGTTTATCTACTCAACGTATGTATGAGATTACCAGTTTCGTTCACTCCTCTTTCGTTTCTTGTAAAAGAAACTTATTTAAATAGCTTTTGCAGAGAATTCCACATTATACCAAACACATAATATTGAATAAAGTCATTAATCGTAATAATGAACAGCTATCTCAATTTTCCAATATAATTTCATAACGACAGCGTAAACGATTGTCACATTTTAAATGTAAAGTCGTAAAAATCTCCGACTCATTACTGTCTATATAATGGCATGCAGTTTCACAAAAGTCATTGGAACAACTTTTTGGTTACATGTGGCGTACTTCAATGTTCTTTTATTTATCCAGATGGAGATTATTCTTTTGTTAAGTGATTTCATTCTTCTCCAGTACATCCTCAACAGAGGCCAATAAATTCTTTGTACTTATTATCAAAATGTGAATATTTTAATGTTGAACTCAGAATAACTCTACGTTCCAATGGTAAACAGTTTTTACAACTAATGGAAATGTAGGTAGTAATAGGTATGAATGAATGGGATTTGATATGACATATGATATTCGTCATATTACCAACTGATAAATTCTACTGAGATCAACTATGTAAATTGAAATCTAGCTTTACTTAATTTTAATTTTATCGTGAAACACATTAAATGACCAGATGAACAAACAGATCAAGACCAAAAAAATTGTCCAGCACGTTCGCATGTTCTACTCACTTACTTACTTCCATACGCCCGTTACACCTTGTGAAGAAACATAGGTCGCTCACAAGCATAATCTACCCAACTTCTGGACAATCTTTTCCAGTTGTTTGCAGTTCCCTCTAATTCACGACGCACTGTATTCTTTGACCATTCGCTCTCTTGTTTCTCTTCAGGACTTCAAGTTAGCGTTTGCTTCATGATGTAGTTTGATGATCTCCACGATATATATTCTATTCACTTGCAGTGTCTTTTCTCAATTCTCTGTTCATCTGAAAGCTGGTTTATTGTCTCCCACAGTAGGCTGTTACTGATGATATTCAACCATAGAGCAGCCAGTATCTTGCGTAGGTAATTATTTACAAATATTTAGACTGTTTTGATGACAATTGTGATAGTAGAATGGGTTTATAAAATCAATAGTTATTAGATTTAAATATAGGTTTGGTGTTAAAAAACAACGAGTTGATTTGACGTTGATTTAAAATTGAGGGCTTGATTACTGAGAGAATAGAACGTTTGGAAAATCACCGCTTCATTGAACAGTTTTGTATTTCAAAAGGTTTAGTTTCCATTGATGCTAATTGATTTCACTAACAGACAACACAATGAGTTATTTTTTTACCTAAAATCAGTTGAACTGAACATTCTTCGTATAACGAATTCTTTGCCCACACTACGTGAATGACAACTTCTAAGAAGATTTACACACATCTTCACACTGATTCAGTAGCTATGCATCATAATTTTGCAAATCAACGCAACGAATATTAAATTGATGAGACAGACACTAATGTTGATCCAGTTCATTGTGATAGGATAGCATTCAAAAAACCTCATCACTAATATTGAGCAGCATTGGATTTGTTTGCACTGTCATTCATAATCAGGTGTGATTCTGCAATTTTGCTACATGAAGTGTTAACATGGAAATGATGTTAAAGTTTCATTATATAATCACGATTGAAAAGAGAAATTACAAAACGTGTCTTCAACTCTTCATTCGCATTCCAACGAAACACTTAATTAATGTCGACTGTAAGAAAGCTATGTTAGGTCGACCTGATAGAAAATAAAAATTTTCTGTGTTGACATGTTGATAACCGAGTACAGATCAAAGAAAATACGAAGCTAACGGAAGACTGTAGACGTAGATTATTGTACATCAGAATATTAAAAACATTACTTTGCTCCATTTCTCTTGGAATCCGAAAAAAGTATTAGAATTATTCTACACAGTGTTTCTTCATTACCTGGATACAATAAAAACGGATCCATTTCTACACGTATGAAGTAAGTCATCTAACGAACCATTGCTGGTGGGTGAGATACTACTTTTTCACATCCAGATAACTACACATTCTAAACTGTTCGACATACTCATCACCGAGTTACTATCAAAAATTCGACAGTGCACTATATGGACAGCCTATATTCAGATGACAAAATTATGCTTTTCCTCTACAGCAGTTCATTATTCACGTTCAAACAATACCATCACTATACTTTTTTAAGAATAAGTACTTCAACTGATGACGCTCTATCAACTACATTTCTACACTTGCTTGATTGACATAGTCCATCTCTCAGTTGTCAAGTGCATTGAATGATAAACCTAATCACAATAAAATCATATAATCTATTTACGAACTGCGAAATGTTGGTCGCTTTCTATCACGTGAAATTGAATTTGTTTAACAGCTACCCCACGAAAGTATTTATAACATCTGCCTACCAAGATGAATTTTTGAATTCGTTTCACTATATCAACTGATTCATCATACTTTGGAAAATAAATATGTTTACAGTAGTGGCAATATCAACTATCGAATTGAAGAGTGATCTCTGCATTCAGAACTGTAATAACTAGAACTGACTTTGAAAGAATCGGTCTCATCATCAACGGATGACGAACCCAGCAGTTCATTTCACAATGAATTGATCGATATTCTCGAACCTGCCTAATGATTCGGTGGTCTCTGTTCTTTATATTCAATTTGTATGCATTCAGGAATGATATCTGAAAACTTTCGAATTTTCTCTGATGTATCTGACTAAATATTGGATAACGTCAAGCAATATCATTTGTGTTACAACCTGTAAATGTTTTCAAATAGGCGCTATTATTTTTATAATACGTGAGTATATTATATAAATGCTTGATTAGCAAACATATTTCTGTTGACCTCAGTTGTTTGTATAAAAATCAATGATTATGCATTTTCTTGTCGCCTTTCATCATATTCCTTTTCTTTAATAAGGCTATATGGTTTTATCAATTGTGTAGTAAGCTTTATATAAATCTCAGAATAAACAATGTCGTTGTCTAATAATTATGTGTTTATTTGCCTGGAAATCACCTGAAAATCACTCACACAGAATACTTAAGAACGTGACATTCATTCTACAAAAACGTTCTACTTTTGTAAAGCCAAAATGAAGTGAAAATAAATATTTCACCCGGTAATTCATAGGTCTCGCTTCATCTAAAAATAAACATTGTAACTACTTGCCATCTAATTCCGAATGAGTTAAGTAGTCATTTTCTTACAGAATCATCTAGTTTTCACGTCCTCAGCCTATGGAACTCACATTAATAATCTCAGTGCTTTTAGATTTGACGCGTTTGTACGTCCCATGTTTATTGTCTGTGAGACTGTGGTCAATCATCTTGATGGCAAAATCCACATCAAATTTTGTGTATTGTTTTGTACCGCTCACTTTTTTAGATAAACTGACGAAAGCGAAGAACAAGGTGAAAGGGGAAGTTGAAAGACTAGAAGAATAAGAAGGAAGGTTGGGCTCTTATTAAGCTTCTGTTTCTGGAGTACTTTGTAGCATGATAACCATTATTCGCTAGGAAATAGAGGGCGCCGTCTTCACTCCAAAATGTAGTCGGTTATACCGAAAATAACCCTTGTGCATGTTGATCGTTAGTAAATTTTACTTTCATCATATTCAGGGATTTGCAAACATGTGCCTGATATATCTAGTTTCTCAAAATACCTTTCACCCTTTAGCGTAGCGAAAAAATCTTCTGGTAGTTGCAAAGGATACTGACGAAACTCTGAATGTTCACGTAATCCGATAGAGAAATCTACAGGTAGGTGAACGCTTCCATTTTATTTCTTGACAACCACTGTTGGCGCAGCCTAATATGAGAAGTTTACAGCTTTAATAACACCTATTTTCTGAACCCCTTCTAATTCCTGTTTAACTATTGAAGGGGTAGCATAACTTACAGGTCTTCTGGGTATAAAAACGTGAGTGGCTCCCGGTTTGAGGGTTAACAATGCTCTGGCCTCCGTACATGCTCTCAATATTTCTTTGGGCACGTTGTGATGTCTTTGTAGCACAGCATGTTTCCAGTTCCATTCTACGTGGTTCTCAGTTCAGATTCGTCTGCAGATGTTGTTAACAGAGTGGTCTGCTAGTTTAAGTGTCTCCATATGATTTAACCCCAATAAGTCGGGTGCTAGATTATTTGTAAGGTATACTGTTGCATTCGCTATCAAAGTACCTTTCGAAACAGTGCAGGGTACTTCTTCAGCAATATTTAACTTCTCACTCGATGCACTGTGTACTAGTTGTGTTGTTGGATGAACTATGAGTCTCCTAATATTCCTTCAAGTTTCTGGGCTGATTGTTTGAAATAAATGATTCATATCGCACAGGCTGTGATTAGCGTTCTGAACTTAACAGGCAGGGCCAAATGGGAAGCAGGACCGATAAGACTCCAGACTACTTGTACAGGTTTTATGAGTCATTGATCCCATCGATAATTCACTGTTCTCTAATTGCTGGTATCATTACCACATATATATTGATAGGGGCACAAACTCACTAGTTATAACAATTTCCACTTGACAAAATTTACAGGTTCAATACAACTCTTCTGATTTGCAAATTCCTCTGAAGCAAAA
Source organism: Schistosoma haematobium (assembly GCF_000699445.3). Classification (NCBI taxonomy): domain Eukaryota; kingdom Metazoa; phylum Platyhelminthes; class Trematoda; order Strigeidida; family Schistosomatidae; genus Schistosoma; species Schistosoma haematobium. Next base: position 3,751,048 of record NC_067198.1, read on the forward strand.
ACAATTGATGTAGCATAATTACATGAATTCTTTATATTTCACGGTTCCTCGTCAGCTGCCTGCAAATTGATATTATGACATCAGAACAGTCCTCATCTTCATGATAGCGAGTATTTTGTTGATATCTCAAACGTTTTCAAGAAGAACAGTAAACAACTGGCAAAATATCGCTCAACCCAAACCATCCGTCCACAAAGATTTAGTTGTCGATATCGCCTTGCCGTGATCAACCTATTCAAAGATGTTTGTCTCATAATTCTTCCTTAGCTGACACTAAATATGAGCCTATGATAAGTAAACTCATCGTTACCCGACATTGTGGATAGATACATCTTACTGTTGACCAAGTCCATTTTTTCACCGAGTATTGATTAAAGTTTATGAGAACAGTCGACTAAAGTAGACCAAATTGTTGAAGAAATTAAACTTCTTTGGTCTTTCTATCGTTTGGTATTGATATTCATTTTCGTAAGATAACAAAAGCTAAAATTTTCCTACTACTCAACATGTGAATATTTAACCTTTTAAAAATGCTTGAAAATTCTTCCGTTATTAATATTATTATTATCAATACCAATTTCATTGTTGGATCTGTATTTGTACTACTATTCTACGTTTGTTCTTGTTGCTCTATTCGAACTCAAATATTCATTCAGATGTCAGTTGATTGTTTCAGTGGCCCATTTTCTTACTCCGATTAGATCATGTGAATGATTGTTTTCAAAATGTACATCCTGACTAACTTCGTGTATAATTATCTACTTAACTCGCGTTGGTAAACAACGGAATCAAATCATTCAAATACGAGAATTGCTTTCGAATACGTATATTTGATGCGATCAATGATCCAGTAAAACGATTGGAGAATCAAAGCGAAGAAAACGAGTTGAGAGAGGAGCGAAATGTCGCGCGGTGAAGAAGGCGAATGAGTCGACACGTTTTAATCGAGAGTTAATAAATATTTATGGCCAAACGAAAATACGATACAGACATGTGATGAGTAAGATGAGAAATGACCAAACATAAGCTTACCTTATAGCAGTCAAAGTTGATAGGTGAATTTATTAGGGACGTCAAAATATAGCTTGAGAATAATGGACAGATTGGTTTGCTCAGAAGTAAAAAGAGGCTATGTGAGCCCGACAAAGAACTGGCGACTACATTGATTTATCTTCGGCTCACTCTGCGGCCAGACATTCAGCACATACCACATTGAGTTTATTTCCTCAGTTTCAATCATAAAACACTGTGTTCAACTTGACCACTTACACTCGATGCGTGTCTCTAAACGCAGCTTCAACTTTCTACAACACATGATTATGTCAGTGAAGCGTGACGATTGAGTACTTTAAAGAGGAAATGTCATTTCCAAGTACCACTACTTTAGTTTTGTTTCATACAAGACACACTCTTACATTGTGTGGTGATATAATAGAGGACTGCAAGTGTGACTGTCATACTGTGAGTGAGTGGATAAATGTGTGGATATATTATCTACTTAATGTCATTCATATATTCCTGTCTCTATCAGTCAAATGGTAAGCATGAGCGAGGAACGTCTCCAAATAGCCATACACACTTTTGAGATATAGATATTCATAATTTATAGTTATTTTGCTCGATATATCTGGTTAAGTGAACTTCAGTGAATGGGAATTTTCAAAGTCATTTTCGCATTAATCAAATCGTTAGAACTTGGCGTGTTCTAGTTTCATTCGGTAGTTGATAAATTCAATAGAGTTTGTTACAATGTGAGCTGTATATGCAGGTGAAGTACAAAATGGAAATTCGTTGTTTTCTGGAATTGACGTTGAATAATCATTATTCAGTAACATTTGGACAGTGTGTTCACATAAACTACCTCAATTTTATTTCGTATCATTATGCACAACAATTTAGTGACATTTATATCGACTGATTTTACAAGAGAAACGACTGAATAATGTAGACTGTAAGAAGCTAAATTAGATCACTTCGACAGTATACAGAACTATTTTGCATTGACATGCTCACAGTCGTATACAGATAGAGAGCAATATAATGTCAGTGAATATTTGATGATGTACATCACTGTATACCAAAATATTAACGACATTCTTTGAAATGTTTCTTAAATGCTTCTTGATGAAATTCACACTGGATGTTGCTGTTAATTTAAAACGATTTAACTACTTCACTAATTCATATCGTTCAGAGAAAAAGCGTCTTCAGTGCCACGTATTCATCCGTTTTAATGCTAATTGATGACAGTCGGAGAGATATTGATGCGTCATTTCAGCTCCATAATGATTATCATTGACTATTCGTTGTTTCATTTGTTTGAACTTCGTTTTCTCCTCTTTAGTAAAGTGAACGCTCAAGTTTTACATCTCTAATCTACTCAACACCATAATGTGTTCGGCAGCTAAAAGTGATTTGGAAAATAACGTTGTCCGACAGAGACATTATATCCTGAATGAACAGTGATTATTCATCCTGAACCTAACACGTGATTCTTTCTTCCTCTTAAAATTGTTTGGATTGAGGACTTTAATTTGACGATTCAGTCAGGTTTGTGTGTTTTGGTATTATATATAGTCATTATAACTATAAGATTTTTTCTAAGTAATTTGGGTTCTTTTATTCTAATATGCGTTTTCATATAAGAAATATTATTTTGAATTAATAGTGATAAAAGTAGTGTAAATTATCGGAAAGCGTGATCTGCAAATATCAGTCCGTTGGCCTCAGTTGTTGGTAGAAATATCAATCAATATAATTTCTCGTTGTCTGTCAACGTATTCTAACAAAATTATAATTATATAGTATTATCTATTGTGTAGTGAGCCATATGTGGATCTCAGTTAGAATAAACAATGTCGCATTCTTATGATGTGCTAAACTGCCAGGCCACCACCTACGCACAAAAAATATGAATGAATGAAACTTTCATTTTGCGAAATATTGCTACTTTGTAGTGTTAGTCATTAGTTTTAGCCCATAATATATCTTATTCTAGTTTCCGGACATTCCATCCTATTCATTCTACCTGAGTCATATTTTGACCTTGTCATTTATTCGCTTATTAGCCTTGACTGTTTTCACATGAGCGTATATGTGTGTACACTTCATGTCCCAGGACTCATAACATGTCTGTAGTTTATTTTGTCTGCCTATAAATATTGAGTAATGCCCGGCTTGAAATGGAGTTGGCTTCCCAGCCATCTCGCATACGTGTCATTTTGCTTTGCTATGTTTCATTCGCTTCATGTACGAAATATATGTATTCTCAAAACAATTCTCGTAATTCGACTTATTTAATTCCGTTATTGGATAACGCGATTTAAGTCGACGATGACATACGAGAATAGGCGATAGTAAACATTCGTACGCTCTAAATGGAGTCAGATCAACGGGTTACTAAAATGGTGAGCCCTTCAACGAATATCGCCGATCTAAATGAGGACAAAATCAAACTACGGGCCTCCGCTGAAACTTTACTAAGAGCGAAGTGAATTGAAAGCTACTGTTCTTCCCGGTAATTCGTAGAAATTCTTGCTTCAGCTAAGAATAAACGTTGTAAAAACTCGTCATCTAATGCCTTGAGTGGTTGTTTTCGTGTAGAATCTTCACACATCACAAGTATATTGGTCTGTGTGACTGTGATGAATCGTCTTGATGACAGTCTCCATGTCGTTCAGTATTTAAGTAGGAGAGCACTTGAAGAAATTGGTTAACACACAAGACGCATTGTCATCGAACTAATATCGAGTTTCGGCTATCATATTACAGAAGACTGTAGATCATACGAAACAGTGAATTGACTAGACGGTTCAGATTTATTCTTTGTTCAAATCATGTCATGTATTAGTCATTGAATGTTGGTTTGTCTTCGTCATGCAACATTATGCATTGCATAATTGAAATTTAATTCAGTAGACTTAGTGGAGGGTGTGTTTATACGTCCTGGTTATATTTTAATCGGAATTTCATGCTCCCAGTACTGATCTCATTATTGAATATGTCCATTGTTTCTAAGATCGGAACCTCAAATTATTTCCAGTGTTATTTAGTGAGAACGATTAGCGTTTGAACTTGATTCAACACAATTTACACAGTAAATGGCAAATAATTTTCTAATATTTTCTGTGCTATTACGTTTGCTGTTGTTGTTCGCGATATATAAATTGAACCGATTTTTTTGGACAATCATATTCCTTACTAGCTTTGATCTAACTTATCATTATTGTTTTTAGTGTTATACACCTTACTCTGTTAGTTCTTATCGCTTTGATCACAAGTTCTGTATTCTCAGGAATGCTGTTATCAACAAGATCGAATGCATATATTTCGTCTCATAAACGAATTTCTTTACAATTAGGGCATTTCAGAAATGTATCTGATTCAGGTCCTCGAAGTAATTGAGTTTAGCTGGCCAAATAGTTTATTAGGTGTGCGATCGCTACTATAAACTTTCACGACGTGTTCCGAAATCGTTAATATAAGTGATCTCAATTTATTGTTTGCCTTAGTGAGTACGTCAGTGTCTGTAAAATGAGTTCTATTCATTCACGTTTATTACACTTTCAGTTAGTAATCTACCTATGCAACTGAACATTGAAAAATTCAAAAGTAATCAACCAGATACGCAGTGTATGTTGAGTAAACCAGTTTAGTGAGATAATTCATTCAGCTACACAGAAACTGTCAATTCTCATGCGTTATCCGTTCACCAAATGTTTTCAGAAAATTGTCGGTTTTAATTTTTGTCTAAATGTCCTACAAAATATCTCAGTTGCAAGATGAGATTGGTGAAGTTCCAGTGAGGATTCGTGACTACTGTAGTCCAACCATATCGGTTATAAAACAGCTATCCACCGTGAGCTATGGAACAATATCGTTAAAACGTGTGAATTGATCGATGTTTCACAGAAAAACATAGTTTTTCAAAATTCAACTTCCTAATTAATAGCCAACTAATCATTGTTATCATGGATCCTCAATCAGAAAATCTTGTTCAAACACGACTTGTCGAACTTACATTAAGTAAAATGATCATACACATGTTATTTAAAGAATGTTCCATCTCAGAATTCTTAGTAATTGGCTTATTTCTTTAAAGGCAATTATTATAGTCTAAATTATTTGATAGCGTGATTTGCAAACATGTCTGTTAACCTCAGTTGTTTGTACAAATATCAATCAATATAATTTCTGATTGTCTATCACCTTGTTCTATCTGATCAATAAAACTATATGGTAGTATCCATCGTGTTGTCAGACTTACATCGATCTCAGTTAGAATAAACAAGGTCGCTCTTTAATAAAACTGTGTTAATATGACTGACAATCAACTACGCACACAGAATATCGGTGAATGAAACTTTCATTTTGCGAAAGATCGCTGCTTTTCTGAAAACAAAATGAACTTAAAATACATTTTTTGTCCGTAAGTTCATCTAATCTACCTTCCAAACGTCCCACACACTTTGTACAAAATGTCTTCTATTCTCTTTTCAATGACTCCAGGTTCCCATCAATATTTTAAGGTATGACTTGATGATCACTTTATCACACACATCAGAATTTCTGGTGGTCTGATTTTACTGCGTCCATCTTAAGGTTTTAGTGGCAATATAACTTCAAATACTGTTCGAATACATCTTCCGAACATAGCTTCAGCAGGGAACTTTCAATCTGGGACAACAGGGTTGAGTGTAGTTCTATAAACTGTTAAGAATCTTGTAATTACCTGACATGTCACTTCGTCTATCACTTCCAGTAATTTCCTTTTAAATATGTCAATAAAGCGCTCTGCCTATCTAATTCTTTGAGTGTGATACGGTAAAGAACGCATATTTGTGGTCCGTTTAATATTGCTGAGGTATGTGTGTAAGTGGTCAAGTTGAACACAGTGTTTTATGATCGAAGCTGAGGAAATAAACTCAATGTGGTATGTGCTGAATGTCTGGCCTCAGAGTGAGCCGAAGATAAATCAGTGTAGTCGCTAGTCCCATGTCAAGCACAATAGCACGAAACAGATTAATCATCTTGGTAATGTGTTTTGGAAACGGTGGTTAATAGAATATTTACCGTCCCTAAAAATCGTTGGAAATATTTAGCTGAACACCGCAATTTTCAGAAAGGAGATGTAGTAATCGTGGCTTCGGACATCTCGACGCGTGGAATGTGGCCGAAATATATAACGACGAAAGGTTAGTACGGTAACTGTTCATACGAATAATGGATTGGTTAGAAAGGTTAAACGTAAATTATGTCTCTTTGAAGGTTCGAATTCGTTCCTTGTTGTATCAATGAAGGCAGGTCGATTAGGCGTACTGTTGTAAGACCTGCTCGTTTCTGTATTGTAGAATATGTTATAGAATGAATTATGACCATAGGCATCAAGGTAGCTTGTGTTGTATGGAGGGATTTTGTGGGCCAGTGTATATGAAAGCCGTTTGTCATCACTCCACTTAATTGACCAGTATCGTCACATGGATCTGGACTTCTAGAGCTGTCGTTAATATCCGTAGATTCATTACACCAAATCGATCAATCCGACCGCTTGTTTCACTCTCTGACAATTTACTTGTATTAACGATGTCTTGACTAGTGCCATATTGCTTGACTTCAGTATATCTTTCAAATCCAGTCTTCAAGCTGATCTGTCGCTTTTACTTAGGTTGGTCGAAGCGAACCACTGGAGCAGAACTTAACTCACTTACTTCACTTAAACGAATAACTGGGAGTGATAAGTAATGGACAGTGCACAGCCTCATGATATCACTCTGTTATATTCACTTGCTTACTGATCTCACGCGATGAACTGGATTCACAAAAAACGCAAGCGTATAAACAATAAAGCTTCCTCTATATTGGTAAGTCAGTATTCACACAAATAAAGGTTACCGTGCGATAAAAAACCTCATCTGTCAAAATGAACCCGCAGTCTGTCAATGTGATGTCACTAAGTGAGATTATCACACATCCTACTATTTCGGCCTACCAAAAGAACATATCATAGAAGGTTGGGTGCATGAAGTTTGAAGTACAGTAACGATGAACTTTAAATTAAATCTTGTGGAAGTGTTACAGAAGGCATTGAAGTCCATGTAAATAATGTGGAAGTGAAACAGGTCATATCATCATGTGAACACGTGATGCTAATAGAGTTGACTTAGCCCAGTGATTGAAAACCTGATTATCATCCTTTGATAAATTAATGAATGCTGACTCTGAAATCACCATTGGAATCATCACTGAACAAGATTTTTTGACACAAGTCAAAACTGATTGAAGCATACTTTGAATGATGTTGGCGTTTTTCATTCTGCTTCATAGAATGTAAATGATACTATTGTTTACAAGTTGAATTTACAATTGATTTAAACGTCCTTGATATTCTTCAGATGATTAGAACGATCCGTAAAGCGGTGATATTTTACTTGTTTAACTGGTGTGCTGTTCGGTTGTTTGAATCTCAGCATTCACAATGATGAAAATTTTTCTTTCCATTTCACTTAACACGGTGAGGAGTGCTGAAGTGAGTGTAAGCCACTAGGTGAATACTGCAAATTCATTGATTAATTGGTGCTGTTTCACCTACTAGCACTACTACGGTGTGCGTTAAAAGCACAAAATTTACCAAAATTCCATGACATGAGCACGACTGGCGTGCAAATCAGTCGAAAGCAAACGGGACTTGATTGAACCATGACGTGATATCAGTCTCCAAAGTTACTGCCTGTTAATTTGAATCATATCAATAGGTGCACCTGTCCGGGCAAAAACTGTGACCAGTAGTTAGAAGTATGCAACTGACAAGTTTCATACAGGACGGACACGACTCGTGGATTCCAATGCTGACCACATCACATCCATTGTTTTAAAATGGGTGAGGATTTCACGGGCAGACATCATCCTTAAAATAACCATCATCAACAGCACCAGTGACAAATATTCATTCTTAAGCATCATTGGAAGAATACGACAATGGTATTATGTCGATAACAATTCAACAGTCGTCAACAAACTCAACTGTGAATCATTCAAATAGTCGGTTCAAACCGAGCCAGAAATCACCAGTGAAATCTCCTTGTTTGTATGTTATCTAAACTTCATCGTTATTTGCTCTTCATTTGGATTCAAGTGTCGGCATCCAAAGATAGCAACAACAGAAATAGTAAGATATTACGAAATAGATAGACGAAATGATAGTGCCCTCTTCATTCATGTAAAAGAATAATTGAACACGTTCACGTGTGAGCGCTTCCCCGTTTACACAAAAGTCCAGTGGAGCAATACAATTAAAACACCAAAGTTTAAAAATCAAATACATTTAATTGTGCATTAAACTAGTTTGCCCACTTCCTTCCTTCCTTTCGAACAAACAAATGTTCGTTACATAAGCAGAGAAGAACAGAGCATAAGGATGACTGAACATTGAGTCAAAGTTGTTTGTTCGATCATCCCTTCATGAAATTGCCTACATCATCACGCATCCACCTTTTTCTTGCAATCGATTAGCTGTGTTACACGCAAATCCTGAAACTAGACAATCTTCTTCTCCATTCTGTTGCATACACACAGTCATTTCTTGTTCACATTCACAAACGGGACGACAATCCATGTTTCCCTCTTCACGTGGTTGTTCAACCAGTTTACGTTGTTGACTCAAAGTTGACATGCTTTGTATTTTAACTGCACTGTTACGTTGAACCAACGAGAATGCTGGAAGACGAAGAAGCAAACCAGATCAACATGTAGGATAAATGAATATTGTAGTGTTGTCAACACAAAATTATTCAAAGGTTATGAGACAGATTGTCTCTTAAACACAATAGAATAATGCTAATAACAATTCGAATCACCGAATAGATTGGTCAAATCATTATTCAACTTACTCAATCTAATTTATTCACAAGTTTTCACTGTGAAAATGAATAACTAAATCGCTAAACTAACTTCTATCATCTCATGAGCTGTTTTACTACCGAGCACGCACCATCAATTCTGAGCATTTGAATTAACCCTTTGTGAACGTCAGCATCAGGTTGTATGTATATGATGCTGACTGGTCCATATAAAACAAAATGCGTGACTTATGTTTCAATTTTATTCACTATCTCACCATTCATAACAAAATGGTAAGTGAGTGCTGTACGTAGCTATTAAATTGATTTTACGATGCATGCTTTGTAATGACGGTGTTTCGATTGGAAAGACAATAAGAGAAGATTACATGTTCATATTTCTGAGCATGTTCCAAAAAACTTGAGGCCGCGAGGGACTGGAGCTCCCAACAGTGCAATAGCTCGACATTTACTTGACACCAGGCATAACATTGACACTCCAAACGCTTTTAAAATCGTCAGCAGACAAAAAAGTACGACCGCTCTCAGTTTTACTGAAGCGATCGCGATAAAAAAGATTAAAACGGATTTATGTATTCAAAAAGAGACAGTTTAGATAGGAGGACGTTATAGAAACTTCTTCGAGACTACAGAGTTCTCGAGAAGATTTTCAGTATTATCCGAAACTCATACGACGGATTACAGTGCAAGGTCGTGCATGGAGGACAGCTGACAGATGCATTCCAAGTAAGGACCGGAGTCAGACAAGGCTTTCTACTTTCTCCTTTCCTCTTTTTTTTGTTGGTCGACTGGATTATGAAGACCTCGACATCTGAGGGAAAACATGGAATACAATGGACAGCTCAGAATCAATTAGACGATTTGGACTTCGCTGATGACCTGACCCTCCTATCGCATACGCACGAACAAATGCAGATAAAGACAGCCAGTGTAGCATCAGTCTCTGCATCAACAGGCTTCAGCATACACAAGGGGAAAACCAAGGTCCTCAAATTCAAAGCAGAGAACAGCAATTCAATCACTCTTGACGGTGAAACTTTGGAAGATGTAGAATCCTTTACATACCTGGGAAGCATCATCGATGAACAAGGAGGATCGGACGCAGATGTAAAAGCGAGGATCGGCAAAGCAAAGGCCTCATTCCTACAGTTGAAGAACATATGGAACTCAAAACAACTTTCAACCAATATCAAAGTCAGAATCTTCAAAACGAATGCCAAGGGAGTTCTACTGTACGGAGCTAAAACTTGGAGAACTACAACAACCATCATCAAGAAGGTACAAGTATTCATAAACAGTTGTCTATGCAAGGTACACAATATCCATTGGCCGGATACCATCAGCAACAGCCTTCTGTGGGAGAGAACAAACCAGCTTCCAGCTGAAGAAGAAATTAGGAAAAAATGATGGAAATGGATAGGACGTACATTACGCAAATCGTCAGACTGCATCACTAGGCAAGCCCTAACTTGGAATCCTGAAGGGAAGCAAAAAAGAGGAAGGCCAAAGAACACATTACGTCAGGATATTAAAAGGATCAACAGGAACTGGAAGGAGCTGGATAAGATTGCCCAGGACAGGGTTGGACGGTGAATGCTGGTGAGCGGCCTATGCTCCTTCACGAGGAGTAACAGACGTAAGTAAGTAATTAATAGACTTATTATTACCCTGATAATCCACTTTTTTTCAATTTTCGCTTTTTGTTTCTTGGTTATTTGTGTTATTTCATTCACCTATTTATTTTGAAAATATTTATTTTGTGTTATATTCCTCCCCCATTACCGAATTCTTAAACCAACTTTTCACTCACACATTTCCACCCACTTATCCTCTTCAATTATGTTAACTTTTTCAAACTTCATTCAATTATTATTACGTAACCTATCTTTTCACTGTTTACTTCCATGAACCCTCCATTACCTTTAAAATTATCACACAATTTATGAACTCCACTCAACTATTACACCACCCATCCCGAATTGTTTCCTTAACTCTAACACCAATTAACCTCTGACCTGTTCTTGCATATATGTGTATATAGTTATATTGCCATTCCAATCCTTTACATTCATTTATGTCAACTGTTCCATACGACTTCTTATCTCAATGTAAAATCCTATTACATATATGGTTGTAAACATCTGACGAGAAACCTCGAAATATTATGAATTCATGCTATTCTGCATCAATATTTGTTCCGGCTTTATTTAAATTCAAAAAGGGAACCAACTGCATGAAAAGCATCCGCAAACTTTCCTTTGTTTACATTAAACAAAACTCAATCATGTCATCACTGAAATACTTAATAGATAGTCGAAAAAAGTCTATTTTCATAGAAATAATTTGCAGATCATTTTTATTTAATGATTTTATTTTGTCCGGTTTTCATCTCTTTGGATTATAAACATTAAAGATATGAAGAATCATTTTCAAATTCAATGGACCTTCCTCTCGATTTGACTAAAGTGCGGTTAATAATTGAATGGGTGTGTGCTCAATGGACCATTGTGTTGTTTGTAATCTGGTCCTATATTTTCGGTTGTGAGAACTATTTTGGCTTAGTGTGACATCAAAAGATATATATGGTGTGTTAACCGAATATCCCAGTCTAGTGATCTCACATTCTCGTTTACAGACCTTATCATCTTGAAGTGGTATCGTATCAAAACAAACGACAACGAATTCATGTTTCCATGAAAGTGATTTAAATGATCTAATAACCTGTAAACAAAAGAATACTTTTTCTGAGTGTAGAATAATTCACAGATAGCTGCAGTCATGATGTTTTCTGTACTGTTGATGTCAGTGTTTTTGATGTAAGTATTATTTATCATCAGTCGAAAGAGGAATGCTTGGTAGCAGAAGGTTGCGAAGATAGGATGGAAGAAAACGAGGACAGAGGGTGATTGTTATGGAAGTTAAGGAACAATGAATTCTGAAAAAATTGATGGGTAGTGTACCAGACGTTACCAGGTTATTTGGTAATGTTGCATTGAGATGTATTTGGTTGACCTGACTTGTGTTCTCGTTCACCAAGATGCTAGATAAACCTAATTTTGTTACTTTTATCTCTTCGATTGTTGACCTTCTGTGGCTTCATAAGAATTGTTTAGTTTGTGTTGAGTATTGTTGTTTTAAAGCTGAAGATTTTCGGTTAATACAATCAACAGTCTGGCGTTTGAGCTTAACGAGCCTATTAACATCAATAACTGGCCAGATTCGATGATGAAAAATTAAAATACTTCAAGTCCAGTTTATTGAATTGAACTGAAATGAGTTGTAAAAGAGTCCGATTATCTTATATTGAAGAACGGCAGTTAAGTTTTTCATCTAAAATGATGTTTCGGTATCTTTCGTACAAATTAAGAAAGATCTGTATAGCCCGTGAATGCTTAACTAACAAGCTTTAAGTATAACACATGTTCTTTATATAAAAATTTGCTGATTATATTTCGTAGCTGATCTGATATATATGAGAATTATTAACTGCGGTGTATTTTGTAGAATTGTGTACTTATATAATACAGCAGAGCAATAAAAATTCTGCATTATTGATGATGTGATGATGATGATGATGATGATGATGATGATGATGATGATGATGATGATGATGATGATGATGATGATGATGATGATGATGATGATGATGATGATGATGATGATGATGATGATGATGATGATGATGATGATGATGATGATGATGATGATGATGATGATGATGATGATGATGATGATGATGATGATGATGATGATGATGATGATGATGATGATGATGATGATGATGATGATGATGATGATGATGATGATGATGATGATGATGATGATGATGATGATGATGATGATGATGATGATGATGATGATGATGATGATGATGATGATGATGATGATGATGATGATGATGATGATGATGATGATGATGATGATGATGATGATGATGATGATGATGATGATGATGATGATGATGATGATGATGATGATGATGATGATGATGATGATGATGATGATGATGATGATGATGATGATGATGATGATGATGATGATGATGATGATGATGATGATGATGATGATGATGATGATGATGATGATGATGATGATGATGATGATGATGATGATGATGATGATGATGATGATGATGATGATGATGATGATGATGATGATGATGATGATGATGATGATGATGATGATGATGATGATGATGATGATGATGATGATGATGATGATGATGATGATGATGATGATGATGATGATGATGATGATGATGATGATGATGATGATGATGATGATGATGATGATGATGATGATGATGATGATGATGATGATGATGATAAATTAGTGTACTTGATGTTGAGTATGTTGATGTGAACTAAATTTAGTTGTTTATTATTCCGATCGTCCTATATTGAGGAATGACAGTTAAATGTTTCACCTAATATAATGTGTTTTTATCGTTCATGCAAATGTATGAACATCTGCTTAGTCCGTGATTGCTTAACTAAAAACCTTTAAGCATAACAGATATTCTTTATATAAGTATTTGCTGATTATGTTTCGTAGCTGATCTGTTATATATGAGAATTAATAACTACGGTGTATTTTGTAGAGTTGTGCAGTTATATAATGCAGTAGAGCAACGAGAGTTCTCCATTACTTGTCAGTTAACATTCGTTTCGATTCTCACCAAGGCAAATTCAATCAAACACACCTTCTATATTGTATAATAATATATTAGTCATATCCCATTGAGTAGAAGCTCGAAATTTTGCAACTTAATAATCTTGAATAAGCGGCCTCCTCGAAAATAAATAACGTTTTTCAGGTTAACTGAAGTCTGATTATTACAATTATTAAGTCTCTCTCTTCGTCCTAGTATTCTTTGACGCTCTAGTTCTCAATGCCGATTCTCAAATCGAAACACGACATGGATTAAACGATGATGTATTCCGCTGTAAACAGAGAATTAATTCAGTCAAGTAGAAAATGTCATATTATACACAAATTTCACACAGCAAAATTTCTATAGTTTTCTCAATTTACCTAATAGTGTCGACCAGTTGAAAATGGACCCACTACTGAGTTCCAATGTGTAGGTATGGTCAACATGCATCGGAGGTAACACCACACTCCCTAGAAATCGTATTTCCTACGTCAGACTCTCTTACACACTACGCGTGTGTCATTCAGTCCATGATTGTCACCCAAGTGAGCCTCATTTTGGAACCAGAGTTGATCATGGATACAACAGAATGGGTGATCAGTCTGATCTCCAATGACTGCTTAAGTTGTCTAGCAAGGTTGTTCCTACTATACAGCGGCACCGCGAGGAAGTCTTAGACAGGATTTTGCTGCTTGGACAGACAATAATATTCCACACTCTAAAATAATACTCATTGTAGATTTTGAATTTACCTTTCAATGACTAAAGGATCGAACTCTTCGTTTCATCCATGATTATAAGAGTTCAGTGTGTCACATGTCACTGAATTGTTTACTCTGAACAACATTCTTTTTGCCAGGGTTGTGTTCTATGGTATGAGTTTGTTGACTCCAAGCCTAACATTATTTTCTTACCCAGGCTCGAGAACGGCTGTAACCTCAGGAGGGCTTCAGGCAGAGTTTGGTCAATTTCAACAGGATTTAAGCGCAAGTAAATTATTGTGATTGTTTCAACTCCAAAATTACCTCATCAATGAAATCTGTTGACAAATTATGATAAATCACAGCTCTTGAATGGATATCCTAATTAAGAATCCTCAGAATAGCCCAATTTGATGAGCAAACTAGAACGTATTTAATTTGCAATTTGTAACCAATGCCGAATCAAGTACAAAGAATCAATAATTAGTTCTAATACCTCACGAATCCCAGTCACTTATGCCAGATCTTCACTGGATTTTTACGAATGGTAAAGTTGATGAATTCTTAATGAAAATATTTCTTTATTATTTTTAATTGTATCGTATAGCGTTTAGAATCAATTTCGTGAACCTTTTTATGACACTTTATCACAATTTATACGTATGGAGCTTATCAAGTCAAGAAAATATTGAATGTCAATGAAACACTGTTCCAAATAAAAATTGCTACTTGCTACTGTTTTACATTCTCTTTTCTTATTCATTTTCCTTCGACTCTTTTGAGTATTGTTTTATACTACTCATATATATTCAGTAAATAGGTTTCCATTCCTAGCAATTTTTAAGCTCATGTTGTTACTCAAGTTTGTCGTGTAATATTCGGAATTGTTGACATATACTTATAACTTTTATTGTATTTGTCATTATAAATACCTTATCGCAATCATTGAAGCAATTATCCATAATTTTGTACATTTGTTTAACCCATGCTTAAACACAACGGTTTCCATATACTTCGTTTGCTTGTTAAAAACTGTTATCATGTTTAGACACAGCTAACAACTGTCTTTTACACTATCATATGTTATGATTATTCTTTATGTTACTATTACAGGAAACGTCTTTTATTTCAGAATAAGGACGCGGTAAACGTTACATACACCTCACAATTTGGAGTTTGTAACTAATTATTGTATATTATTGAATAATGAACGGCTGATTTAGAGAAACGGTTGTTTTGACAACTTTGATTTTGCGCGTATATCAGTAACGTGATTTGGACTTTACGATAGACTCAACAGCCTTCAACTCTGGTGTCCATGCATGACTCCGTAATGCGTTGCTCAATCTCAAGTAGACTTAGATTATTTTAGATTCTGAACGATTAAATTTATCCATTCTTCTCCATATCAACTCTGACCTTGTCACCTGTATGCCTATCAAATTCAATTAATTTATGTTAGCATATCTGTATTCACTTCATATCTTACTCATTATATAGCCATCGAACGTTCTTTTCTCACTATAAACATCAATTCACGCTCGTATATACAAAGTTGGTCCACTCTGCGTCTACATTGCGGGTAATTTGGGTTCGATTCGATGTCCGATAAACACTTGATTGAAAAACACGCAGTTAATATCTACTATCCAATTCAAATTAAAAGACATAGACTGGGCTATACAGCAAAGTTGCAAATCATTTTCATATTGATATTAGTTTGCTGAATAATTGTTGACAGGGATGTGTTCTACTGGTGACCGTCAGTGTTTCTTCAATGACCTTGGGGATGCAAAGCTAATTTCCATTCACTGAGACTGCGTTTGATATGCAAGGACTAATATTTAGACACCTCGAGAATGGGTCAGATTCAGAGTGATGTTTGAGTTGTGGAGTCTGTAGCAGTAGTTGGGAATAGAGTTAGGTAGTCAGCTCTCCACCATTACATTGTGACATCTGCGAAAACACTACAAAACACTCTTACTTAAATCTTATCTGTTAGTCAGAACTGCATATTTCTCGCTTAAGCGCTGTGTTCTCACTCGAAGTTCCTCTGAAACGGTGCCTATAACCTCATACTGTCAGTAGATAATTAAGAAAGCCTGATCGAATGTTACTATATTGAAGTATCACTTGTTTCAGCACGGTTTGTGTCAGCACATTTCATTCATGGAAGTCAAGTGACATGAAAATGTGTGGTCTTGTGAGCATCGAAACGACTGATTACAACCACCCTACATCAAATCAAGTTCTACGATAATATACTAAAATAGTCAGACCATGAAAATGAATGTCATTGTGACGAGTGGCCAGTACGCATAATTTATTTTTATAATTTACACTGTCTGATAGCGTGTTTATCTGCTTCCTCCAAACCCTGTGTATAACATATAATTGTGGACATATTCTCGTCTGAATGCTCTATTCAACTCTAATGATAATCAATGACATCGTAAAGATCAGTGGCCAAATTATCTCAATCTCCAATCACATTTATCCATGAGCATAATACAGTGTTATTCAAAGTGAATCTTGGGTTACCTGCTCTCGGTTCACGGTAAAGAATTCCAAGGAGATTCAAGCTAACATTACACCAACGATCAGTATTCAGTGGCTGACATTAGTATTTTGCAGTGAACAGTAGACTATGACTTGAACTTTATAGAGAAATTACTCAACTTCACCTATCACATATGACAGAACCAACTGTTTTCTGTAAGAGTTGTTTTATGTGGGTGGATTTTCACTACGGATGGATGTTGGTTGCAGTACCAGCGTAAACTAAAAGGTGCTAGGTAGTCATTTTGCCCTGATATGCAATTTCTCAGTAATCAGCATTTTGTGTAGTCGCCTAGCTCAATGTCGAGTAGATTGAGACTATTGGTGTGGATTATTGGATGACGATTCGATAGTCTGAACGTTAAGCGTTTGATGGAACACCTGAAAATCATTCAATCGACCACCGTTTCAATGTCGACAAACATCACAGAGTGGGTGATTTCCAAATTCATTCGAGTTCAGCACACATATTTCAGTGAACATATATTCCGAACGATATGAGAAGTAAGTGCCACCTCAACAACCGTTACTGGGTGGTAAAAATGAAATCAATGAAAATACATGTAACTTGGATGAAACAACACTAATTTGATGGGTTGTTATTAAAACGAGTATGCATGCAATCGGTTTCACTGTTTCCTCTCTGCAGAACATTTAACGAAATTGTGTAGGATGGATAAGATTGCAGTGAGGGACTCATATTTTATCGAGCTTGAGGAATTTATCGTCAGTTGGACGTGCCCGAAGTCCATTGATGATGGTGTTTGCGGTGAGACTTGATTTCAATGACAACATCACCACTTGCAGTCTAGGACAATTGATGGACTGTGAGCAAATGAAATATTTAGTGAATGGTCTTCACATGTAACCAAGATGATGTTGCATTTAGATGCAGTTGGTTGACCCGTCTTGTGTTCTAGTGCACTACAATACTAGATAAATCGAATTCACTTACATCTGTCTCTTGGATAACTCACGTTCTCTAGTTCCGTCCCATATTAATTGTTTAGATTGAGTGGAATATTGATGTTTAGTGAATTTCAGTAGGATTCCATATTTACCGGTTCAGTGAAACCTACTGACAAATTATGATAAATCGAAGTTGTCGAATGGATGTCCGAATTAGGAATTCTCAGAATAGTGCAATTTAAGACAGACAGACAGAACTCAATGAGCTCAAATCTCATCCACTTAGAATCAATCTTCACTGGATTTGTGCGGATAGTAAAGTTAGTGAATTCTCATTGAATCCAATATAAACGGGATATGGGACATGGGCTCCACTGTCAACTACAACACATCTGTTCTATTGAACGTGTGACAAAATCACTATATCAACACAATCCACACACACACACATTGTCCATATTCACTTGCAAATGTGATCGAAATTCAGTCGTGAATGTCAACAACGAAATAGTGCAAAGCTTTATTGATTATAATACATGTGTGATCAATCTCGATCTATTCAAGCTACAAAACAATATCAGTATCCTATATGACGATATTGAACGAGTGAATTCTAGCTGTTTTGATTTTCATTCAGAAAGTTGATGCATTTCACAGTGCAATCACACAAATGCATTAGAACATTCAAGTTTTCCGGAGAAAATTGAATTGATCTCTTCAACTGTGAGCATTATACAGAAGATGATCAACTAACAGTCACACAAATATTATTGATTCTTTATTCAATTCAAAATGATTCCGTCTGTTTACAGAACATGGAATAGTTCTAAACAATCTATTCGTCGAATATCATCCATTGAAGTTAGTCTACATGGAGAATGAGTTATTTGAATCACCTTGACTTTAGAAAAATAATCAAACAAAAAGTAATGAAGTTTAGAATTCATAGACAGAAAGAAAACAAAAACCAAATTCATCAATGTGATTTATAAAGAATAAAACCAATCAAAAGAAAAATTGAAAAAAGAAAACAGAAGAACTAGAATTGAATGAGAATATAATCAATACACATGTAGACAGTCATCCAATGATTGATCGATTTTCTAAAATGAAATCCGACCAATCAAAATGGGATTATTGATTTCATCTTCTGTATTTTGATTGGATGAATCATTTGTCTTTGTGTCTTATCCTACTTCCTCTCCCATAGAAAGTATTGGTCGATAGGAAGAATGAATATTCTTCCCTTGAATAAATAAATAGACAATAATGGTGCGATTTATTCATTCATTTTCACAGTGAAAACTTGTGAATAAATTAGATTGAGTAAGTTGAATAATGATTTGACCAATCTATTCGGTGATTCGAATTGTTATTAGCATTATTCTATTGTGTTTAAGAGACAATCTGTCTCATAACCTTTGAATAATTTTGTGTTGACAACACTACAATATTCATTTATCCTACATGTTGATCTGGTTTGCTTCCTCGTCTTCTAGCATTCTCGTTGGTTCAACGTAACAGTGCAGTTAAAATACAAAGCATGTCAACTTTGAGTCAACAACGTAAACTGGTTGAACAACCACGTGAAGAGGGAAACATGGATTGTCGTCCCGTTTGTGAATGTGAACAAGAAATGACTGTGTGTATGCAACAGAATGGAGAAGAAGATTGTCTAGTTTCAGGATTTGCGTGTAACACAGCTAATCGATTGCAAGAAAAAGGTGGATGCGTGATGATGTAGGCAATTTCATGAAGGGATGATCGAACAAATAACTTTGACTCAATGTTCAGTCATCCTTATGCTCTGTTCTTCTCTGCTTATGTAACGAACATTTGTTTGTTCGAAAGGAAGGAAGGAAGTGGGCAAACTAGTTTAATGCACAATTAAATGTATTTGATTTTTAAACTTTGGTGTTTTAATTGTATTGCTCCACTGGACTTTTGTGTAAACGGGGAAGCGCTCACACGTGAACGTGTTCAATTATTCTTTTACATGAATGAAGAGGGCACTATCATTTCGTCTATCTATTTCGTAATATCTTACTATTTCTGTTGTTGCTATCTTTGGATGCCGACACTTGAATCCAAATGAAGAGCAAATAACGATGAAGTTTAGATAACAGACGGATACTGCGACAGCGAACTTGTTGTTGTCTATCCGTGTTCTCACAATGATGTTGATAATGTAATTCATTCACCGAGGAACTTAATTACGCTAGGCTCTTCAGCAATGTTGCAAATCATTTTCATATTGATATTAGTTTGCTGAATAATTGTTGACAGGGATGTGTTCTACTGGTGACCGTCAGTGTTTCTTCAATGACCTTGGGGATGCAAAGCTAATTTCCATTCACTGAGACTGCGTTTGATATGCAAGGACTAATATTTAGACACCTCGAGAATGGGTCAGATTCAGAGTGATGTTTGAGTTGTGGAGTCTGTAGCAGTAGTTGGGAATAGAGTTAGGTAGTCAGCTCTCCACCATTACATTGTGACATCTGCGAAAACACTACAAAACACTCTTACTTAAATCTTATCTGTTAGTCAGAACTGCATATTTCTCGCTTAAGCGCTGTGTTCTCACTCGAAGTTCCTCTGAAACGGTGCCTATAACCTCATACTGTCAGTAGATAATTAAGAAAGCCTGATCGAATGTTACTATATTGAAGTATCACTTGTTTCAGCACGGTTTGTGTCAGTACATTTCATTCATGGAAGTCAAGTGACATGAAAATGTGTGGTCTTGTGAGCATCGAAACGACTGATTACAACCACCCTACCTCAAATCAAGCTCTCTGACGTCAAACTGAAATTTTTTGATCATAATTTGATGAGAATTACGAATGTTCATTTCTTCTCATCAATGAGCATGCGTGAATCTAAATTGTGAATGAGAAGCGGTAAATGCGGCGGTTTGTATTTTCGACAATGAGACAATTTAAAGATATTTAGTATTATCGACCAACCAAGTGTAGCATTGTCAATGTTATATTTGGAGATACGAGAGATGACCAATCGTCATTTGGTGGATGTAATTTATTTCAAAAAACGAGATTTCACTGGTGATTTCTGTCTCGTTTCGAACAGAATATTTGAATGATTCACAGTTGAGTTTGTTGACGACTATTGAGTTGTTATCGACAGAATGCCATTATCGTATTATTCCAATGATGCTTGAGAACGAATATTTGTCACTGGTGCTGTTGATGATGGTTATTTTAAAGATGATGTTGGCCCGTGAAATCGTCACCCATTTTAAAACAATGGATGTGATGTGATCAGCAGTGGAATCCACGAGTCGTGTCCGTCCTGTATGAGACTTGCTAGTTGCATACTTCTAACTACTGATCACAGTTGTTGCCTGAACCCCAACAGGTACTTATATTGCTTAGGAAATTATATGAACGTCTGTGAAATCCGCTGTGACATCTCCCAACCTTTTGAACTATATGTTTACGAAATACAATTTGATATCTTCCAAGTCTAATTTACTGATTGTTTCTCGTAGCGTCTTCCCATTATGTTCTGAACACAATGATGAGAGAAAGCAAGTCAGACCTAGATTAAGGAAATATCTAATAAAAGAACGTGAGCAGTGGTGGCCAACGAAAGCAAAAGAGATGGAAAAGGCGGCGACTGTTTTAAACACAATTTAGCTCTTCGTACTAATTAGAGAAACTGTAAGTAGGAAGTCGAATGTGAGACTATATCGGAAAAAGACGACACTTATCTGCTCTCAGTCCAGACGTTTAAAACGATGGGCGGAATACCTTAAAGAGCATTTCAGCTGACCTTCAGCTACTCTACAGCTACCCTTCATTCCCAGGCAGTGTGAATAGAACATTGATGTGGGTCCCCCAACTCTAACAGAAGTTCAAAAGACTATAGTTAATCTGAAACGAGGAAGGGCAGCTGGTGCAGATGGATTGGCTTCAGAGGTCTTTGATAATGGTGGCCTAATTTTAGCGATTGAAGTGACCAATATTTTAGCTAAAATCTGGGAGTTGTACGTAATCTCATCTGACTGGTCACAATCACTTATCGTCGCAATATATAAGAGAGGGTTAAAATCATCCTGTGACAACTATGGAGGGATAAGTTTGACTAATATAGAATCTGAAATACTAGTCTTATTAATTATCAGGCCACTAACTAAGACTCGCGAGCTTCAAACACGAGAAAATCAGGCTGGCTTCAGAACTGCTGGTGGCTGCATTGACCACATTTTCGCTATTCGTCGGGTTTTAGAACACAGACATGCTTTTCGGTGGTCGACAATGTCAGGTTTTGTTGGATTAAATGCAGCACTTGGCTTTGAAGACCGGGAGGATCTGCGGCAGTGTCTGTCATCGAAAAGTGTCCCTCAGAAGTACGTAAACTTTGTGAATGTTCTTTACTCGAAAACTGCTAGTCGAGTCGGAGCTTGAGGCGAACCGTCATTTGAGTTTCTGACATCAAGTGGTGTCCGTCAAGGCTGTCCGCTTTATCCATTTTTGTTTAACTTCACTGTAAACATACTGATAGAAATAAAGCCCTCGTCGACTGAATTTTTGAGCATTGATTTCTTACCAGGAGGTCCATTTATGGACCTAGAATACGCAGATGATATAGTCATGTTTGGTGAAGACGCTGATCAAATGTAGAGTCTATTGGTAGCACTGAGCAACAATGCCAGAATGTTTGGAATGCGCTTCTCTCCCTCTAAATGCAAGTTGTTCCTTCAGAACTGGCCTGCGTCAGCACCCGAACTGAGGATAGAGAATGAAATAGTCTAACGCGTCGACAACTTCACTTATTTTGGAAGCCTGATCAGCCCTAATGGTTTGGTGTCTGACCACATCTCTGCACAGATTCAAAAAGCTCTTTGGGTTTTGCCGACTTTCGTCACCTATGGCAAAGGCGAGATACCTGTCTATCAATTAAGGGACGAATATACTGTACAACATTTTGTTCTGTTCTACTTTAAGGCTGTAAATCGTAACCATTATAAGTAGAAGATTCTCTTAAGCTTCTGAAATTTGCCCAAAGATGTATACACTCTTTGTCATCTCTTAAACCGTGTGACTAAAATTGCTATACAAATTCCCTTCTACGAGCTAATCCTTCCTCCCTGTATCATATAGATATATCCCTTTTTTACATATTATTACAATTGAAGTAACTGCTCCTATGTATTTGGCTTTCATTTTGTTATGATAATGAGATATGGCAATTTCGACCGATGCATATATGTGCCTAATCTTACTTTTAGGCTAATCAACTGAATGAGAAGTAAGTGCCACCTCAACAACCTTTACTGAGTGATAAACATGAAATCAGTGAAAATACATGTAACTTGGATGAAACAACACTAATTTGATGGGTTGTTATTAAAACGAGTATGCATGCAATCGGTTTCACCGTTTCCTCTCTGCAGAACATTTAACAAAATTGTGTAGGATGGATAAGATTGGAGTGAGGGACTCATATTATATCGTGCTTGATTAGGTTATCGACAGTTGGATGTACCTGTAATCTGTTGATATTGGTGTTTGCAGTGAGTTTTGAATTTAATGACAAAATCACTTGTATACCCAGGTTGCATCAAACGTGTAGTACTTCAAAATGTGTTTTGGGTTTCAATGCAGGACACTGGTCACTAAACATAGAAAACATCGACAAAAACTGTTAAGTCATAGTCCCGAAAGAACACAACGGAATGATATCTGTTCCTATAATTAGTTGCAACAAATAACTAGTAGTTTAGAATGCATTTCGCGTTGTCTAATTGATGAAACAAATTCATCTGGTACACTAGGTCATGATGAAACTTACTATTTATTGCATCTCGGTGATTACCAAACACAAGTTCGTGTAATCCATTTCGAGCCCTTAAGTCGAGGATAACTAGTGATAGTATTCACCTCCCATATAAAAATAATCAACCAATAAATGACTTTCATCAAGTTAACAGTCGTTTAAATGTTTACCACAGATATTTCGGCAAACAATCATTACTCTTTTCAGGCAACACGCAGAACCATCAATCGACCAAAAACTTAATCTGATGCAGAAGTAAAACTAAATCTAATCCAGCAACCTTACTGCGAATATCTTTGCCTGTTCAAAAGACATCGTTCTCGTCGCGTTCTACGCTTTGAAGACGTGTTGCGTTGTTTATCACCAGCGTAGACGACGACATTTTGCGGTGAACATCTAACATGGATTACTCGTTCGACGCATTAAAGTACTTTGGCTGCTATGAAGACCGTGTAACACAAAGGACGTTATCAAGGAGACATATGAGTAAAAATGAGTACAGAGAAGATAGCGAGACCACCAACAAATGCGCTAGTCTATGGAATACGATTAAATGATGCGCTTTGGTCGTCCTTGACTTTGACAGGGATCGGTGATCAGTAAGACTTTCTCTGACCCAATTGCCGAATGACTTGAATAGGGTTCAGTAACATCTCACTGGCCCTAAAACGTCTTTGCGTTTTGTGTTCACATTGCGGTTTTGCTTCATTTTTTCCTTCTGTTTTACTGCGAATTGTTTTCGTAGATTTTGTAGTGAATTTTAACTGCTGTTTCAGTCCCTACTGTTATTGAAGTTTATTCGCGTGGCAGATCTTTTATCGTGAAATGTTAAATACTTCATCGAAGAGTCCAATCTTTCTCCTTATTCTTCTAGTCTTTCAACTTCCACTTTCATCTTGTTCTTTGCTTTCCTCAATGAAAACGTCCTACCACATTTTCGGCCTTTTTCATTTTGTATACGAAAGCCGTTTGTCATCACTCCACTTAATTAACAAGTATCGTCACATGGATCTGGACTTCTAGAGTTGTCGTTAATATCCGTAGACTCATTACACCAAATCGATCAATCCGACCGCTTGTTTCACTCTCTGACAATTTACTTGTATTAACAATGTCTTGACTAGTGCCATATTGCTTGACTTCAGTATATCTTTCAAATCCAGTCTTCAAGCTGATCTGTCGCTTTTACTTAGGTTGGTCGAAGCGAACCACTGGAGCAGAACTTAACTCACTTACTTCACTTAAACGAATAACTGGGAGTGATAAGTAATGGACAGTGCACCGCCTCATGATATCACTCTGTTATATTCACTTGCTTACTGATCTCACGCGATGAACTGGATTCACAAAAAACGCAAGCGTATAAACAATAAAGCTTCCTCTATATTGGTAAGTCAGTATTCACACAAATAAAGGTTACCGTGCGATAAAAAACCTCATCTGTCAAAATGAACCCGCAGTCTGTCAATGTGATGTCACTAAGTGAGATTATCTCACATCCTACTATTTCGGCATACTCAGTCCGAAGCAGTGCCTAGCATTTGGGTGCATTGAATCATCTCAATCCTCGGCAGTGTATAGACTAAAACACCCCTTAAGACTTAATATTCTGACCAGTAAATATATAAACATATTTGGAGTGAATAGATGATACAGGTGTGTACAATTAACTCACCGTCTCCACGATAACTATTGAACCCAAAGAACATATCAAAGAAGGTTAGATGCATGAAGTTTGAGTAAAGTACCTATGGAATTTAAATTATAAATCGTCGTTCTATGTAGAATAGATCAGTCAGCATGATGAGTTGCACGCAAAGCATGGGCGAAATGAACACCATTTCTGCATGTAACTGAAATCAGCTAGGATTCACTCGTTCAATATCGTCATATAGGATACTGATATTGTTTTGTAGCTTGAATAGATCGAGATTGATCACACATGTATTATAATCAATAAAGCTTTGCACTATTTCGTTGTTGACATTCACGACTGAATTTCGATCACATTTGCAAGTGAATATGGACAATGTGTGTGTGTGTGGATTGTGTTGATATAGTGATTTTGTCACACGTTCAATAGAACAGATGTGTTGTAGTTGACAGTGGAGCCCATGTCCCATATCCCGTTTATATTGGATTCAATGAGAATTCACTAACTTTACTATCCGCACAAATCCAGTGAAGATTGATTCTAAGTGGATGAGATTTGAGCTCATTGAGTTCTGTCTGTCTGTCTTAAATTGCACTATTCTGAGAATTCCTAATTCGGACATCCATTCGACAACTTCGATTTATCATAATTTGTCAGTAGGTTTCACTGAACCGGTAAATATGGAATCCTACTGAAATTCACTAAACATCAATATTCCACTCAATCTAAACAATTAATATGGGACGGAACTAGAGAACGTGAGTTATCCAAGAGACAGATGTAAGTGAATTCGATTTATCTAGTATTGTAGTGCACTAGAACACAAGACGGGTCAACCAACTGCATCTAAATGCAACATCATCTTGGTTACATGTGAAGACCATTCACTAAATATTTCATTTGCTCACAGTCCATCAATTGTCCTAGACTGCAAGTGGTGATGTTGTCATTGAAATCAAGTCTCACCGCAAACACCATCATCAATGGACTTCGGGCACGTCCAACTGACGATAAATTCCTCAAGCTCGATAAAATATGAGTCCCTCACTGCAATCTTATCCATCCTACACAATTTCGTTAAATGTTCTGCAGAGAGGAAACAGTGAAACCGATTGCATGCATACTCGTTTTAATAACAACCCATCAAATTAGTGTTGTTTCATCCAAGTTACATGTATTTTCATTGATTTCATTTTTACCACCCAGTAACGGTTGTTGAGGTGGCACTTACTTCTCATATCGTTCAGAATATTACTAATATTACTAATAAAGTTGATTTAGCCTATTAATGGCCTATTAATAGCCTAAAATGGACCTACTACTGAGCTCCAACGTTATCATCGAAACATGCTTTCATCAACCCTGTAGTTATTAACAACAATTCCTGAAGAGAGAAGAATATTTATTACATGTGACCGATCCTTATGAATATTATTGTCATGTCAATGGTCTTATAACTTCGATCTGTTCATGATCTACGTAACATTCAGCGATCTCCACAATCTCCAAACTGAGAATATTCATGTGATTATTTTTGGGAAGAGATTACAAGAAAGACCAGCTAATTTCATCTGTGACGAGTATGTGGAAGGCACCCACAAAAGGCGAAGAAAGATGGTTGCATAATGTCATGAATTGATTGAATCTAGATATTTACACCTTTGGATGTTCGTTCATTGATCCAAAGGCTAAGCATTCACTCACGCGACCGAACCTCCTGTGTTCGACTCTCGTTTATGGAGTTTTACTGACTCATTATCTGATTCCAGTTATATCGCAGGATGATTGTCACTGTAATATACATGTTGCCGATCCTTGGATATAGTTACCGACTTATATCTCATTAATGACTAACTGAATGAACTAGGTTAAATACGAGAATGGACATTGAGTGCGTATATTTCAAATTATTGTTGATCGAAAGCGATGCGAACCCAAATGACGCTCAATGCAGAAGCAGAGTGAGCCAAATCTATTTAAACAAGTGTGAATTGATATTTGTAATCAGACAAAAATAAGTACAGACATGTGATGAGTAAGAAGTGAAAACACATACGCTTACATAAAACATTCAAGGTTGATAATTGACAAGGTCAAAATGAAGCTGAAGAACAATGGATAAATTGGTTCGTTCAGAGACTAGAATAATCCAAGTGTATTTGGCATATGGCCGTTTATTACAGTCACGCACGGGAACCAATGTTGAAGATTGTTTAGTCTATCGTGAAGTCTAAATCACCCAATTGAGACACGCGCAAAATCAAAGTTGTCAAAACAACCGTTTCTCTAAAACAGCGGTTCTTAATTGAATAATATACAAAAATTAGCAACAAACCTCAACTTGTGGGGTGTATGCGACGTTTACTGCGTCTTTATTCTGAAATAAGAAAGGCTTCCTGTAATAGTAACATAAAGAATAATTACAGAATACGATAGTGCACAAGACAGTCGTTAGCTTTATCTAATCTTTGTTGCAGTCTATCAACATACTAAACCGAACCAACAGCGAAGAATATGGAAACCGTTGCGTTTAAGCGTGGGTTAAAAGATGTTCAAAATTGCGAATAATTGCTACAATGATTGCAATGAGGTATTTATAATGATAAACACAATAAAATTTATAAGTATATGTCAACAATTCACAATATTACACGACAAACTTGAGTAACAACATGAAAATTTTCTAGGAATGCAAAACTATTTACTGAATATAAACATGTAGTATAAAACAACAGTCCAAAGAGTCGAAGGAAAGTGAATAAGAAAAGAGAATGTAAAACAGTAGCAAGTAGCAATCTGTATTTGTGTTTCATTGACATTCAGTAGTTACTTGTCTTGCTAAGCTTCCTAAACTTAATGGTGATATTGCGTCCAAGATGTACAAAACAATGGAAAATATTAAAGAAATAATTTCAATAAACATCCATCAAATTCATTATTGGTAAAAATGCATTGAATATTGAATGTATGTGACTGAGATTAGTACTGTGTTACTTACCTTACTTGCTTGTGCCTTTTACTCTCAACCAACCGGCATTCTCTAACCCACTCTTTCCTGGGCCTGCCTTTCTAGTTCTATTCAACTGTTGTTCATTCTTCTCATGGCTGTCTTCATTTCCCGGCGTAATATATTCTTTGGACTTCTTCTTCTCCTTTGGCCTTTAGGATTCCAAGTGAGGGCTTGCTTTGTGACGCAGTTTGGTGCTTTCCTCAATGTGTGTCCTATCCATTTTAAGCACTTGTTCCTAATTTCTTCCCCCACTGGCATCTGGTTTGTTCTCTCCCACAGTAGGTTGTTGCTGTTAGTGACTGGCCAATGCATTCGAAGTCTTTTGGGTATACAGCTGTTGATAAACACTTTTATCCTGTGGATAATGACTTCCTTAGTTCTCCATGTTTCAATCTCATACAGTAGAACTATCCTGACATTTGTATTGAAAATTCTGACCTTGGTGTTGGTTGACAGTTGTTTTGAGTTCCAGATGTTCTTCAGTTGCGGATATGCTGATCTTGCTTTGCCGATTCGCTCCGGGTGCGGTGTTGGTGCTATTTATTGAATTTTTGTACTTGATTTGGCATTTTTTGGAAATTCTAAGCTCTATCCGTAAAAAATTGGGCTATTCTTAATTAAGATATCCATTCAAGAGCTATGATTTATCATAATGTGTCAACAGATTTCATTGATGAGGTAATTTTGGAGTTGAAACAATCACAATAATTTACTTGCGCTTAAATCCTGTTGAAATTGACCAAACTCTGCCTGAAGCCCTCCTGAGGTTACAGTCGTTCTCGATCCTGGGTAAGAAAAGAATGTTAGGCATGGAGTCACCAACTTCATCCTATAGAAAACAATCTTAGTAAAAATATGCTGTTCAGAGTAAACAATATTATTCGTCTAAACCGTGACCTGGTAACTGAAGGATCTTCATTCAGAAGAAATATTACTCCTTATGGTGGAAGAGTAGAATTTTCGGAAATCACGAGGCCGATGCTCATTCTCGTAAGCAGAGCAACAATTATTATGGACGTATGGAATGTCCGTATAATGTAGGAAACCGGCGGACTAATCAGATAGCTAAGGAAATGAGGATACACAACCTGATGGTACTCGGAATGTCTGAAACATATTGGAACAAGCTAGGCAGAAACGTTTCAATTCAAGAGAGGTACTGCTTTACTCTGGTCTCGAAGAAGAAAATGCTACACTCACACAAAGAGTTGCACTGATGATGCTCAAGGAAGCACGAAAAGTACTTATACGATGAGAATCCCATAGATTCATGATCATCGAAGCATCCTTCAGAACAAAGAAACAGAGGATCATAATGAATGTTATCCAGTGTTATGCACCCATCAATGATATCACTGAAAACGATAATGAACAGGATTTGACCATCCTGTTGGGAGAGCTGAACGTCAATGTCAGGATTGACAAACACATTCATAAAAACATCATTTGGAATACTGAAGGTAAACGGGAAAGAGAAAAATCAAAGAACACACTGAGTTGAGAATTGTAACCCGATATCAGCAGCATGAATAAGGACTGGAAACGGATGGAAAAGATTGCTCAAAACAGAGTTCGATGGATGATGATTTTGAGAGAGATATTGCTGATGATATTCAATATGTTACGTAGACAATTGTTTAGAAATACTTGTACCTATTCAAGTTTCAGCTCTGTACAAAAGGACTGCCTTGACGTTCGTATTAAGTGTTTGGATGTTGATATTGGTTGGCACTTGTTCCGACTCCCATATGTTCTTCAACTTTAGCAATATCGCCCTTAATTTACCAATCACTGCATTCCGTCTCTTCCAGAGCTTGTCCAACAAGTGTGATTGTGTTGGTGTTCTCTGTGGTGCGTTTGAGGATCTTGGATTTCCATTGTGTATGTTGAGGCCTACTGATGCAGAGGCTGCTATTTTACCAGTTATCTTGACCTGTACTTGTTCGTGTGTATGCGATAGAAGGGCTAGGTCAGTTGTGAAGTTATGATCATCTAGTTTTATCCAAACTCTCTGCCATGACGTGTGGTTTCAGAAGTCTGATACTGATACACGATATGCTATGTGCTAACCACTCAACCGACTACTTGATCGAGAACTCAGTAGTGAGCGGGAAAGTGTATTGGGATACCGAATGAAGTGCAAAAACACTTTCATATATATACCATACTGTCTTTGGGAAATTAACCAATAGGCCCCAATAAAATGCACTTAACCTTTAAGTCACTTCTGTTCACCACCGTTTACCATTTTTATTAGGCCACTTTTGATGGGCAATTTAGATCACTGTCAATTGTATTCCGTGCTTCGCCATCATATATAGAGGTCTGCATAATCCAGTTAGTTACCAGGTGAAAGAGAAAGGAGGAGATTAAGTAGCCTTGCCTGACTCCATTCTTCACTTGGAATGCTATACAGGGTAGCCCTTTTAATGAATTCCAGATGATGTTGGCAATTTTCTCAAGTACATCGTAGTGTCGAAGAAGGTTCTCTAAGGTACTCTTAATCACACTGTCAAATGCTTTCTCATAGTTAAGGAAGTTGAAGTAAAGTTACAAGTTCTGTTCAATTGATTGTTCAAAAATGATGCGTAGTGCGTAGTAGCACGACCGATTATTACAGAATGCAGCCCGTTGATCTCAGAGCTGAGCATCTACTGAATCCTTTACCCGGTTCATCAAAAATATGTTGAAAACCTGTAGTGCTAGTCATTCGTTTTAGCCCATAATATATCTTATTCTAGTTTTCCGACATTCCATTCTATTCATTCTACTTGAGTCATATTTTGACCTTGTCATTTATTCGCTTATCAGTCTTGACTGTTTTTATATGAGCGTATATGTGTGTACACTTCATGTCCCATGATTCATCACATGTCTGTAGTTTATTTTGTCTGCCTTTAAATATTGAGTAACGCTTAACTAAAATGGAGTTGGCTTCCCAGCCATCCTCCCTGTGCGTCATTTTGCTTGGCTCTGTTTCATTCACTTCATATGCAAAATATATGTATTCTCAAGTCAATTCTCGTTATTCGACTTATTTAATCCCGTTATTGGATAACGCGATTAAGTCGACGATTACATACGAGAATAGTTGATAGCAAACATTTTTACGATCTAATTGGAGTCAGATCCACGGGCCACTAAAAACCTTTCGTGATACTGATAATAGTTTGATTCCTCTGTAGTTCTCGCATTTGCTCTGACATCCTTTCGTTTTTATCTTGACGAGATATCATTCTTTCCAGTCTGTCGACACTTGTTTCTCTGCACAAATCCTCAGCTGGTATGTTGTCAGGTTTTACTGCTTTCCCACTCACGATTTGTCTGATGACTATTCCGATTTATTTGGTCGTTGGTGTGCTGATATCTACAGGAATGTCTGTGTGTGCTGCTTCGATGTCCGGCGGTTTTAATGGAGCTATTGCATTCAGAATTTCGTCGATATGTTCCACTCATCTGTTCCCCTGTTCTTGAAGTTCAGCGATTGGCTTGCCTTCTTTGTCATTGACCGATCTCTCTGGTTCAATATATTTCCCCATTGGTTTCTTCGTCGTGTCACACAGATGTCTCATGTACCCTTAGGTTTCAGCTTCTCCGCTGTCGTTGCAGCAAGGTTGGTTCTGCTTCTCCTCCGTCGGGATAGACTATTTTGAGCCGTTGATAGTTCGTCGGGAAAGAAGTGAGGAAAAAATATATGGATGCCTATTTACGTGTCTCCAAACACGTGCCGTACACCTTGAAGTAGCTTTCGACTTGAGAACTGATGCTTTCATAATGGCTTTTATACGTTTCATAGGAAGGAGAGGAACTCCTAAGGAAATCTATAGCAACAATGGTACTAACTTTGTCGGGACTACTTCTAAATTGCGAGCTAATATGAGTGGGTGGGACAAGCATAGAATAGACAACTTAACAGCATTGAAGGGTATACGCTGGCATTTCAACCTCCCACTAGCTAGCCATCGAGGCGGAGTTCGGGAGAGATTAATACAGTCTGTTCGGAGGATCTTACTATCTATTTCTAACGTGAAAATCTTACACAATGATAGTTTAGCAACTTATTTTGTGGAGATAGAACGAATTTTGAACAACCGCCCAATCGTTCCTGTGACATCAGATGAAAATGATGATTTAGTGTTCACGCCAAACACTTTGTTATTACTAAGAGACTGTGATGGGATGGAGTGTAGCATTGTGGATAGGTATTCAAAGACAGGTTAATTGTTTGGCCAATACCTTCTGGCGTCGATGGATGAAAGAGTACATTCCTTTACTGCAAGTGAGGCAGAAATGGTTTTGCAAACACAGAAACTTAAAAGAAGGTGATGTAGTTCTAGTGGCTAACGATACAACTACTCGGGGCTCATGGCCAATGGGACGAGTTGATAAGTGAGAGACAGATAGAGATGGGTTGGTAAGAACAGTGATGGTGCGTATGAGAGAAAGGGTAGTAAGAAGAGATGTGCGGAGGCTCTGCCTTCTAGAGGGAGCCGAGTAGTTGTAGATTTTAGCTTACGTTTATGGATGTACAGGCGTACTATTGTAAGTCCTGTGCTTCCCATTGATATAGAGCAGTTAGTAAGAAGAGCCATGACAGGAATGTATTCTAAGGTGTCTTCGCGTAGCAGGAGGGGTTTTGGGGGCCGGTGTAACGGAAAGAGAACGATGAAAATCCCTCTGCAGCTTCTTTGTTGAACAGTATTGCCATTTATTTGTTCCTTCTCCCTGTTGTGTATTTCAATCTTTGTTCCGATCTCGTTTAACTATATCTTTTGTTCCTCAGTCTTCCTCGTTCGAGCCTTTATTATGTGATTTTGATTAAAGACTTATCTTTTGTTACCTAAGTTATCATTGCACGTTGTCGGACCATTGACAGTAAAGTCGTGTTTGTTTAAGCTCAAGGTCACGGTGTGGTTCAGTGTGCGATTGTTAACCTCCTAATCGTCTGCTTGGGAAGATTGCTAGAATCCCTGCGGATAAATATTTGATCCCATCTTTTTGCGAATATTTGTATTGATTCTCAGGTATCAAACCCCTTAATATTAACTGTCTCTTTCATTGTTTAGCGAGCTACTTTGCGTTAGAGAATCTTCTTACTGTATAGCACAGGCTGTACCGTTTGAGGTATTTTGTATTTTTGATGTAATTTGTTCTGTTTTCTAAATTAGAACCGTTTATATTGAGCACAGAGTTTGTGTTTTGATGTAATATAATACGAGTATCTCAAGAACGCGTTGTGAGCTATACAGAGGAACGTGGTTTGGTCTAATCGAATAAAATTTGGGTTCGTCAGTCCGTTGTTTTAACCGAATATTGGTTGTCTGGTTGCTACAATGGCTTCATTCAATTTTGTATTTTGGTACAATATAGAATTCTCAACACAAGGTATTGCAACAAGTTTCTTTTACGACAAAAAAAATAAGGGAGGAAGAAAGGTGAAAAATAATCTGAAACTGTACAACTTTCCGCGTTAGAGACATGTCTAGGAATACAGGTTAATAACTAGGTTAACTCTAAAAATCTGCTCAACACAGAGTATATTTACTGGACAAGGTATTATAGAAGTTTTATACTTTTGCTTTTGGGCATGTAGTTTAATGGAATTACATCCCGTACTACCAGAAGATACACAAGGAGAAAGATATTAGTGAAGGGGATGGTTAGTATCTGATAAGATAACACTCGCCAGAAGTTTGCGAGACTTTAGATATCTATCCGCAACCATATTAGTTATGAGCTTGAAAGATTCACCACGCACCTTACTAACTGGTTTCAGCACTCTTCACAACACAGCAAAGCCTCTTTTCAAAAGCCCCAGAAAGAATGATTCAGAACAGTAAAGAATAATAGGTAATATGCGGAAATTGACAAATTGTAAAAGTAAACGATGAGTAGTCTCAAAAGCATGTGGCCTCTTTCCTCGTTAACAGTGAGACATAACAAGACCAAGAGAGATCAGAGAATAAGGTAACATCAAGATAATTGATCTTCATCCCTGCGTTTATCAAAGAGTCTCCTATGACAAGCATTTTGGGATGGTGTTTAGACGCCGTTCATGTCTCACGCTGAATTCAACAGCTTGATATTTAGTCAGATTAGGTATGAGCCCATTACCAACAGACCAACATTCAATACGAGACAAAACTCATTCATTTCTATGGGATATAAAGACGTAGAAATCGACATAAATACAATGAGATCATTCCCATATTTCACAAAAGTGTTTTCAGTGGAAGATGGCAGATGATGTTGGGTGACAACGTATCGTTAACTTTGTATTATATAAACTGATTATGATCCCTTTTATGATTTTATTGTTTACATGAGCGGTATGATGTCAGTTGTTTCACTCAAAGGTTAGTCTTCAGAAAAGCTCAAAATAGGGTTGACTTTATTAGCTTCATACAGGAATCCAATGCTTTGATTTAAGATTTGATAGTTGCGTCTGTTAATTGCTGTGAAAGGATAATACTTCAGCGTTGCACATTGAATCTGTTTTTCGGACACAAAGACTCAAAAGTTGACTCTGGAGATGTTTTTAGTCAACTTCATTGTAATTTGGTGATATGTTCGCACTAGGTCGAGCCTTGAAAAAATGCATTTACCGTGTAGGTTTAATGAAAAATCCTGTATATGTGGAATTGGGTACTTGTCGGGAATGGTTTGATTGTTTAATCGTCGATAGTCACCACACGGACGCCGCTCTTGGTCCTTCTTTAGTACCATGTGTAACGGCGAAGCCCAAGGGCTGTTGGATGGTCTGATAATGCCAAGTTGCATCATATGCTCGAATTCTCTTTTAGCTACTTGCAACTTGCTTGGCGGTAGTCTCCTCGCCCTGATGTGGGTTACATTCCCTTTGATAATCTGATTTCGTGATGCACTCGTATTCTGACAGAATATCCTCGAAAACGTTGTTCACAGGTTTCATTATCCGTACACTATGGATTTCGTAGTCGTTGGAAGGTGTACCATCTACCTGTAAGCGTGTATTTGCGTCGATTAATCTCTTCTTGGTCATATATACTAACAAATTGTAGGCACTGAGGAAATCAACTCCGAGGATGGGTCGTTTGACTTGGGCAACTATGAAAACCCATGTGAATCGTCTTCGGAGTCCGAGGTCTAATATAAGAGATTTCTCTCCGTAAGTTTTGATAATTGATTCGTTAGCCGCAATGAGAGACAGCTTAGTGTTTGTTGTTTGTTGTCTTCGGGAGAGGCGAAGTGGGATAATGCTAATTTCTGCTCTTGTATCGACTAAAAAGTCCGAGCCAGAAATGCGATCCCTGATGTGAAAAAGGCGGCTAACTTGTTGGCCAGTAACAGACGCCGCCATTACTGTCTGGCCGGCTCGTTTCCCTGATAATCTGGCTTGTATGTCGTAAAGTTGCACGGTTTAGTGCAACGACGTGCTTTCTCTCCATAATTCGAGTGATACCAACAAACGTCAGCCGTCCGTTTCGGTGACCTAGTACGAGGTCTGGACCTTGATCGCTTTCTCGAGATCGGTCTGGCAGGACGAGAGTGGATCGTGGCAACGGTCACCTTCAACAAAGCTACTTGCTGAGTTAAGTGTGCTATTTGCTGCTGAATGTCCAGAGGGGGGTTCATAGCATCTGTGCTAGAGGTTTGTACCGCGTTGATTCCGCGACTATCGGGATATATTTCCATCATCTTATCAGCCATGTCAGCTAAGTCGTCAAGGGTGACAGAGGTTCCTGAAATACTGAGAATTTGTCTAACATTATGTGGTAACCTTTGTATCCACATTTGCTTAAGTAGCGTCTCGTCTAATTTGTAAGGGTCGGCGAGCTGTCGCATGTGTCGGAGTAACTGTCAAGGTCTCTTATCCCCTAGTTTGCATGAGGTAAGCAGTTGTTGTAAACGTTTTTCGTCGGACAGCGATGTGCGTTGGATCACTGCAGCTTTTATCTTGTCATAAGGGTCAGTTTCTGGTACATTCTCGATCAGGTCACTGACTTCCGTTACTACTTCTATAGGTAGTGCACCGACGACGTGGGCATATTTAGTCGCTTGCGAACGTATACTCCTCGCCAAAAATAGTGCCTCAACTTCAGCAAACCGAATTCTAGGGTTATTGACACCGTATGTTGGTAATCATAGTTCAGAAATAGCGTTGATTGAGTTTAAAACATTGTCTTCTGGCTGTGATAAATGAAAGGGGTTGGTTGACGGGCTATCTATATCAATAAGTGTATTAGGAGAGTTCACAATGTCAAAAACGAAAATCTTATGTCGTGCCAAATAATAATAATAATAATAAAATATGCAGCTGTATATATAGTAGATGTCTATATTAAAAAAAATCGAGGCTCACCAAATAATTGTGGTGGACCAAAAAGTATAATAACCAAAAATTAGCGATACAGTTATTACGTCCAAAAATTAATGTAACAATAACAATTTATAAATTAGTAACACAAAACAAAAGTTCAGGGACGTTACTTAAATCAGCTAGTTATTGCGTATTTCGTCGCGTTTTGGTCACAAAAATCCACAATTATGAATGAGTAATAACTCCAATGAGATAAATATGACTCCAGTAAGTTTCTTTGACGCAGGATGTAATAGAAATGGCACAGCAGTCTAAAATGTGGATAATATTCAGTTTAGAATGCAATTGACTTGGTAACGAGCGAGAATAGAACAATGGGCATGTGCGTAGTAGTGTATTTGCGAACAACCAAAAGTGTGTCACCCTATGTTAGAGTCACAACGGAAAGTGTGTTCAAGGTCATTTTACTAAAACAACAGTGACAGTCATTTAATGTTAAATATACATACAGTGGAAGGTTGACAAAATAAATACAAATAACATCGAAAACTATTTACAAAATAAGATTGTCAGGCCTATCTCCACACCTCCTATGTTATACAAATTTATTTCCATCGATCTCCGTAGAGAACAATTTAGTATTGGAATAATTAAATCATTGACAAGGCTCACATTTTGGTGGCTGGATATACATTCATGTACAAGTTTCACAGCAAACAATCGTGAAGGACGTCATCAGTTGAAAAGCTATCCTTCAAAATGAGCTCAATAGTCAGTGTGATCTGAGGCCTGAGAACAGGACAATCAAAATTGGTTAATCCATCAGTTTTTCAGGCCATCCATACCCACAAACAATAGGCGACATGTCGAAAGAACACTGTCTAACTCCAATGAACGGACCCAATTTAGATGTCACAAAACACAT
The DNA here is from genome assembly GCF_000699445.3 of Schistosoma haematobium. Lineage (NCBI taxonomy): Eukaryota > Metazoa > Platyhelminthes > Trematoda > Strigeidida > Schistosomatidae > Schistosoma > Schistosoma haematobium. The sequence goes on from NC_067198.1 coordinate 3,788,416, forward strand.
TCGCCATAAACTTGATCTGAGCGGTTGCGATGAAAAGACTGAACTGACCACAATAAATTTATATATTCCACTGCTGAACCTAGAATTGTTTTATAAGTAATCTGCAATTTAGTCTGACAACGACTATTAGGTTATATATCGTCTGCTGCTGAACTACAATGAGCGGATATTTATCCTAGCTATCAGTCAAATCAATTTGAACAATTCAGTCCCTCATGCTCCAGTTTCAATTCATGAAAATCCATCTCTCTTGTTGCACTATACCAATCTCAGACTATGGTTTAAAACGATCCGACGTCTAAACCAAACTATTCTTTAATCGCCTTTAAGTTACACACTATAGTATGCCTATTCAACTATTGTATTATTTATCTGTTCACTGTAATTTAGGCACTTAGTCCACTATGTTAATTTCTGTGTGAGTCTGACTGAGCACATACCTGCCCATCAATCTTTAATCTATTCTACCATTAGTTGTAATACACAGACAACCAATAATTTATCCACACTTGATTAACACTCATAAATATATATACGGATTTTTAACACTGACTAAACGCTCATGCTTCACATCGCACCTGGAATGTTTTGATCAAATTACCCAGAAAAAAGATGTTGGTCAGTCAGTTATAGTTCTTTACTTCGATTTTAGTGAGGCTTTCAACAGTGTCCGACGTAAACTTCTTTTAAAACTATCTTCATTTGGCATACGGAATCCCCTTTTACCTTGACTCAAATCTTGTTTAGAGGAACGTAGCCAAATCGTTGGCTATTGACCTTGCCACCCTAAACCTGTGAATGTAACCAGTGGGGTTATACAAGGAAGTGTGGTTGGTCCATTACTCTTTCTCTTTTTTATCAATGATGTGTGTTCCCTCTTTCATTATGGTAAACCTTTACTTTTAGCCGATGACCTGAAAGTAGTTTATTCATTCTCTTCTCCCACAAAAGAAAGCTATATTTCAGCGGTAATCCAATAGGAAATAAACAAGTTATACGAATGAACTGTTTCGTGGAATTTGCCACTTAATGTTGGGAAAAGTGGATTTCTTCACATTGGCCGCTGCCTTAACTTAAATCTGACTGTACACAAACATACACTCAAACCTCTCAACACTGTTTGTGACTTGAGTTTAAGATATAGCAGCAGTCTGAACTTTTCTGAGCACATTGCATCTCAAGTAACCAAAGTTAGAAAGCCCATCGGATACATGATGATAAACTTCAAAAATATCGAGTCAAGATTATTATTATTATTATACATAAAATGTATCTTATTCATTCTTGAATATGGTATTTTAGTTTACAGTAATTGCAGGCATAATGACCTGATTAAAATTGCAGGTGTTCAAAGAGGGTTCACTAAAGCTGTTTTGGGGTATTCCGACAACGAGGATCATCACCGAAGATGTGAACAACTCAAATTAGAACCTCTCTGGATAAGAAGTATCAAATTAAACCTTGTCTTTATCTACCAGCTTGTTAACGGTATTTCCTACTCTTCGGTATCCACTCCTTGATAGCCTATGATATCATCCCACAATCTACGCAATAAGGATAATATTCTGGCGATTACAAGAGCCCACTCAAGCTTACGCCAGAATTTTTTCCTTATTCGCTACTCAACCATGTGGGACAGACTACCAGTGAACCTCGATTGCAGTGAAACTAAAAGTCGGTTCAGAAGTCTCCTTGTTGATTTTCTTTCCGAAAGTGGACTATGTCACCTATTGCATATCAATGTATTCAATAATGATTTATACAAACAAGGTCCGTCATCCATTTAATTGCCTGGAAAGCAAATTAAAACCTTTAAATCTTTTCACGTCTATTTTATTTTATTTCTATTTATGTTAATATATGAAGTCTGCTTATGTTCGTATCTGTAATTATTACTGTTATTAATATCAATATTGTTCCCCCGACCCATTAGATATTCCCTTTATCTCTTCTTATCCTTCTTAACATACTTAAATACAGATTATTCTTTGAAATCAATTGTGACTTTCATAGCATCATTCTTAATTATTATTATTGCACAAGTGTTTATACTAATATCCGGTTTCACTCTGTATACTATTACATAAATCTAAATGTATTCATCCGAGTGCATTAAAGGATTTTTATTTTATATTTTTCAATTGCTGGTTTACTTCTGAGATCGATATTCATTACACAATTATTATTCTTATCATGGATGAACCTTTTCACTAGGTGTCCACTTCTTTTCTTTATGAAGTTTGTAATTAAGACAATACCTTATGTTACACTGAAATTAACTTCTCAGACTCGTTTTATCTTCACTATGTATATATGTCTCATATACAAGGATATGTGGTTTTCCTTTGCACTGAATTGAGACTTTCATAGTATCACTCCAAACCATGACTGAACAAACATTTATTCCAACGTCATATCTTGCTGCGATAATAAGTTATTTTTTCTTGATTAATTTTTGTTACTAAGTTGACGATATATACATAGTCCTTTGTTCTTGTTTTATGCTCACTAACTTTAACATATTTTTTCCATTTTTTAATTGATCTTCTCCACGTCTATATTGAAGTGGCCTTTGTTCTATCATTATACGTGTCACATATCTGACCATTTGTCTATTTAACTTCACTAAATTTCTTCATCGTCTTCCTTTATTTCTCACTAACCTTAGTGTTCATGATACATGAGAGAAAATCGGTTTAAGTTAATTTCTATCAAGCCGACCAACAGTAAAATATGTTCGTGATATCTTGACTAGTGAAAATTTGAATTTCTGATATTTTGTGTCTCGATGTAAGTCACTTCTTTTCAGTAAACAAATAATGATGCGAATGGAATTACTTCAAACAAATCTAATTGATAGGGATGAACAAGGCGAAATATTTGAATTAACCACGTTTGGGTGAGTGGAGATTATTAGTAGCGTTTGATTCTTGTGCTTTGCCTTCATCATTAACACTTTTCTGAAGAGCAAACACTCCCAAATACCAAAACAAAGACAAAAGAAACAGAAATGTATAAAAGTAATAATATAAACAAACAAGTTCAGAAGTTGAGTAAAACAAATGCATTCAGAAAACAGCAAAATTAATAATATAAAATATAAAGGTTTTAACCAGCCAAATGTCTTCAATTCTCCCGTCACACACTTCACGATCAGCACCTAAAGTGAACTGCCCCTTCACTGTATCAAAGTACCGTGGCTACTTTGAAGACCATATAGCCCAAAGGACGTTATTACGAAAGTGTATTAGTAGACGTCGGTGCAAGAAAGAGGTTGAGATCACCGCCACATGATCCAGTCCATGGCGAGTGATTAATTGATACTAATTGGTAGTATTTGGACCCGACAAAGATCTTTTAACTGTTAGACATTCAGTTATTTGGCTAGGGCTCAATAAAATTTCACTGACCCTACATTACTCAACGGTCATTTAAATCGGTGCCAAACATTTTAGAATTAGTCAAGCACCAGAGGTTGTCAAATGACTGATATGAATCCTCCGGGCATTACCAAGTTGTAAGGCGAACGGACAGTAGGGAGCAGAAACTGAGTGAGAAATAGCGAGCAACCATTAATTACTAGAAAGTTGATGGAATATGAGGCGATTAACCATGGAAATAATGGAAAAAGAAACACCAAGTTTTAAATTTCTATCAAAGTGGTAACATTTTTTCACGTGGTTTAGGAATTCTTCGACTTGCTCTTTTAGTGGCCCATTGATCGGACTCCGATTAGATCGTAAAAATGTTTGCTATCAACTATTCTCGTATGTAATCGTCGACTTAATCGCGTTATCCAATAACGGGATTAAATAAGTCGAATAACGAGAATTGACTTGAGAATACATATATTTTGCATATGAAGTGAATGAAACAGAGCCAAGCAAAATGACGCACAGGGAGGATGGCTGGGAAGCCAACTCCATTTTAGTTAAGCGTTACTCAATATTTAAAGGCAGACAAAATAAACTACAGACATGTGATGAATCATGGGACATGAAGTGTACACACATATACGCTCATATAAAAACAGTCAAGACTGATAAGCGAATAAATGACAAGGTCAAAATATGACTCAAGTAGAATGAATAGAATGGAATGTCGGAAAACTAGAATAAGGTATATGGGCTTAACATAGTAACTGACACTACACTCTTTTGTAGGGTGTATTATACTGTGATTATCATCCCATCTTGTACATCGGGTACATCTTACCCCGAAAAATAAGGAAAAAACTTAATTTTATTCGACGGACAATTACCAGTTCGTATTGTACCTATTGCGGACTTAAGTCGTAAATAGATCTGCAATTCATTATATATTCACAGTCTCTAATCCTAGTATTAACCAGGTTAATACTTAATTACGACTAATACTCAGATATTATATTTAATTTAACGAGCACTGTGCTCACTTATTTTCATATCATGTCCAATAACTCCAGTAAAAGATAAATTTCACCAACTTCTAAGCCAAATAAAAGATCCAAATCTGTAACCCCTACAACTGACGACTCAGTGCTTGACAATGTCGAACCTTCAACTACTGAAAAATATGTGTATTGTACACAAATGTCTCTATCTTCACCAGATTCTCAATGTCCCAGCCACTCTACCCCTACGTGCAGTATGCCAACGGTAAGACTGGTTGACATACAAGACATTATACCTACGTGCATAGAAAAGTCGGCACAGTCTACTAGACAGTATGTGCTACCGAAGCCTAAATCTAAAATTTCAAAAACTAGAGAGTCCAATGGTCCACCTCATACACACCAAAATACTGATAGATATAGTAATGACATCCGACAGCTAAAAAGCCCTCTATCCGAAATTAACGGCAAACTTGAGCAATTAGCACCCCTCACTCATATATGGGGCCTTGACACAGACAGAAATCTTGAGCAACTCACTAAAGCTGAGTGTGTTTTGGAGTTTGTGGCTGAGGAAGTGACGAAGAGAGTGATGTCCTCCTACAATGCAGTTGTGTATAACCTCCCCGACCGCACACACCCATCTAAGTTAAGGGATATTTGCCTTAGAGCATGCGGTATGCCGAACGTTAACTGCAAAGTCATCCGTCTTAGAAAAAAGTCAGACAGACCAACTTGCCCCTTTTGTTTATGTTTGGCTGTTGTAACGATGCTAAGCAGTTTATTAATTTGAGCAAAAATATTAGCTCACTAATTCTATACAAGAATATAAAAGTCACTTCAGACCTTACGCCCTGTCAACGTCGTGTAAGAAGACGCGAAGCGATAGAATTGTATGGGAGTGTTACAGTTAATAATCAGCCAGAGACAGTTTTCAACACAGCAAATAGTTTAAAACACACGAACAATAAGCATGACACCACTCCACATACGGATGATCACTCTGTTGATCTAGATGAGTCTACAGATCAGAAACCTTTGGATAAGATACGGACCCCAACTGACACCAAAAACCATAACGACATGACTAATCCCAGCTGTTCGTTCAGTAATGTACTAAAATGTGAGTCGTGTAACAGCACACATCCAACTAAACCTATACACTCGAAAATTTGTCCTCCTAAAGATATTCCACAAGTAGACTTGAATGAACGTAAGTTCATCTCACAAAGACAACGAAAGACTCCAGCTCTGAAAATAAAGGGTGGGAAGACAAAACTCATGATACCGCATAGAGAAACACGTAAGATTGAACCCAACTGCTCTATAGGTATCCCAACAACAGTGAACAGGTTCTCCCCGCTGCTATCGTATAACCTACCTTCAACACCTCTAAGTTGCAAAATAGGTGGTGCGCTTCAGCGTAGCAAGCCTTCTTACACGCAGACTAACGAAAACTACCAGAGGACTGGCCACCCAAATCACCTCCTGAAGCCTAAAACCATAAATAAGAATGGTAATAATAGGTTTCTCACTCCACAGCCTACCTACATTCCCCAGGATCGCAACTGTAATTACTCTCAGAAAGAAAACTTTTCACACCCTTTAGTACCGACCCATCACATAACAACGGCTCCCATGTATAACAACAGTCACAACTCCTCCCAGATACGCGTGGCAGATCCCTCTCACGCTAACCTAAATAGCCATAAAAGAGGCTACGAGTCTAACCATCAAGACTATTTTGTAAATAACCATACACTTCACAGTAGGCCTGTACAAGATTTTTTCGGAATAAGACCCCTAATGACACCTCGGTTGAAGCATATAGCCCAGGTTATTCCAAAACACATGCAAACCATAAATTTGTTTCGTCCGTACAGTTTCCATCAGAGTACTCCCACCGTTTACTTCTGGGTAAACTTTCCAATCAACTTCACTAGCTCATTTGATACATCTGTAGCGTAGTGTCGAGTCGGAATTCACTATGAACACCGCTACAGAGAAACACGTGCCAAATAAATCAGAAGGCGAAGGTTGAACGTAACCAAATAAATCCATAAAATCTCCGAGAAGCCAAATATCAAAAGGCAATTAATCGACCAAATCAAGATATATTCGCTGGCGATCTCGTGGCATCGAAAGGATACCGAGATCGTGCCAGGATAGAAGCTTGGTTACAGAACGTAACCGAATTCGCGCGAAGTTACAACCAAAGTGTGTGAATAGGAATGGAAGCACAAAATAGCTATAATTAGCACAGTTAAACAGAAGCACATTAAAACAAACACTGGTACAGTTGGTTATAATAATAATTGTTTTTATTAAACCAGTCGTGTTCTCGTGATAAATGTGAGTCACTACACATCTCCCACTAAGTCTAGCTATCAAAATACCGAGCTAATGAAGAACATTCAATCCCTCATTTCAAACTCATCTCACACCCGCGAGGGTTACGACGGCTTTATCCGAAATACCCTCAGCCATTTTAACTTAGTAGGCCACTTGCTTAATATATGTCTTATCAACGCTCGATCGATCTGCAACAAAAAGACGGATTTAGCCCTGTTTGTACCCATATATCAACCATCACTTATTATGATATCTGAAGCACGGACTAACAGTAGTATTTCCGACCAAAGTATATCTCTAGATAACTATTTCCTACATAGAAGCGATAGATTGAATGGACGAGGCGGAGGATGCCTTATTTACGCTCACTCTAGCCTAAACTCACTGCTATGTGATATGCCTGTACTAAACAAACTGAAGGATTCGGTGTGGATTGTATTAAAGCCGTCGAATTCCGTTACCTTACTGCTCGGCTGTGTTTATCGTCAACCTAACGCATCAATAGATGAAATAGCAGTATTATCGGAGGTATTCACAATAGCATCATCCCTCTCATTCACAGGCAAGCTCATTTGTGGTGACTTCAATATGCCCAAAATTTCTTGGCTGCCAGTCAAAGCGCCGAGACGTTATGAATCATTTATTGAATGTCTAGAGCTTGGACAATGGACTCAGTATGTCGATAGCCCTACCAGACATCAAAACATCTTGGACTTAGTCTTTACCAGTGGCCTCATCCCCAATACTTTGTATATTGGAAAAACGTTCCCAGGTAGTGATCATAACATTGTCATATGCAGCCTTAATGTAAAAACCACAACCGATAGAAGTAAAACCGTAACACTTCGTAGAAACTATCGCAAGGTTGGTTGGAATAACTTCCACAATTACCCAAGAAGCACTGATTGGAGAACTTTCTTTACCTCAAACAATACCGACACATTAACCAATATATTTTATCACAACATCAAAAGTATCATCAACAACATCGCACCTTTAGAATACTGTAAACCTACGTTCTCCAAAGATCTCTATATACCGGTCAGTACAAGAAGACGTCTTCAAAAACATTGTACTCGATTCCACAACTTAAATGACTTTTCCTCTTTGGTAACAATGACAGAAATACTTGTCCGAACAGAGGCAATAAGTAAACAAAAAGCAGTAGCACAGGAAAAACGTGCAGTTAAACTTAATAATAACTCCTCTGCACTCACCATACTACTCCAAAATAAACTTAAACGCTCTAAATCGAGAGGGAGTATATTCATTAAAGGCAAACAAGTATACGAAGATCCCAAACTTATCACAGAATTATTTAGTGAACATTTTTGTTTCTCACTAACTAACGAAAAACCATTTAATGATTCAGAACCAATCCCAGTAACTCCCTGTGAAATTACTAATGTAGAATTCAATGTACAAAATATCTCCAAGGCGATCAATACATTGAAACATTCCTACACTGATGGACCAGATGGTATTCCATCTAGCATGCTAAAGCGTGGAGGTGATGTGTGTTTTGCTTCTCAAACTATTCGCGATATCACTCTCTTCAGCGTGCTACCCTACTGCCTGGAAAACTACACATATCATTCCCAAAATTAAAACAGGACCTGAAGCAAACGTTGAAAATTACCGGCCTATAAACATAACTTCAGTGGTATCCAGAGTGGTGGAAAAAGTAGTTAAGGCGGCTGTAGTCCAACATCTACTAACTAATAATCTCATCTCGACCTCCCAGCATGGGTTTCTTAGGTCCAGATCATGCGACACATGTCTAGTAGACTACCTGAATGATATAACTCTGAAACGAGACAGCAGACTCCTTGTATCAGTCTTATTCCTAGACTTTAAGAAAGCCTTTGATAAGGTCCCACACAAAAGGCTACTCGTCAAACTAAAGTCCTTCGGAATACACAACCCACTGTACTCATGGTTTGCTTCGTTCTTAACAGAACGTAAACAGATGGTAAAGTACAATGACTGTCTCTCGTCCCCTAGACCAATCACCAGTGGAGTCATCCAGGGAAGCGTATTAGGTCCACTTTTGTTTCTTATGTATATAAACGATATATGTAACACCATACTCATATGCTGATGATCTCAAAATAGTATACAGCTATAAGCCTGAGACACTAAGCGAAAGTGTATCCCAGATCCAAAAGGACCTCAATAACTTAACTATATGGAGTGAAAAATGGCAATTACCATTTAACCTCAACAAGTGCGGGATCATGCACCTTGGAAAGCATCCCTATAAACCGCGACTTCACTTAAATGAATGTAGAGTCCAAACACTCGAATCAGTACACGATTTAGGAATTAATTACACAGGAAGCCTGAACTTTGAAGAACATGCCTCCTCTATTATTTCTAAATCTAGACGGCTAATTGGTTTTATAATGAAAAACTTTTTCACAACAGAGGGTAAACTTACTCTCTACAAAATATGTGTACGACCGTCCCTTGGATACTGCTCTTTTGTCTTCTCTAATATGAATATCACAGACAAGATAAAAGTAGAAGATGTTCAAAGACGTTCCACACGTCAACTACTAGGATGTAACTCGAATCTCGATTACACAGACAGATGTAAGCATCTATCTTTAGAACCTTTATGGCACCGTAGGCTAAAGAACAATTTAATATTTCTCTACAAAGCGATATATGGGCTCTCCTTTCTAACCTCCTGCCCGACTATCACCCACGACCCAGCCTATAGACTTAGAAACAACGCATATACACTACTTACCGTAAAACACCAAAAGCAAATGCGTTGTAAGTTTTTTACAGCACTGTATAGTTTATTGTGGAACAGGCTGCGATGCTTTACCGCTCGTCCTCCTTGGGATTCGCTCGTCAGTAAAGGGAGACATCGGATGCACGGCCGCTGAACTAGTCTATGGCACGACATCAACGTTACCAGGACAGCTGGTCAAGAATGAACCCACAACGCCAGGAGACTCTTCTCGTTTTGTAAGCAGATTACTACAAATGATGCAGAACATCAAGTCAATACCACCTCGAGAATACAACAACCGAGTCAATCTCGATAAACATTTAGAAATGTGCAAATTTGCTTTTGTTCGAATAGACGCGGTGAAAAAGCCACTGACACCGCCATATGAAGGCCCTTATAAAGTAATAAAACGCACTCAAAACTATTTCATTATCATCAAAAATGGGAACCATGAGACAATTTCCATAGACCGAATAAAACCAGCTTTTTATGAAGTCTCTTAAGACACAGAAGACAATACTGCGAACAGACAACCACTCCCATCTATTGCTAAGAAACAAGAGGAAGAGGAAAAACTTAGCACTACACCCTCTTGTTTAACACGTTCTGGGAGACTTATAAAACACCAAAGCGTTACGTACATTTTGCCGTATAAAAAAAACTAAAACAGTCAAAGCAAACAATTATCGAGGACCTACACTATCAATCCCATGTAAAAAAATTTTCACAGTGTACATAATTGATCACATTTTTCCTCAATTATTCGTTTTGTCACATTTTCTTAAAAAAATTTGTGACAATAATAAACGGGTAAACTCTATTCAATTATTTATTCATTATACACAAAAATCAACAGTTCAATTTTTGTGTGTGTGTGAGTCATCGACAGTTTTATACATTATTATCATTGTTAGCTAAACAAGACATTAAATGGCAGTAATCTCATTTTTTTGTTTGTTATTCTATGTGACATCACTGCTATTTTTCACACGATAACACACGGTATATCTCACTAATATACAAATCATAAGCATCTCCACATCTTTGTTGGTTATAACTGTAAATATTATACTGTATATATGTATATATCATATTTTTACATTTTTTTGTTATTATAGCCAGTGTTACCTCCGGACACTCTGGGGGGAGCTATGTGGAGATAGGCCTGACAAGCTTATTTTGTAAATAGTTTTTAATATTATTTGTATTTATTTTGTCAATCTTCCACTGTCTGTATATTTATCATTAATTGATTGTACCTTTTGTTCTAGTAAATGACCTTGAACACTTTTTCCGTTGTAAAACTAACATAGCGTGACATACTGTTGCTGGCTAACAAATACACTACTGCTCATAAATTCCTCGTTCTATCTTCGTTTGTGATTGAGTTGACTGAAGTCTAAACCAAATTTCGTCTACATTTATAGACAGTAATTGGAATATATCACATCCTACGTTGGATTATATCACTGGAGAGTTCATCGACACGTTTGGAATTACCATTCGTTTATAATTGTGGATTTATTGTACCAGACTAAAGCTGAACACGCATCATTTCGGGTGAACTAATGTAAAGTCTCATTTTTATTGTATTTATAATAATTAACTTATATATATTAACATTTCTATTGATCTTTATTAACTTTGTTGATACGTTTTGCATTTATATATCGTCTGGTCTACCACAACTTTATCGAAGGTTTTACATAGATCTATGAAGATCACATCCACAGGAATATTCCGATCTTTAGCCGCAGGCCAATCTACTCTTGCAATGAGATTTGTCAAACATGATAGGTTTCTCCGAAAACCATGTTGTTCCCCGGATAAAAGATTATTCCCTTCAAAATGGTTTATAACAGATATCCGAATGATTTTTTCCATCAATTTTACAACTGCACTAGTTAAGCTAACGAGCCTATAGTTACTGACTAAATAACTACATCCAGCCTTATATACCGGACTTACTATAGCTTTTTTTCCAGTTCCTGGGCAGTCTGGACTGCCTCAGAGACATATCAAGCAGTATCGTTAATGGTTCAACAATTACATCTGATATGGCTTCCATAATCCTAAGATGAATCTCATCAGGACCACTGGACTTATCAGGTTTGAGACGCTAAAGTAACCTTAAAACAGTACCTTTCTCAATGACTACAGGGTCCATCAGCGAGCCGCCACAATCACAATGAATAGTTGGTCGTTCCTCATTACTGATAGAAAACACTTCACTGAAATATTCCGATAAAGCTTCAGCCTATGAGTTCGCCTTTTTATATACGAGAATAATCATTTCAGACTATATCTAGAATCCCTAGCTAGTTGTTCTTCTAAGAAGTTTCCTAACTGGTTTAGTTATCCATGTTGGACTCTTATTCGGTCTTCGTGGTACCAGGTTTATAGATCCTTCCGTGGTCATCTCAGCCCAAATAATATCAGGTGCATTAAAGTCTCCTATTATCAAGCATCCCAAAGCTGGATGTGCTCTAAAATAAAGTCATTAGCTGAACAGATTGAGCTGCGATAGATGACACCGAGCATAAATGTATTACATTTGATAGCCCATTTACAGCTAATGACTTCCCAAGCACGTTATCATGGGGTTCGTAAGCAGAGGAGCGGATATTTATATTATTGGCTATATATAAAAGGACCCCACTTCCTTTTCTACATCTGTGTCTATCAATCCTTAGGTAATGGTATCCGGATAATTCTGTAACTGCTACAATGAGTGGCATTAATCTGTCCACTAAGGTTTCTAGTTCATATAACTTATTTCTTAGACTACGAGCGTTGGCACATAAAAATCCTAGATAGAACGGCCTGCCTACATAGGCATTGGTAACATTCACTTCCAAGACCTGACTATCCAAAAACCCACTAACCGGAGATTTTCCTCACCGTTTTGTCGACCGATTTCTAGTTCAGCTAGTGCTTCCTTCCTTTTTATTCTATCTTTGAGAGACATACCAGGTCTAACTCGGATGTCGGAATTCTCGTGACAGCGAGCGCTACTTAACAGGAGATCCCGTTGCTTCTCCGACCCTAGGGTTACCTTAAGGAGTCTACATGGTCGGGGTTCAACATTGTCCTCGGTCCTCTTGTCTATTCTAACCAGGTTTTTGACCCGAACTCCGTTAGAGTTATCTGGTGAGATACTACGAATATATTCTCCCAGCTTCTCTAAATCATGCGCGCGTCGAATTTTGGGATCATGGTCGTTTGACTCCAGCAATATGCTCACAATACTATTCAATGATATTAGATTCTCCTTCGCAGTCACGCCAGGATGAGCTCGTCTCTAACTGTCAGATTTTGGTAGTGCATTTTGTGACTCACAATGGGATTCCAATGATTTACTAACCATCTGCATACTGCCTACATCTTTCTTCTTTTCGTTTCGTCTTCTCCGTACTATAGTCCATTTTTCATCCCTCAGGACACCATATGTATTTTGAGTGGTGACGGTTTTATTCAGATCTTCAGTTTCCAGTAAGGGTGTGTGATTGCCAATGTCGACGTCATGTGGTACTCCCCTCCTCGTTAATGTTAACAGATATTTCACTTTTCCATCAACCAAAGTCGGGTGTTTGAGGCGTCTCGTAACAGCAGGTATTACACTGTTATATTCGCCACTGTCAGTGCTCTTGTTATCAGCGCATGCGCCATCGCTCTTTTTACAGGCCAAAGCCAATGGGTTCATAGTCTTCTATATTAGTAAAGTCTCATTTGCGTAGCAAAACATGCAAAGCCAATGTGAGTTAGGCTTCCAATATCTTTTGTATGTGATGGGACTAAGACGGATGTAAATCTTATGGAACTACTTTTTGTATTCATCACACTGCATTCTTTCCTCCACGGTGAACAAACAGTTTGGTTGTCCACATTTGTGGGTACTACCAAACATTTTAGTCAGATTAAGGTGTAAAACACAATATGAACACAAATGTCAGTCAATGAGTAAAAGGGCACCACAAGACAAACTTTTGATGCAAAAATTACGCAAAATCACGGATAATCACAACAAGTAGAGAATCATTGCTCTTTGATCAACCAACAAGTAATTAGTTCACAACTATTGAATATTTTTGTAATATGTAATTGCAAACTCTCTGTTCTGAAAGACGAATAAGATGATGACACTTCAGATGTAGAATTATTATCAAGTAATTTGAAGGAAATGTTACCTACGTTCAGTTTAACCAGTCATACGACAGCTTTGAGGTCCTGAGAATAAAATTAGCTTTTAGTCATCACATTGGAGTCAAGAACAGGAACCTGTGATGGGACGGTTGGACATAAATCCAAATTTAATGTTTATGAGAATTATATGCAAAGGTTCAAAATATGGACTATAATCAGTGAAGATATCGAGGATGTTAATATTATGGGTCATCTACTTACATTCATTGGAAACTTTGGCATTTCTAATCAAGCATATTTCACATTCCTACTCAAATGTCAAAGGATTACTACTAGATCGTGTAAAGTGTACAGATATCGAGTGCTATAAAGAATAAAATTTTCATAAAATGACCCTTCAGGATGTCAAGAATTCCACTACATCACTGCATCGTCCCAATCCAATGTGTACTCAAGATTATGAAGATAACAATTTATTAGAGAGTTGCGAAGCAGGTGTCGAAGAGAATATTATGGAACCTTATTCGACACTGTGGTGTACCTGAGCAGATCATCAACGTCATACGGAATTCATACGACGGACTACACTGCAAAGTGATGCATGGAGGACAGCTGAAGGACTCATTCCAAGTGAGGACTGTAGTCAGACAATGCTGCTTATGCAACTGGGGAGGACTTTGAGGAATACATGGAGTTGCCCGAAATCTGATGCGTGACCAAAAGAAGCCCATAACCTTCTAGGGAATCGTACTGCCATATGAATCACTCAAGGAATTATCACTTGGTCATGTGTAGTGTGTTAGATTTGAATGCAAAGAGAAGTCAACGTTTCGTAAAAATAATTCGAAAAGTGCGGATGAAGATAACTATTGTGACAGCAGTTTGTGTATCAGTAGGTCCGTTGTTAGTACTGCTCTAATAATAGACTTAGTCATGAAAAAAGCATAATATTTAACATCTTACGTGGAAGCCACATCACTGCTTACATTGGCTCATCGTGCCTTAACAATCACCAATATGTGATTGAGATCACATTTAGTTTGGAGATAAAACAATATATTTAATACGAATAAAAGTGATGTTACACATGCAAGGTCGAATCGTATCATCCTATGAACTGAACTTCGAATGAATGTCGTCGCGTCCACCATTATTGACCTTCTCTTGGTGTTTGTTTTCCCAGTTATCTCATGTTCAGCTTCGAGGATTTTGGTTAGAATCCAGTGCCACTACAGGCCTCAACACACACAAGGGAAAAAGCAAAATTCTCGAATACAACACAGAGCTCTGGAACAGGTGGAAACCCTCATATACTTGGACAGCATCATCACCGATAAACAAGGAGGATCCGATGTCAATGTAAATGCAACTGAAAGAGCGAGGACAAAATTCCTATAGATGAAGAACACATGGAAATCAAAACATTCGTTACCCATTATTGAAGTGAGAATCTTTAACGGGAACGTCGAAACAGTTCTACCGTATGGAGCTCAAACGTGTAGAACTGCGACAACCATCACCGAAATGATACGGGTACTTTTCCACACAAAATACTCTAGGTCCACTTTCTACATACAATCAACAAAAGAATACTGCGGGAGATAATAAACAGGTTTTCGCTCAAGAGGAAACTATGAATTTGTGGATAGGGTTTACACCTCGGAAATCATCAGATTGCATCATGAGGCAAGCGTTAACTCGGGATCTTGAGGGCAGAAGGAAGATAGGAAGACCAAGAAACGCGTCGCCTAGGGAATTGGGAGAAGACATCGAAAGAATAAGTGCCAAATGAAAACGACTGGAAAGAAATTTCTCGAGACTGAGTTTGATGAAGCTCGTGCTCCCTCATGGAGAGTGATAGGAATAAGCGAACAAAAATTCAGGAGGAAAAGGAGCCAATTTATAGTCCGCCACCAGAAAACTGATTTAATGCTAACAGAAAAAATAGGGAGCACGTGGAATAACAACAGAATGGGAAGAATCATTAAGTACGTGAAAAACAACTGAATGATGTGCGGATAACATATCTAATGTATGGTTCTCATATTACATCAAAGCACCGTGCAATTTTGTACAAAAAATAAGTTGGTTACCCTATCTATTCTTCGTTCACTACTGTACTACTATTTTCACATGATCCTTGAATACCCTCACTCCATTTAGTCCTTTGGTATGTGTATGATCGTTCTATATACTCCTTGGCAGGCTTTTCTTCAAAAGATCCTTCACACTCTCCGAGTTTTGTAGCACAAATATTTCGAGCTTCCTTGTATTTAGACTTTTACCATCAATAACCAGCAACCTTAATTTCTCCTACTTATTTCTCCTTTACCGAGTATTGTACAGAACTACTAACTAAATAGTTGTAGAAAGTTTCCCAAATTCTTTGCTGTAGTCCACTCGAAGGTGATGCAGTATTTGTTACGTGAAAACTTCTGAATATCTCCCACCCCTCCTCATTGAGGGATTGTGGTCCTATTTTTCGACCAACTAATGATTAAGAGAGTATAATTTTTGTGTATGTGCTTTTTTCGAAGTTTGGCCTTGCCTACACTGACTCATCGTTTTTGACAACGATATGGGAATCAAAGACTGAGTGATTACTCTTACCGTGCGTGGCGCATTATTGATTCACCTCACAGTTTGGACTGCAATAGACAAAACCAATCAGCAGCCTTTGTCCTTTGTATTTCAAACTGCGTACAAGATCCGGAGTTCATTCAAACAGCTTCATGTTTCCGAATCATTCTCTTTCTACGACTCACAACCCAAAAATTTTCACTTCTAAAGTCCATTTCAACAGAGACCAACTTAAGCTTCAGTCCACTTTTAGCTCCTTGCTTTCTCATGCAGTAAGCCAGCTACAATTATTCGCTGATTGAAACCACTTATCTATTCAGTATATGTCCATACTGTAGTATTAACTTCATTTCATTAAAATATTTAAAAGAAATCTTTGACAGCCTGGTTTTATTTCTTCAAGTTAATCTGGACACCTAGTCTATAAACCTTTAGCGAGGTGACCCCAGAGATATTTGAGGCATTAACTGGTTAAATAGATCTCTCATCAACACAATGTCAGGTTCAAGGCGCATACTAGGATCAAAGCCTTTGCTCTCCTTGACTCCATGCGATATAAACGACCTTGAACTTTGATCAATCTAAGATTTTTCAGCTACGGTTAAGGAAATTGGCCTTCTGTTATGACATTGGTTTGACTCTTACACTGACTTTTAAACTATTCATCAGTTTGTAGTGACTCACATTTATCACGAGAACACGACTGGTTTAATAAAAACAATTATTATTATAACCAAATGTACTAGTGTTTGTTTTAGTGTGCTTTTGTTTGACTGTGCTAATGACAGCTATATTTTGCTTCCATTCTTTTACTTACACCTTTGATTGTAACTTCGCGCGAATTCGGTTACGTTCTGTAACCAAGCTTGTATTCTGGCACGATCTCGGTATCCTTTCGATGCCACGAGATCGCCAGCGAATACATCTCGATTTGGTCCATTAACTGTCTTCTGATATTTGGCTTCTCGGAGATTTTATGGATTTATTTGGTTACGTCCAACCTTCGCCTTTTGATTCATTTGGCACGTGTTTCTTTGTAGCGGTGTTCATAGTCAATCACGACTCGACGCCACGCTACAATTGGTGATCCCAAAGTTTGGAACACGCCTCAACTTCTGGTCAAATCTTCCAAAGAAGCAAATTCGGTGAGTCTATGATTTATCTATCCACGTCTGTCGTATATTTTCATATTTTTTAATATATAATATACTCGACATGACGGATAACGATAAGAATAGTATTAATATAATAGACTCACATGTATGTGTACCGAATCCTTGTCACTTATTAATCGCGTGACGATAAATTCCACGCTTTATTCGAGAAATTTTCCCCTATTAACTATTCTCCTCGCTGACCCGGCTGTTTGGTACGGAATGCATTCTAATAAGCATTAACGTCTACCTCCCAGCATCAAATGGTTAAGTTGAACGGTTTCACTGCCAACTTAAAAGTGCTCTACGAGCACACGAGAACGACAACTGGTACGAAACCTTATCGCTCGTCCTCTAAGGTATTCAAACGAGCCTGATGGCAGATATACAATGTTCAGCCGCTGAACTGGTAAACGGCACGACATTGCATCTGCTCGCAGCATTCACACCACGGAGCAGACCTAATTTCGGTAAATCAGACTACGTCCATCGACTGTCTGCATTTATGCGAACGCTGTCTCCGGTGTCAACTCGAATACAACATCGACAGGTCGCTCTCCCTCGAGAGTTATCTACCTGTTCACATGTTTTTGTACGAGTAGATTCGGTACGCAAACCTTTGCAACAACCTTACGAAGGCCCTTTTCACGTGATCGCTCGTCACGAAAAGACCTTCAAGGTTGATCGACGCGACCGCGTCGAGATTGTCAGCATTGATCGTCTCAAACCAGCACACGTCGATGACAGTGCCCTATCTGATACCCTGAGATTCAATGCTAGACATATTAAACCTAGCGGGATCCTTAAATCTTCTTCAGGTCCCACGCTAGATACATCTGAGACCTCATTCTCACGTCCCGGTCAACAGCACGCGTCATCTGCACCGTCTACGGACGAAACGACAGTCTCATGTCCAGATCAGCAGGCCACGCCGCCTCTGACCTCGGATGAGATTGCAGGCTCACGTGACGCGAACGAGACTACCGTCTCACGTTCCGGTCGCCGAGTATGGTTACCCGTACGCTTCCGCGACTAGCCACATAGTTAACAACCGATACGGTGTAGGACTATTCCTATGCTACACGCATGCTACACTCTTCTCTTTTTTGATTTTCTTTTTGTTTCCTGAGCCCACGCCTTCGACCATCTCCGTTTGGTTCCGTCGACTACAGTCAACTTTGGCGAAAGCTGGCCTGATCACCCACGCCCTTGTCAACGTACGCAGTCGATATATTGGTTTCGAATGCTTGGCATACGCTTGGTCTCGAACTTGCTCGGTACGGTCGCTTCTGGTCTTTTGGCTCAACGTGGTTTCGTCCTACGTCTGCAGCGTTTCTGGTGCGCACCCCTACGAACGCAATCCTCAGATTCTGGATACAAACCACTCTGGTGTAGCATACCAACTCAAGCAATAAATACAACACATCGCTCCTGGTACCGTTCTCCGAAAACGACCTTCGTTGGCAACTCGACGATCAACGATCCCTTTCCTGTTCGCCAATTTTTCCGTCCTACAATCGCTCGTCAGCCGATCAGTCCCACGATTCAAACCACTATTTATCGAAAGTGTAAACCCTTTCTAGTGGGGGGCTCCTGTAGTGACTCACATTTATCACGAGAACACGACTGGTTTAATAAAAACAATCATTATTGTAACCAAATGTACTAGTGTTTGTTTTAGTGTGCTTTTGTTTGACTGTGCTAATGACAGCTATATTTTGCTTCCATTCTTTTACTTACACCTTTGATTGTAACTTCGCGCGAATTCGGTTACGTTCTGTAACCAAGCTTGTATTCTGGCACGATCTCGGTATCCTTTCGATGCCACGAGATCGCCAGCGAATACATCTCGATTTGGTCCATTAACTGTCTTCTGATATTTGGCTTCTCGGAGATTTTATGGATTTATTTGGTTACGTCCAACCTTCGCCTTTTGATTCATTTGGCACGTGTTTCTTTGTAGCGGTGTTCATAGTCAATTTCGACTCGACGCCACGCTACAAGTTTTCACTGGCGTAGCTATCATATTTGCGTCACGCATATCGTGGGATTCCGAACGACTGTTCGTTACTTGGGTTATTAGGTGTCGTAACGGGTTATTTTCTATGCAGGATACGAGTTTAGCCTTATGATTTTGTTTTTTCGGTTCTAGCGATATATATATATTATATGTATAAGCTACACTGGCCACATATTGCCAAATTTACTCCAAGAGCTCAGTTTCGAGGAGACAGTGACCCAACTGTCAAGGATACTCGATAAACCACACTCGTCGCTCAATAATAATAATAATTAATTCTCAAATAACAATCTGCTACATGAGGTAAGCCCGTTTACAGACAACATTAATTTGTTACAGGAGATACCGTCTTCACTGTGGTAAATTACTCAGTAAGTTTGATATTTCATAAGGCACGTTGATCATGAAATCATGGGGGTTAACAAATCTCTCATACGAATACAACTAATATCAGTCAAATGCGTTTTGTCAATTTGAGAGTTGGCGCGCTTTATGGAGTTCGCGTTGCGAGGATCAAATGATAGTCCAGGATGAATCCATGCCAATTTGAGAGCTATTTACTGTGACCCTATATCCCTCTCGAACATCTGAGGTATTAATGATGGCGCAAGACAAAGTCACCCTTTCCGTATGCGTTATCGGTGGCATATCTAGAGGAAGCTGAAAAAGTGGGTAAGCAAAATAAAGGACGAGAAACAAAACTGACAGTGTTCATGCCTACTAGAAGTGAGTCATTTGTAGTGAGGTAGTGAATGTATAACCACCCAGTCCAAATTTCTATCATTAAGGTACTTTCCCGAGCTTCCAATTTTGGGGAAACTCCCGAAGTCAAATGACCTCGACCAAGGTTAAAGGGAAATCTCAGGGTTTTTGTGCCGTTTCCCCAAAATTTATTATAGCGGCTTCACCAAAATTGGGAGCTTGGGTAAGCAGGAGAATTCTAGTAGCCCAAGTTTAGGGAAATTCTGTAGAAATGTCCAAAGTGAAATGGCCTTCCCCAAAGTTTGTGTCACTTTTATGTAAATCTCCAAGGTTTGGAAAAATTTTGAGGGAAATCCCCAAAATTCGCGTTGCGTATTATTCCATACTAACATTCTATCACCATTGTATTACTAGGCTTTTTAATAATAAATTACAATTAAGAAAGATATTTTAGTCTACATAAGCGAGTCGTTTAAACTTATAATACTGTACAGGCGTTTCGAAAGCTGAACTGAACTCATTAATGTGCTGAAGAGATTCCCTTCTCATACTAATCATACTGATTACATTCACGCCTAAAGTAAACTGCTTTTTGATCAATTCTACTTTTTAGATATTCGTTGGTATTGACGGATAATTTTGGTCGTGGGCGTCCTGTTCTGTTTGTCTGCAAGAAGAATTATGAGCAGACGTGACATGGATGGTGGATAAATTGTGACATGCCGTCGTTGTCATTATATCCTACTGGCATACATAAGACGGACTTTTACAGCTCGATCAATTACAAAATATAAATTGTATAGTCCATCACATTCTTTGCATTGCATCCAATGGAAGATAGATAACACACACAGCTTCCATAATAACACAACAATTCCACTACCCAGACGAAGCAAACGAAGGTAACTTAAGAATCATCAGTAGTTTCTCTAACGCTTGTCTTTGTGTAGCATTCTGTACGATAGAAAATATGAATCAAAATATAACAAAGTGCGGAGACGTGACAGGAACTGTTTACTATAAAAAGTTCTTCATAGTAGTATTTTTAACTTGACTATATATATTCAACTTGTAAACTGATTTTTCTGCATCAAATGTTGCTCTTCCTTTACCAGTAGTAGTAGTAGATGGATCAGTAAACTCTTATCCATTTTTTACTTACTCCTTCGTAGTTTCATGGGGAGACATACCGATAATCTTAACGGGCAACTATTTGTGAAAATTAAAAACAACTAAGTATTTGCTTTATACGTACCCGTTTCGTTACGAAAATTTGTAGTGCTGCATCAGTTTAGAAGTCTCGCTAGAATGTTGCGTTGTGTATGAGTTTCTTTATTATGACAGTATATTCGGATGGGTACTTGTAGCGGCATTGTTTCCTAACCACACACTGTCTCCGAAACCAAGCATATAATGACCGGAAAGATGTGTATTCGACACGACAGTGGTAGACGTGGAGATATTCGATCTGATGGCATGACTTAGCCTTACAGACGTGGTTATTATGTGTAACTCATTACAATTCACATTAAATACATTATCTTATCCCCAGTCCAAATGTATTCTTGAGAAGTGCTGATTGTCAAGGAGCGATGTGATTGCCACATAATATCTTACAGATGAGGCAATCACATCATGACAAATTCACCGTTTCGGATTATAATTCTACATGACAACAAGATTAATAGTGCAAAGACTGAGTACAGTTGTTATATTTATGTTTAAATCCATTGGATGAATAAACGTGACAGTAGTCAATATGAAACACAGTTTTCGTGAACCTGTACATGGTCTCCTTGCGTACTCTTCCATATTCAGAAATTCGCTAAGTTTTTCACCTGCATAACCTTGATTATTAGAAAGTTTTGAGCCTTTCAATTAGTTGACAGAAGCCATAAATTGCATATCAGAACACGTATAGGGACCTTCCGAGTTTAATGCGAATCTGAAAAACAACAAATTAATGGTTAAAAAAACGATTAGACTTCGTTATCAGTATCACGTTCAATAAGTAAATACAATAGCAGCTGACAGAATGTACCTGGGACTGGGTGTTGAGCAGAAAACAGGTACCATAGCAATGCATTCAAAATCGACTTAAGCAATTAGTGGTCGTAAATATCTCTAAGCGTGATGTTGACCTCATAGGTTTTACCTGAAATACCACTACTCGAATGGACTCGGTCAAGGATCCTTACCAGATGACGTTAGGCTGCTCCATGCTGCATATTCACTCAGTCAGCTACAACGTAGGACCAGACACATATATGCATCGGTCCAAGTTGCTATACCGCATTAGCACAACATGATGGACACCGGATTCATAGGTAATATATAAAAGAAAGATATGAAGCGATTTTAATCTTAGTTTAAAGGAAGACAGAGTATATACCTACGCCATTGTAATCGATTCTGAGTCATGTCACCAAGAGTCTTCAAACATTAGTTATAATAGTCGCGCGGACCCCAACCCAGTAGTCTGTGACTACCAACATGGCTAAGACTAAGAGTTAGTGACTTCAAGGATTGGCACCACATTCTGGTTTGGCCGCCCCTAACTTTCGTCCAAACATTCGCAACACTATTCAGCATTGGGCGTCGTGGTAATCGGTGTTCGGGCATACGCAACAAGTGGCCCAACCATCTCACTTGGTGAAGATTCACAACCTCACCAAATGATTTACCATCAATCGTCCGACCTCACTATTACTTACCCAGCGATCCCAGCAGTTGTGAGCAATATTTATAAGGCATCTGTGGTCAAATACTAGTAGCTTACGAGTATCTTCTACTCCTAATGGCCACGATTCGCAGCCGTAAAGTAGAACAGAACGAACTGCCGCGCAGTATACCCATTCTTTTATTGATAGACGGATATCTCGCCTTCGCCATAGGTGACGTAAGTTGGTGAAAGCCAAACGAGCTTTTCGAATCCGTCCTGAGATTTTGTCAGATATCAACCCATTAGGGCTGATCAGACTTCCAAGATAAGTGAAGTTCTCAACGCGTTCGACTACTTCACTCCCTAACCTTATTTCAGGTGTTGATGCAGACCAGTCCTGAAACAACTTGCATTTAGACGAGGAGAAGCGCATCCCAAACTTCTTGACATTGTTGCTCAGTGCTACGAAAAGACAGCGCCTTATCAGCGTCTTCACTAAACAGGACTATGTCATCTGCGTATTCTAAGTCGATGAGTGGGCCTCCTGGAAGATCAATACCCGGGAATTCAGTCGACGAGAACGTTATTTCCATCAGTAGGTCTGTGATGAAGTTAAACGATAACTGATTACCTTGGATACCATACAATGCAAATATACGTTCACGCTTCGTCCCTATAGACTTCTGGTTTTATTGACTTACAGATCATTGCATAAAAAGAATGTTGGGGGGAATTTTTCCTATTCCGCGTGTCCTAAGCCTCTAGGTTGATGAACATCTGTGATCCGGTAAACTAACCGGTATATTATGAGTCTGCTGTAAGACTGTCGTAACGTTAAATACATTTTTGTATATGCTCGTTTTTTCTCTTGTATCGAATTTGTTTTGGATATTTGTGTATTTCGCTGTTATCATGTTTAAGCACAGTTAAAGTTATAAGGACCATTAACCTTCACCCATCAATCCATGACGGATAGAACTTCCGCATGGTAACAAGGAATCGATGCCGCGCGAACTTAATAGGTATGTTTATTGGCGATTTCTCAGGGCCCCACGAAACCTGAAACTGGTTATTATTTAACGTAGGGACCTGACTGAGCCCAAAAGTTTGAATGACACACTTTATAGTTCAAAGTTAGTATATGTTCTGGGAAAAAACATGTGGCAATGCATAAAAGGTGTTACTGTCCAACGAGCCTTCGACGTGAGTCTCTTGTGTAAACTTTCCCTAACAAAGCTCTCAAAACATATTCAGGCAGTTTTCTTTTTTTTTTTCCAAAAACAATATGCCTGATGCCTTTTAGGAGGGGATATTCACATCAAGCCACCGATAAACGCCGGTTGGATGTCAATCATTTTTATCGATCGTATGCTGTGCGGATGTCAAGAAACATTTTTATCGCCGGACAAATGGTAAATTCAACATATGATTCAGTCAGTTTTTCGTCACTCTTCTACAGTGAACGATTAGCGTGCCTTGGAGCATATAAGTGTTCCTGGGATGTGGTAAGTTACGAAACATCGTACCGTGTCTTTTTTATCTGTTCAACATCCATCTCAAGAAAATGTAGTCAGTCTTTGAATGCTGCTTCCTTCATCCTATTATCCATTTTACTAACGAAATCGAGAGGACAAAAAGTGGATGCAACATAAGTTCACAAAGATGGTGGAAACAAGTAGTAAGTGCTTTTGTAAAGGTTGGTTCCAAAGTCACTGCCGAACATTATGTTAGAAGTAAATACCTACTGGTGAATTTCTTGAATACGTCGCACAGTCTAAGCAGGGCTATAGTCAAAACAGCTAACTTTCAGTCAGTCAGTAACAACGTAGAACTTCGTACGTACGTACATCAGTTCGAGTTGCCATACCACATTAGCACAGAGACACAGTTGTCGATTCGAATCCCGTAGCGGTAGAGGTAGTAAGAGTATAAGCAGTAATCGGAAACATTAGAGTTTGGAGATGTTACTCAAAGAGTATAATCCAGTGAAATAAATTTGGGAAGAGAAAAAAAGCGACGTAAAGAATTCAGAAGATTAGAATTTAGGAGAACTCAAAG
This sequence comes from Schistosoma haematobium, assembly GCF_000699445.3. Lineage (NCBI taxonomy): Eukaryota > Metazoa > Platyhelminthes > Trematoda > Strigeidida > Schistosomatidae > Schistosoma > Schistosoma haematobium. Next base: position 3,813,202 of record NC_067198.1, read on the forward strand.
AGTGGATGCACCTGCTGATGAGACTTCTAAGTTAAGTGAAGCGGTCGACACGCTTAACTACTTCACTCCCTATCATTAGTTTAGGTGTCGATGCAACCCAATCCTGAAGCAACATTTTGCATTTCGAAGGGGAGAATCGCATCCCGAACATGCTTGCATTGTTGCTTAGAGTGGTCAGAAGACTCTGCATTTTGTCAGCGTCTTCACCGAATAAAACTATGTCATCAGCACATTCTAAGTCAACAAGTGAACCTCCCGGTAGAGGTTCAACCCCTGGAAATTTAGATGAGGAGAGTGTTATCTCTAAAAGTACGTCGACCACAAAGTTGAACAAGAATGGGGAGAGTAGACAGCCTTGACGAACACCACTTGAGGTAATCAATTCTGATGACAGTTCGCCATAAGCTCTCACTCAACCAATTGTGTTCGAGTAAAGAGCCTTTACAAGGTTAATGTACTTCTTTGGTACTCCTTTCAGTGACAAACACTGCCATAGAACCTCACGATCAACAGAGTCGAATGCCTCCTTAAGGTCGAGGAATACTACCATTGTGGGGCGTTTGAACGTGTGTCTGTGTTCTAGAACCTGACGTAGTGTGAATATCTGGTCTATACAACCACATCCAGGTCGAAAACCAGCCTGGTTTCCTCTAATCTGCTCTTCACGAGCTTGATTAGGCGTCCAAGTATTATTGAAGCTAATATTTTAGACACTATATTAGTCAAACTGATTCCTCTGGGATTATCACAAGAGGATTTTTGTCTTTTCTTATAGACTGGCACAATCAGTGATTGAGACCAGTCAGATGGGATTACGTCCAGTTCCAAAATTCTACCTAGGACCTCAGTTAATCTCACTGCTATTACTGGACCATCATCCCTAAAAATCTCAGGAGTGAACCTGTCAGGGCCTGCTGCTCTCCCTCGCTTCAGATTTCCTATGGCTTTTTCAACTTCATAAAGAGTCGGAGGACCTAAATTAACTTGTCATTCAGGTTGACTGGAGACCGTGGGAAACCGAAGTGTGGCTGAAGGCCAGTTGAACTGATCCCTAAAGTGTTCTGCCCATCGATCTAATCTCCTGGATTGAGAATGTATATGTCCATCTTTCTCTGAGATTGTTTCGCTAACGGTCAGGTTCCTAATACCGGTTTCCTTAACACGTCTGGACATTTGTCTGCTACTACCTATTGCCGCTGCCTTTTCCATCTCTCTTGCTTTCGCTACCCACTACTGTTCACGATCATTGCGTAAGCTTCTTGTCAGCTTGCACTTAAACTGACTCCGCACTTCGTTATATTCAGAGTCAGATGGGATGAGTTTCCGAGCATCTATCAGTGCGGTAGATGCTACTGAGATCCAGTGTTGCTTCCTAACCTTACGGTTTACCGTACTAGCAAATATCACTGCTGTTTCCACAGCTTTTCGGATATCCTTCCATGCTGCCTCGGGGTGGGCATCACCTACATGACTGCCTAAATGTTTTCCTAGTTGTTGCTGAAATATAGTTCTAGTTTGACTATCATTAGACAGGACCCTAAGAGGTTTCCTTGCAGCGTCTTTCTTACGTCCAGTAAGACCCAGGCAAATACGCGCTCGCACCAGAGCATGATCTGAGTCTAAACATGTGCTCCAGAATGAGCGACAGTCTTCTATCGAGCCCCTCCATCGGCGGCTGATAGCGATGTGATCTATTTGGGTCCAACGTTGGGACGAATTAGGGGGTCGCCATGTTGAAAGATGTTTTTCCTTATGCTTAAAGTTAGTATTTGCAAGAAACAGGCGGTTATCTGAGCATAGCTGCAACAGACGGTCGCCATTATCTGTTCTTTGAGCCACGACACCATAAGATCCACCTAGGTGTCTTTCCCTTTCGCTTAGTTTACCTACTTGAGCATTAAAGTCACCAGCCACTATTACTACATCAGAGCGCCTAGCTTTTCGGAGGTCGGAAAGCTTTCTGTGAAACTCATCTTTTACATCATCTGAGCTGCAGTCAGTGGGAGAATAGGCAGAGACGACGAAGAGGCAACGATGAGTGTCCCTATCTTTTCGGATCCTTACTGTTCCGTTTAGTCGGACAGCGCACAAACGACTGTCTACTGGGATCCAGTCTAAGAGAGCTAGTTCTGCCCCAGGACTCAATGCTATACCTACGCCGGCGAGGCCACGAGGAGCAGCATCTGGGCTTCCAGATACACGAAGTGTGAATCGAGTTGGTTCTTTGTTTTGACATGGTGAGGTCAAATGAATGACGCTACTCGGATCCTGTATGCGCCTTTCGGAGACGCAGCACACATCGATGGCACGAGATCCTAAAGTCCTAGCTAAGGAAGCCTGTTATCCTATTTGGCATAGTGTTCGTACGTTAAAACTTCTACATGTAGTTTAGAGCGTGGTTTCAGGAGGCCAGGAATAACGTTCCGCGTACTCGAATCGTTTGCCCTAGCGGTGCGAGGTGAAAAAAAGACGTGAGAAGGGTTAGTCGGGAGATAAGAGAGGTATTAGGTGTAGGAGGGATTTGAATGTGACCAACTTGGTCTCGTGTGCTGTTACGGGTATGAGGGCTGATATCACTTCCCGGCTGCCCACACCGTGGAAGGGTATTTCTTGAGGAACCTGTAAAGGACATAGGATTAATGTCGGCCATAACGGCGTGGGAGCGTGACCACAGAGCCCAAGGGACAACTGCTTGAGACCAGTCACACACGGCCTTTTCGTGGGAGGTTTTTAATGTGTTAGCTCCGTTCTTTAAAGGGCCTTACCGCCGGAGACGGAAATTCGTGAGGTGAGGTGTGGCATTTTTAGGGTCGATCTTTTCTAACCCCACCCCTCCTTGTGGGAAGGCAGCATCGCTGCAGATGCTGGTTGCCCGAGGGAAACACCTTACTGCTGTCACACCCCTCTACAGTCAGCAGTACGACTTTGCCCTCAGACCTTGAGTTGCTGCTTTTAGTCTTACCGTTCTCCAATCGACCTGCCTGACATAGTAGAACCTACAGGAACATATGTTCAAGCCAATATAGCTTGGTTGGGTCATCACGATAGGCAAGCCCGACCACCGCATCAAGGTAGCAGCTACGGTCGGTCTAACTTTATATATTGCAAACAATTATAGTCTGTTTATAAAATATAAATCAAAACAATTAGTACAAAAACGAAAGATAGAAAATTAAAAAAGGATAATAAACGCACATATACTTTACGGTAGCAGAGACAACGAAATGAATCAGCAACAAGGGTTAACCATGTCTATACAACTGGTACAATTTCGGGATTAGCAATTAAATAAAGAGTATCAGAGTAATAATTAATCTCGGATTAAATAATTCTTAATAAATGGACGTTTAGGTCAAATATTATTGGTTGATTCACTCTTTTCGTAAGAAATTGACTTATTCTTTTAGTAAAATTTATCTGATGTCTCTGTTTAACTTGAAAGTTATTTTTATCAGAGTACGTCTCTAAACATATACAAGATCAAGTGTAATGGTTAGGCGATGTGACTGATATTCAGTGAAAACAAGAAAGCAATGAACAGCTGTTTCGTCTTGGCATGGGACCTATCAGCTACCCAACTAAGGGTTGGATAGATAACTCATAGCCTCTAGGTCACTGTGTAGACATCTTAGGTCACACATCGAGCATTTGATATAAAGGTCTAATCCACAAGGCAGTGGAGCAACGTTAGGAGATGCAGACCCACGGTAGCCAGTGATTAAAGATTGGTTCATATGCCATTTGTTCCTTTAGGATACTAGAGCCAAGATTAAATAAAAATAATTTTTTGTCGATTTCAACGTACTTGTAATTATCATCTATTGTAGCAACTATCTACACTGTTCGGAGCCTCGGCACTCAACGATCAAACAAAATGTTTATCAAAAATATTACTTCGCATTTCCGCGAAGTAATTTTATTAGCCGCAGTAATGATTTTATTCCTTTACAATAATACCAAGTTTTTCTGCATCGTAATTTATGAAAGGCAATGAATAGAGAAAATAGCTATTTAATATCTTATCTCACAACAAAACATGTAGTAGCTTTAGGAGTATCATAAAGGTTCTGAGTGCTTGGATATTACTTACAAAGCATTAAATAAAATAATGACACTAATGTACATTTATTCACGCACTTCTATTGTTTTCAACGTTTGTGACCTCTAATTTACTGACAGAATTCAACAAATCTTCAACATAATTTTCTCTTTCGACAGGATGACCACGTGCCCATTCGAATTCTACAAAACAGTGAGCTGTTTCCCATGACAAAAGCACTTACCTCTAAGAGCATCTTTAGGATTTATATTCATAAAATCGATAAGATATCTTGAGACTAATAGGTAGTATGGTAGCGAACATTACCTGCATATTAAATAACCCGTTCGGTTTACGCCATGTGTGCAGTGTACAGCAATTATGCCATCTAAAAACACAAAAATTAGAACATTAATAGCACTCATATTTATGAAAATATACTCGAAAATGTAGATAAGTAGTTGAATATTCATAACAGCTATGGTAAAATGATAAACAATGATACATTTAACAGGAGTGTTCTAAATCACATGAAATGAAAGAAGCTAGTTTTCAAAGTACACTTAATTATTTGGAACGGAAATGGGGGGAAATTATATCAGACTAGTTGATCAGAAAAGCTACGATATCAGAACTTTGCGAGGTCATTTATCATTTATTTATTAATTTGAACACATAAATATTGGTACAGGAGGGCACCAAATATATATGCGCCACACAAAACAATGAGAATTTGCAGAGAAGGAAGAAAAGATAAGGAGCGTAGAAAAACGATAGCGAACAGATTAGTGTAAGGTAGTGTAATAATAATGAGGGAAACAAACGTACACTCAGAAGAGATCTTTCAGTTAAGGAAGAAGCAACCACTTTTATGAAGAAAGTAAAAGGTTACAACAGGATCGCCACTGGCTTCTATTCTGAGCCGTATCTGATAACGTCTCTACTCGAGAACGTTTAGATAGAACCGAGGTGAAACTGTAGGATCTTGTAAGATAAGTATTCGAGCGAATGTTTCAGGCACGCATTCACACAAATGATCACAGATAGTTCCCAAGGGACCTGTAGATAGATGAGGAAGAATTGATCATGAAATATTTACTCGGTAAACCGAAATCCAACACTTGCAACACAACTCAATTAACAGGCAATCCGGTTAACAGGAAAATATTAATACCTTTATAGTTGACAAACGAGGAGCGCCGGGATAAAGCAAAATTTCGGACATTAACACCCAACAGCGATACTCAGTCAGTCACAGTAGTGCTGCTCAAAGGTAATCCATAAATTATAGTCTCACCGTAGAATGATAGTCCTGCAATCATTTATATGTGGTGAATGAGGCTTTTCGAAACGTTTGAGTGACGGACTTATTGTAGTCTTTGACAAAACAAAATGGAAGGATAGGCTTTGGCAGGTACGGAAAAGAGGAACAAACCTTAGATGTTATTAGTACCGACAAGTAGGAAAATTTTGAGACAAGATGCAGATATTTTAAAGTCGAAAAAAAGAAACGAAGTAGGATATTATGAAAGACTGAATTTAAACTAAATCAAAACACAAGGACTTATTGCAAATCTAATATATCACAGGAAAACAACAATTTAAGGTTGCATAAAGAAATAACAGCTAACCTGGAGATTGTTTACGTTCCTTGTTAACCATATTGATGAACCTATAAAAGTCGATTCTGAACTTAATAAGAACTTGCTGTTCAACAGTTTTCGAATTTGGGATTGTATGTCCTTCCACATATATCTTATGGTAACTTATATTATTATCATGAAGGAACTGGGGAGGTAAATAACGAGGAAAGTTACCTTTGGCGAATAATAGTTTGCATAAGTCAAATCTATGACACACGTCAATTTTTGGTTGTATGATTCAACGCAGTTAATAAGGTCACCTAGTGTAAATCTGAACAGTGTTTACTGAAACAAGCACACTCTTACCTTAAATGAAAAGGAATATTGCTGGACTTTTCTGATGGTATAGGTAGTTTTATCGGAAGCAAACGCGTCCCTTTAACCGGGACGCCCAATGAGGTATAATCAAACCAACTAAAAAAGGATGTAAGATTATAAAGATATCGTTAAAATATGAACGATTATAAAACAATCAGTCTTGCAATTTGTGTACAATAGAAGTCTGTTTAATTAAAATACCACGAACTGTTGTAAAATTACTAGACAGACTTAAATGTTGTCAAATAAGAAGGCAGTTTATAATATAGATTAAATGAAATTACCGATCAGGCGGGTAGCGCGGCATCTTCGTTAACACTTAGGTTACGTGGCACGGCAGAAGTCTATTTTACTCAAAGACGACCGCCGTTTCGTTCAACCGACCTTGAAAGGCCGAACATGGGGCGGTCATTACGTAATTAAATTGCTGTGCGGTTGTTTGGATTCCGTTGGGTTTCAGTCTTTAGTTAGAAGGATAGGACATAGGGTCTGTCCACTAATATCAATCCTTGCAGTTTTTAACACTGGGTGTCCAATCTCGTTTTGAATATATCAACGGAAGGTGCTGATATTACGCGTTTTGATAGCGAATTCCAGTAATTGACTACTTGGTGCGAGAAATGAAACTACAGATGTAGACGATTCGATCTTGGTTTTTTAACTTGCTTCTCAAATGATGAGTCCTAGACGGAAGGAAAAGATAAGACATATTAGTGCCAAAGTCATCGTTCAATATAGTATTCTACGGTAAGATAACGAAAATATATTGAGGTGTCTCAGTCTGTCTACATAAGATAGGCAGATAGACCTTTTACCATCTTAGTACCTTGTCATTGGACTCTTTCCAGCATATCTGTTTCATACTCGAAACAAGAACTCGCTGCTTGAATCCCATATTCCAAATGTAATTGCACGTAAATCGGGTACAATAATTTAAACATTTCGTCATTTAAATACTGGTAAGACCCACAAATACACCCTAACACCCTATAGACTTTTGTAGCAGCAACAGCCTTACAGTGACTGGTGGTTTTGAGATCACTGCTTAATATTACTCCTAAATCTTTATAGTTTCTTACTTTGGGTAACACGAATCCACATATTGTGTAGTGATACGAATCATCATGATTATTTAATTGCATCACTACACTATCATTAGGATTTTCTTCTAGTGACCATCTGTCCAACCATGCCACCAATGAGCTAGGATCATCCCGTTATATTATTCTACTTGACTTACTGTGCAAAGGTCTCCGAATCTTTATGTCGTCGGCGAGAAGAAGAGCAGATAACTCTTCCACAGGTGGTGAATCAACTACGTGAAGGAAAAGGAGAGGTAAACCGAGCACTGCGCCCTGGAGAACTCCACTTTTTACAGTTCCCCAGGATGAGAGTTATTTTAACCATTACGCTGTGTCTCTTGTCATGGAGGAGGTCGCTTACCCAGTTTATAACCTTGTAATATATTCCAAAACTTTCCAGTTCTAATTTAATGCTTGAATGGGAAACTTTATCAAAGGCTTTACATAGATTTATGAAGATCACATCCACAGGAATATTCCAATCTTTTGCCGCAGCCCAATCTTCTCTTGCAATTATCATGTTTGTCAAACATGATAGGCCTCTCCGAAAACCATGTTGTCCCCTGGAAAAACGATTATTCCCTTCAACATAGTTTATAACAGCCATCCAAATGATTTTTTCATTAGGCTTATCAGACAGTATGGCTATAGGTTCAGCAAATACATCCAATAGGGCTTTTATAATCATAGGATGAATATCATCAGAACCACTGGACTTATTAGGTTTGAGATACCGAGGTGGTCTCGTAACAGTGCCCTTCTCAATAATTACGAGGTCCAACAACAAGCCGCCACAATCACAGTGAAGCTTTTGTCGTTCCTCATTACTGATAGAAAACACTTCACTGAAATATTCCGACAAAGCTACAGATTTTTCGACATCATCTCTTGCCAGTATTGACGGATGTTCTCGTACCGAAAATGATGGAATTCCATCACCATTCTGAGTTTGCCTTTTCAGGTACGTGAATAACTGTTTCGGACCATTTTTATAATCACTTACCCATTGTTTTTCGTATTACTGTCTAGTCTTACTTACAAACGCTTTACGAGCATTCCTAGTCTTACAGTGACTGGGTCTGTACTGCTCTAAGCCAGTACAGATGAACACATTCCAATATCTTTTCCCACGTCTAAGATATCTATTGACTTGTTCAGCTATCCATGGTGGACACTATTTCGATCTACGTGGTACCAGGCATGGTATAAACGAGGAGGAAATTGAACTAAACTTGCCTTTAAATATAGGCCATGCTTCTTCAATTGATGAGCTAGTGTCAACTGACCAATCTGCCTTAGCGGCATACTTTCTCACATCTATGTCTATGGCATTCGGATAATTCTGGATTAATGGTGAAACCATGGACTTACCAAGTTTATGTCACAGCTACAACGAGTGGCCTTAAATTATCCACCAATGTTCCTAATTCATCAAATTTACTTCATAGACTACGAGCATTGGCATATCAAAATCCCAGATGTAACAGCCTATTCACACAGGCCATGGTAGCGTTCGCTTCCCATACTTGAGAATTCGAACATTCACTAATCAGAGATTTTACTCAACATCATGTCGACGAGTGCCGTCTTCCTTTCTATTCCATCTTCAAGAGACATATCACGTCTTACTTGAATATCGGTATCGTCGTGACTACGAGTGTAACCTGACAGATCATGTGCTTTGTCGACCCTAAGATTACCTTAAGGAGTCTATATGGTCGAGGTTCAAAACTGTCATCGGTCCTCGTACCTATCCTCATCAATTTTTTAACAGGAACTTTAGAGTTGTCCGGTAAGATGCTACGGGTATGTTCCACGAGCCTTTTGAAATAATGCGCGTATCTAGTTTTGCGATCAGGGCGGTTTGACTTGTAGTGGCATTGGACAATAGCCACACAATCCACAAAGCTGTGAACACGAGACTACTCAGAAAATAGATATTCAATATTTAACGCGGAGAAATACCTAACAATGGAGGAGGCGCGAACAATGAATTGAATGGACTGGGTTTGATCGGATGGCGTGGCTCGGCCATGCAGGCGTGGTCCATCTGAATGTTACCTTATATCTTCTATTCATATTAAATATATTGTTCCTTCTCTAGCCTAACTTTGTTCTACATCATGTATTGGTAATTGATACGATACAGTGAGTTGGCGTAGTCGATGGTGTGACTTCCACGTAAGATCTTATAGATTAGGCAGTTATATCATGACAAATCTACAAATTTGGGATTAGGTCTATTATTAAAGCAGCACTAATATCATAGTAGACCATAGTTCTACATTGGTGAGCCCAACTAAAGAAACGCAACCTATTATTGTTAATCCTTATTTCCACCTTAACCTTCTCAATCGGTTTTCATTTTTGTAAACCCAGTATTCTAATAGTCCTTCGATTAATGGTCACATATATTATCGTAATGTTATATCTCTTAGTTCACATAACTTACTAGCTCAATCGATAATAAAAGTTGATCATCTATATAAACTAATTAGCTTTGATGGTTCGTTAACAAGCTTTAATAGCATTTACCTGCTTCAGCGACATAGACTTATTTAAACATCAAGCTCTAGCAAATATGACCTGTTAATAGCGTAAATATACATTGACTAACAATGCAAACAAGGATTGAATAGTTATCTGGATCTAATTCTTAGTGTTCCCTCGCTTAGCACCTCATCCTGCTTTAAACTATGTACTATCCTGTAATATCTTTTCTTCCGACCACTGCCTGCCTAATTTCATGTTCTCGAGTTCCATTGCCAAACAACAAGGATGACACTTCTCCAAAAAATACTGTGAGATCCAGCTATAAGTTTTCTGCAATCATAAGTTCATTTTAGATGGCTCATTCAATGGCACACACAGTTATCTGGATTCATTCAGTTGTTCTGATCAGAGTGAGTCTCAAAAACCTCAACAGCATCAAGCACCCTGGAAGTGATTGCCATACTGCATGTTTTATTCTGGATGCTTCTGGATCATTTCTACTCACGAATGGCGTTATATATGTCGTCCACTGAATAATCTTATTTTCAAAAATATTCCAGGCGAGTTCAACTATTTTACTGGATGATTTTTTTTGTACTTAAGATGTATATGTTTTTCAGTTGCTTTTGCCATATATTTGTAAGTGTCACTAAGCTAAATGCAGTAACTTCTTATGGAAGGTTTATAACGCATCATATTCCTGCCTGAAGTTTCACAAGCAGTCTTAACTTTAAAATTATATATCTGGTCATGTTCATTATTTTTAAATTGTCATATACGTCAACAACCTGCTTGTTAACATGGCCCGCACATACGTTACACTATATCTTCATGTCTTCTAAATTTAGGAATCATCTGAATCGCCTTTAACATTTATCAATAAACCCATCATAGTCGTTGTTGCTAATCGTATTTGGGTTTATGGATTGGTTTATCATATTAGCAGCCTAAAATGCGAACATAGTTTAGATAATAAGATTAAAAATTTAGGTACTATCAACTAAACTAGTAAAATAACTAAATCCCTAGGTAGCTGTTGGCTAAACAAACGTTTAAAATCAAAACTCCGTAGCCTACTAGAATTAACACTAAACGAATATTTCTGAATTGAAATTTATAATTAAATTAGGCGTCTCGGATTCTTTAACGTTATAAATTTCTGATGATTTCGAATCACCTAAAGCAACAATACCTATTTTTCCACTGACTAATCCTCAATCAACACTATAACTAGTTAAATTTAATAGTTTCAGGATATCGTCATAAAGCATTGTCATAACTTGACAATCACGTAATATGACTGATAATATTAATGAAACTATTAACGAAATCGGTCAACAAATTGACTTATAATTACCATTAAATGGTGTTGTTTTCTTGGTATCTTCATCCATCACAGATGATTACAGTATGTTTCTCTATCAGTTGCTTATTCAGTAAATATCTCAAAACCTTGTCAGTCTAATTGGTGGTTTAGCGACACAATCATGCATGCAAATAATCAGTATAAGCAGTCGAGCAAATCTCCTGCAAACTGAAAACACCAATGTCGAATTTACCTCAACACTGACTAAGGTTCAAGCCATTATCATAAACATGAGTTGAGAGTGTACTCCCCCTGGTTACAACTTATGTTCTCCCTGTTAATCACATGAGCATCACTCACTATTAATCATCTTGTAAAAACTTATTTAGCTAAATACATCTTGCAGCACCACATCACTTCGTAATATGATTCATAGGCTTAACTGATTTTAATAACTTATAACCACTATATCTCAATGAAATCGTATTCCGCCTTATAATAAACTGCATACTTGCAACTAACTTGTATGCCCAATCAGCCGGCAAGTATAAATATAAATAAATAGTCTGCCACAGATCAGAACATTGAGTCCAGAGCATGTCTCCTACGAATACACTCATGTTTAACAATTTGTTCCTAGCTATCTGTCCAAAATTCATATAATCATCACTCACGTATTTAAATTTTGTTTTGATAACCATTCATGTGTATTAGTAGTATTACTAAATTCTACCACGGTCAAGTAAAAGTGAGGTTGAGAAAATCTCCCCGTAACTAAATAAACCGTATCAAACTAACAGGAACACTAGTTGGAATTCTTCTCCACGGTATACTTTTGTTCCTTCAGTTAGCCTACTAATACAGATGCAATTGGAATTCAACTCATATGGACAACTTACCGGCATAATCGTTATTTGATTTCATAATTTAAACCAAAACTAATACCAATATTAACATTTCTACAATATTCATCACTTTAATATTTCTAAACACAAAATACTTACTACCTATACGTTAAGTTATTAACCAACGGCTAATAACACGCATCGTTTTATTATTATTATTTTAACCCCATTTTTTATAGCTCAAATAATCTTCACCGAAATTTTCATTTCAAGCGTTTTAAGCATGAAGGCAGATATTTTAAAATTATTACATGCATTTCCCGACCAGATGCTGCCGCTTTCTTTTTGATTTATCTTTCAGCTTACCAATATCCGGAGGATTTGTAGTGGCATTGGACAATAGCCACACAATCCACAAAGCTGTGAACACGAGACTACTCAGAAAATAGATATTCAATATTTAACGCGGAGAAATACCTAACAATGGAGAAGGCGCGAACAATGAATTGAATGGACTGGGTTTGATCGGATGGCATGGCTCGGCCATGCAGGCGTGGTCCATCTGAATGTTACCTTATATCTTCTATTCATATTAAATATATTGTTCCTTCTCTAGCCTAACCTTGTTCTACATCATGTATTGGTAATTGATACGATACAGTGAGTTGGTGTAGTCGATGGTGTGACTTCCACGTAAGATCTTATAGATTAGGCAGTTATATCATGACAAATCTACAAATTTAGGATTAGGTCTATTATTAAAGCAGCACTAATATCATAGTAGACCATAGTTCTACAGACTCTTGCGAAGTACTAACAATAAAATTCGATGAAATTAAATTCTCAGTCACACGAGAGTGGGATTCCGTACCAATATCAGACTTTGGTAGTATATTTTGCGACTGAGAATGGAAGTTCACCAATGACTTGCCGTCCAGTTTTTATAACTCAGGACAGACACACCGGGACTATTTGGAACGGTGGCGGTTTTGTCCGGGTCTTCAATTTCCACAGATGTAATGATTGAATATTAGTAAATGAACTATACATGTATTGATTGCTTGTTGTGGACTCAATTCATTAGTCTTAATCAAAAATCATTATGAATTTTCGGCGAGACTATAATTTATTGACGAACTAATCAGGTCTCAGGGTTTGGTACGAAATTCACTCATCCATTTGGATAAATAGCGTCTTGGCATTATAGTTGTTGTCAGCAATGAAAAACCGTGACTCTAATTCCTTATCTTAATCATCAACTGTAAATCATAATCCTTATTCTTCAAACTGCTTCATAACTCTCATTTATCCCTAGTAATTAGGTGGACACTTCATGTCACTTCGGCATCGCCCACAGGTCGTCCATGAATTATAATCTCACCGTTGTCTCCCCATCAAAATATTTGCTGGACAGTAACACTGTGAATGTCTTTATTTTGTGATTTTTTCGATTTAAGAAGTATACAAAAGCAAAGGTTATCACAAGCACCAATTCACTGTACTTTTTGAAACGTGGTTTTTTTAATCTCATTAGTTCAACACACAATTGAAGCTGTATCTGTCAACGCCTTCATAAGAAAGTTTGAATAAAGTGAGACTAATGTAAACTTCTTACTGTCCTATCTTCCCAAAAATGAAACTGAAACTTTCTTTAGTGACCTAATCTGGTGACTATTTGATGAGTACGTTACTTTTGGCGTTTAGCGCGCTTCTTGAACCTACTGGCACAGATTGATGCTATTGGATTTCGACTTCTCTACACACCATCAGTTACAACCGTTCGAGGGGATATTTAATAACTGAGTGAAGCGCGTTTTTAGTGGTTATTCTAAGAGGAGCTTTCAAGTAAAATTCATGATATGGCTGTTCTCACCATTCCCTTGTTTTTATACTGGAATTTCAACTTTTAGTGTTAATACTTGTTTTGGATATGCTAAATACATATATTCATGGAGATTCAAATCTTCATTTTTTGTGGAAATTTTAGGGTTTTTGTGTCATTTCCACAAACGTTTATATGGCGGCTTCTCTAAATTTTCTTAAAAATTGGAGGCTTTGGATATGTCAATATGTATATTGACATATCTTGTTAACGTTCCAGTGCAGGTTCACCAAAAGCTTCTCCTTGGTCCGTTTTAGGAATGTCTTCTGCAGCCCTAGAAGTTTATTTGTACACTCCAACCAGATCGAGTTTTTACAAAACACTCGTACTTTTTGCAATGGCTGTTTGGTTGTGGATGTGTGACAAAGGGTAACGATAGGAAGTCGTTTTCGTTCTAAATTGCCGATAATCACTAGTCGGACGCCAATCGTTGCTGCTCATTGGCTGCCTGCACCTTTTAGGGAAGCTTAGACAAGGAGAAATGTCTAAGCTGGCCTTCATCGAAGGTCCGTCGATCAATGACCTCTCGCATTCGTAGCAACATTTCTGTTGGTGAGCCATGTTGCAGTTCACTGTTGTGAAAGAGTTGGTCTAACCTTTGTCGGTCGGTTAGGTCTCCAAATTTAGGGGTAGCTTTTGTTAAAGTTTCGTAAGGTTCCTATACATCACTAGTAAACATACTAGGTGTGACGTACCTGTTAAAATTGCGCGGCAGTCTTCAGTACAGCGAGGAATTGCATACGTGGGTCTACAACCCCAAGCTTGTGGAAGTCAGCTTCTGCGTAGCAGAACCAGGCTTTACTGTTATCAGGCCAGAATGGCATGAGTTGAGAGATGGAGGGGGGACGTATGAGTCTTAATGTTTAACAATTTGGGTGTCTGTCTCATCATAATGAGGATAAAATATATAAATGGGTGAGAAAAGGTCAGAGGATGCAAAAATCATATCAGGACATGTAGAAACGAAAATTAAAAAGGATATATAATGTTAGGACAAGGAGCAGACCCACAGTTTATCCTTTGGTGTGTTAAAGCGCGTTGGGCTCACCATCTAATATGCCAGAGATGTTAAGAGTTCGACAACGCCTTTACCCTAACACCTTTTTATTCGAAGGATACCAACCCGGCCAAATTAAAATTCAAGAATGAATGAGGTCAAAGATATATTTGGTAGGTTGTCTTTGAGTTGAGTATTGTTTGATCTAAGCTGGCTAGTAGTTGCAAGTGATACGTAGCACGGCGTACCCACCCGTGATTTGATGCGGACACGACCGCACGTTTTCAGCTACGGTGTCTCCAGTCAAGCTAACTAGGTATTTATTAATGTTGAAGACCTATAATACATTTTCTGGGGATTTATTTACCACTACAACGTACGCTCAAAATCTATCAATTATAAATGAGTTTTAGAATTCACTAGGACCAGCGCAATTTGGTAGCTGGATTATCATCTGTGAACACCCAAGTAATTGGAAGATCATCAGATTTGGACTGCTGATCACAAAGAGATTATGTGTTGAACTTAATTTTTCAGTGCATTAAGGTTTATGAAATGTTGAAAAGTTTATATACCCTTTCAAGTCATGAAATTCCAAAAGAAAAGTTTAGGGCCCACCATATGTGCACCCCAGGTTTCGACCACAAGTTTTTTTACTCTTGATTCATTAACTGATCTTGATCGCTCTTATTATTGAATTTATTTACATCTCATTACCTTATCTAGTTGTTGAGTCACTCTTTCCTCTTGTTCTTATTTCTTCCAGGTTCGTTCTACCTTCTAATTATACATCTTACCTTCCAGTTTGATGCAAGCGCGCTGAAAGACAAAAGTTAGAATCTCACAAACTGTAAGCGGTGTTACATACACACATTTTTTCTCAATCAATAATTTTAATTAATTCTTGTGGGAATAATGCATAATTTATAGATTGGAATACGTTCTCTTTATCAGCTGTTTCGCAGTTATTGGTAGTCATTATAGTTTTTAAAAGTGGAGCCGTGGTCTAGTGCTTAAGGGGTTCAGCTGTCAGCCACTGTCACAGGTTAGAACACCTCCCTACTTATTCTAGTATGAGTAACTGGGTGTTATTATTAGTTCTGACATTTGGAGTATGGTACATACCTAAATTATTTAGTCAATTCCATTAAGTTTTGGAAATTAATAAAATGCTGAGCTGTACGATTTATCAAAATTTGTTCATTACTGTCTACACAAAGACAAAAACTCAGAACAAAATAATGGAAATAAGGAGGCATCATATTCAACAGTGTTATACCACTTTCAGGGGAGATGAAAAGAGATAAGAATTAAACAATAATAAAATTCAAAATGAAATGAATTCTCAGGACTCCTTTTTTTCATACTTTTAAGTGAGAAAATACATAACCGTAATAACTTGCTCTGATTCTAGATCATATCTGTTGATATAAAGTCGCAAAATCCCGAAACCTTCTAGAAATTGATTCACAATGTTAAGATACACTAGATTATGTTAATTAAACACGGTTTAATTTCGTTTCAATAAGTCGCGTATAAACCAAGAGACTCGTTTTTATTAGTTTTAGAAGCATCAAAACATGATCGATGTACAATAGCCTGAATGATAACGTATAAGAACCCCTCATGCTTCACGAAATAAGTTGTTCAGAATCGCTTTGTTCACGAAGCACCATAATCACTCACATATACTGACTCTAGGTCTACTTATGTGATCAACGGTTTTGAGGCGATAGGAATAATGCCACAGATGAAACTGTTGTTCATCACCAGCTCAGACTTTATGTCCTCTCATGAGTATATCAGAATTAGACTCATTAAATTTTGTGTAACCTAGTTTTAAAGCCGAGTTCTCATTAAAAAGAGCTCAAGGCTAATACTTTTCGTTCGGATTTTTCTGTCAAAGTATATGGAACATTCGGTAGAGTACCAAATGCAATCATAAACACTACTTAAATTGATGAAAAGTAGAATATACTTAAAGGTTATAATTGTGACCCGTGTAGCCTTTTAAAATAGTAATATTTTTCTCCATGCGTCAAATCTACACTACCAGCACACACTTGTTTTTAATCTGCCTTCAGAATAGGATGAATTTAACAACCGGTCGATTTCGAAATATCTGTTGACACACTAAACTGCTAGGCTATATTCTGCTACTCATTTGATATCTTATCTAACTTCGATGAAAACTGAGTTGAGAGAATTGGTTTTTGTTTCTTTGATCCAAACATGTTCAAACTTACAGGAATATATTGCTCGACTTTGTAATTAGTCGGATACGATAAACAGAAATCAAGTATTTACAACAATGGAAATCGAATCTTCATAATTTTAGATGATCGGTTTACTGAAGTGGGTGTTGTTCGTTTGGAGCGTAAACAGGTGAAATTTCCCCGGAAGAGCCAATATTCTTTGAACATTTCCCAGATTATTCGACGAAAAACATATAAGCAGACGCCAAATAAAGTACTGATGTGCTTTTTTCTACTTCACTCTATCATATGAGCTCCTATTGATTATTCTAGTGAACAGGATCACTTACGCACTGCTCAAACAATCCTTCTATCTATATGTAGCATAAAATGTATTCATATCTTTAAGAAATGTACCCCACTAACATTTTGTCTTCTCATGATATTACATTGCTGGTTCCTCCTTAAGTAGATATAGTAGATATAGCGTTTGCTTTGCACCTTCCAAGTACAAATTGCTCTTGCAAGACTGTCAGCACTCTGTGCCTCCACGCACTCTTGGTAATGAGCAGTTGGAAGTTTTCGAGAGGTTCGTGTGTCTAGGTAGCCGCGTAAATGCTGACGCGCACTTTGCATAAATTATTATTCCTTCCTATCGCAACGCGTTATTTTTGCTAATATGAAAGTATTTTAATAACGTTGACTAGTGGCTAGCAGTGGAATTCATGACGCGCATTTCGTCCCATCTTGCACTTGTCTGCATTTACTCAGTATTAATATTTACACCGAAACCCCAATCCATTATTTTTCGCTCAAAACACCACGTTATCTACTTAGCTACTGGATACTGATAACTATTGATTTGTACAACAGATATATATTTTTATTATATGTAAGTGTTTGAATCTTCCCGTTGTTATTGTTAAGGACTGTAATTCATTGTTCATTCTGTACCTGTGATTACATAGCAATATCAAAGAAATCTACTCTGGATTTATATGTTGAAGAATAGACTGATCAATTGCGGAAAACAGCAACAACAAGTCATATTCGAACAGGCGGAGTGAGGGACTACACCCACCTGTCTCTATTCTTTCATTGAAGCAGTGGAGTTAGACAGATAGAGTTGCCCAATCTCCCTATTTCTCTTCAACTTTGTCATCAATGTCGTTCAGGAAACAGCTCTTATGGATGTAGGTAGTAATTGAGCGGATCTGTTACCTGGAGAGACTATTCGACATTGAGTATGTGGATGATATTGTCTTATTGTACGATGATACCCAAGCTATGCAATTGTCCATAAATTATAGTCTCGCCGAAAATTCATAATGATTTTTAATCACGATTACTGAATTGAGTACATAACAAGCAATCAATACATGTATAGTTCATCTAATTAATGTTCTAGACCGATTATGATCTACTACTATGATCTGCTTTTGATCTTTTATAATCTTATTGATTTTTGATCAAAAGTAATTCAGAAATTAAAAAATTGTTTTATACAGAGTACATGATCATTTAAAGTAGATTCCTATATTCCCTATTTATCAATTTAACTAGAGAGCTCTAACAAGCTGTTAAGTTATAGTTTCTAAAAATGCTCCTCTTGTATAAAGTTAGGCATTAAGATCTTATTTTCTTGTATTAGATATACTGCTGTTGATGAGTTTATCTTTTAAATTTAAAATACAATACTATAACGAAGGTGAGATATCTGTCTATCAATTAAGGGACGAGTATAATTCGCGGCAGTCCGTTCTGTTCTACTTTACGGCAGCGAAACGTGGCCATTAAGAGTAGAAGATATTCGTAAGCTACTAGTATTTGATCACAGATGTCTTAGAAATATTGCTCGTATCTGTTAGGAACACCGGGTAAGTACTAGTGAGGTTGGACGCAGGATATTAGGAAATGATGGTAGATCAGTTGGTGAGGTTGTGAGTCTTCATCGACTAAGATAGTTGGGTCACGTGTTACGTATGCCTGAACACCGATTACCACGACACACAGTGCTGACTAGTGTTGGAGACGAATGAAAGAAAGTTAGGGGCGGCAAAACCAAAACGTGGAACCAGTACATAAAGTCACTAACGTTTGTTCTGAGGCATGTTAGTAGATGAAGATTACTTGATTGGGGTCCGCGCGACTGTCATAACCAATAGTTGGAAACTCTGTGTGACATAGCTCAGAATCGATTACAATGGTGTAGGTGTGTATACTCTTTGTCTTTCATTAAACCGTTAGATTCTAATAGTCTTATACCTTTCTTTCTACCAACTAATTCTTTCTCCCTGTATCATATCCTTGTACACAATCTTTATTTTATGTATTGCTACCATTGAAGTAACTGCTTCTATGAATCCGGTGTTCATGTTGTTGTGCTAATGAGGTGTGGCAACTTGGACCGATGTATATATGTGCCTGGTCCTAAGTTGTTGTTAACAGACTGACTGGTTCTAAATTTAACTGAAAAGTCTCAATGTTGTATGCTATAAGTAGGAAAAACCTTGTTCTGTGTTTGAATACGCTGTGCTTTGTATGTTTTGAATTACAACAATCAGTGGTCAAATTTTAGTAAATTAAACTGAGTAGCACCTGACACTAATTATTTAATAAATTCATGTATGAACTCATGTTACAATGACAATTAAACTACTGCATTCAATGAATGTAACTAATCTACTGAATCTTACCATTACTCCATCTGAACACCTTATCATTGGTTTGATCTATCAGATTAGGTATGTTCAGAGACGCTATTAGTTATATATATATATATATATATATATATATATATATATATATATATATATATATATATATATATATATATATATATATATAAGAACATTTTTGGCGAGAGTATAATTTATAGACAAACCAGTCAGGTATAGGATAACAGGTCTCGGATTTTGGGGCGAAATTCACTCATCCATTTGGATAGATAGATTTTTGGCATTATAGTTGATGTCATTTTGTTATGAAAACCTTAACCATCAAATGTAAATCATATTTCTAATTTCTCATACTGGTTTATAACCCTCATTTGGTCCTAGTTATTAGGTGGACACTCTCATGGTCACTTTAATGTCGCTCAAATGTTGTCCATAAATTATAGTCTCACCACATTTTTTCTCAGTTTTAAATTTGAACTGACAGACATCATGACACTAAACACTTCCAAGTTTATGGAAAAGGTTTCAAATATATAAAGCTAGTTAATGTGACAAGACTATATCTATTTGTTCTATTCTGACTGATGAATTGTGACGATATAGGCATGGACGATGCTCACAAAATTCCTACTTCCTACTCATGAATTATATTTCATTCAAATCAATATGTTAAACATTTTATGACAAATAGTGGCCAGCAGTCGGATCTAGAACGCTTGTTTTGTTCTATTTAGGACTGGTAGACAGAGTGCATATATACTCCATAATTGATGTTCACTTCCGGACTAGAAACCAATATCGTTCGATCCCAAAGCTCTTCGCCTTATTCACTTAGCGACTGAATCCAGAGAGCCACTAGCTCGTGTAATAGGGTGGATTTTAATTCAGATATATTGATAATTCAGATCTCCTCATGGGTGTTTAGGACTGTAGTTGATCAATCTCTTTTGTTATATGTGCATCCTGTGCTGATTGCTACGTTTGAAGCCAGTGATACTAGGTTTAAATCCTGAAATGAACATCAACTCTGGAGTGCATTTACGTCCAAATGAAACTATAAAGATCAGAGGAAAACTAAAATTTATCATTTATGAGATTCAAACTGGAAAGCTGCTTGTAGACCACAAATCACTTTAAAAGTTAATTCCAATTTTTTAGAAATATTTCTGAAAATCGTTACGTGTATGACTATCTACAAACGAAGTTTAGCACAAAATAAATGCATCCAAAAGTTATTTTCATACTATCCAACGGGTGACTGAACTGATCTAATTACAGAATACAAGAAGCTAATTTATGACCTGATATATCTTCTCATTTACAACAATACTACTCACAAGTTACATGAGATAAGTTTAACAGCTAAGAACAAACCGTATCCCTGTTTAACTTACTATCGCAAAAATAAATACATTTAATTCATTAAAACAAAATTCAAGTAAATTATCTTGGAAGAATCTATTCAGTATACAGAACTACTGTATATACATTTATAGATATTATCTTTTACGTTAGTTACTCAATTCAATATTCTTCTTTAAACGTATCATTAATTATTAGTGATCTAATCCTGCAATAGGACGAAACCGCCGTCCAGTTCTTCTAGGTTTTCAATGATGGTCTAACATTAATCAGTTCAAGAACTCAATCAATAACTTGATAATCTCCTCAACTCTATATTGATAATAAATATAAACCTGGTTTATGAACCATTTAAGTGACTTTTGATAATATGGAATTCATTTTATTATAATTTTGCTTAAATCATTACAACTACTAATGTTCTTTTATTTTAACTGATAGATTACATATCACTGGGTTATCTTTGTTTGAAATTCTAGATAATTCAGTAATCTTCAATGTAAATTGTAGAATGGTTTTATGTTTATATTCTAAAATCATGTATTAGAATAACTTAACAATCTAAAATCTATATTTATGTAATGTTACTGGAGTTTACAATTGAATTCAGTGACATATTTTAACTTAAGAATGTGTACTTACTAAAAGTACTCCTGTAATTTAAGAAAAAAAAATTATACACAATGATTCATTTAAGATTATCAGTATCTGGTTGTGGAGTTCTAATGAGAAACCTTGACCAGTGGAGCAAATCCATGTTGAGTAGAGACAAGTATCTACATCAGTACAATGGAAGATGGTCGCGCAATTTAGTGGATTGGTTAAGGTTAAACACTAACACCGTTGGATGTAGACTCAGTGGTCCAGTAGGTTAGGCGTTCGCGAGCGAGACCGAAGGCCCTGAGTTCGAATCCCACGGGCGGGATAGTGGATGCGCACTTCTGAGGAGTCCCGCGATGGGACGAAACGGCCGTTCATTGCTTCCAGGTATTCAACGGTGGTCTAACATCGGTCGATTCATGATCTCAATGGTTTAAGATTTACAAATAGATATCAATAATTCATCCACTAAACTTATTTCTTAATAAAATCTATTCAGTAAAATAACAGCGATGTTTACGTGATCTTGAAGGTGCCTACCTACTTCTAGGATTAAATGAGTGTTACAAATTGGTATGAAGAAATGGGATTCAGTGCTAAAAGTTAGAGTTTCCATCAGGAATTGACATTGACTATAATGCCAACAAGCTATTCATCCATATGGATGGATGAATTTCGCGCTAAAATTCAATGACCTGCTATCTTAAAACCGGTTGGTTTGTCCATAAATTATATTTTCGCCAGATATTCCTTAATAAACTTCTTTCATTATTTGAAAACATTAAAATTTTATGCATTTGGTTTAAGATTTGCGTTGATGATATCCTTATTATTCAAATGATCGTGTTCAAAACACTATCTAATTGCTTGATAAACTGGATTTAACCAATATTCACTGTTTAAACAATTATCTAAACTAATGTTTATGATTTAGTTTACGGAACTTTATACCATATTGTTATTTTGGCGAACAATTTTGACAGTATATACATATATTTGGTTACTTTGTTGATCTGAGCTTCCAACCACATGATATATGGCATTGAGCTATGGCATAGTTCTACTCCTATACAATTATCTTGTAAGAGTCTGCGGTTACCTAACACGTATCTGATTCTGAGTTTGTTAAGTTTTTTATGTCCTTGTAAGTTTTCTACTATGGTAAGTTAAAAGAAAATTAAGCAGTATCAGTTCAAAAATTACCACCCACTATCAAGGAGAATAAGCATAGTTTATTTAAAACATCATACAAAAAGCTTCCATGTACTACTAAATGCCTAATAAAGGGAAAATGGTCTTACAGAGTATTATATCTTAGCCCATTTCATTTCGTTTTCATTGTTTCTTCAAGGAGGTAAAACTTTATCCCCTACTAAGCTACTATTGATTAGTTTGCTCGATTGAGGGTGATCAGAGAGAGCTTTAACACCTATTTATGTGTATACAAATGTAATAGTCTAATCAAGAAAGTAAAACCGATGAAGGACAGTTCTATTGTTTCAATAATTCATTTAACTTGATAAACGTTTACAAACCTATGCTTGTGGATAAAGTCAAACTGATAAGATTAATTCTTGTTTATTAGGATACAACGGGTTGTAGCAAAAATGTACATTGTAGAAATTAAAGTTGAACACCGAAAAGCTACTCTATATCTAATATATAATGATTCTGTTATATCCCGATGAGAATTATGAATGGTGACTCTTGAGAACTATTTGTGGATCAATACGATTCATATATTTTTATTGTATATTTACTAAGTAGCTAAACTATGCATATTCATGTTCCCCTTATTAAAAGCTTTATTTTGACCCATAGACTATTATTTACCGTTCTTAAGTTATACCCAGTCTATTCATTACCGTCTCCCACTTTCACAGCCACTTTTGGCTAGATCTAGTACAAATGGTATTTTTTATTTTATGGTACGATGTGGTCTGTTTGGTTTGTATATAAACCAAGTATGTTTGAAATATATGATTGATATCACGAAGGCTGATATTGGTGTTCTGGACTCTAATAGGCAAAGTGAAGGACCGATAAGGACTCTAGACTGCTCGTACGGGTTTTATGCGTCATTGATCCGGTCGATATTTCACTGTTTTCTAATTAGCGGTGTCATTACGTAATATATTAATAGGGCACAAGACCACAAGTTATAACAAATTGTAGATAAATTCTTCGATAATCAATTGTCAAAGTTAGTAATACTTTAGCCGTTCTTTTACTACCACTCAGAATTTTCAGTTTGTTCTTATTTTCAGAGTTTTACCTAAGTAAATCTAAACTTCACCCCCATTGCACACGCAAGTGGCTATCAGAACTCAGTAGCTAAGTGGATAACGTGATAGCGTTTGACGTGAATGGTACTAGGTTCAAGTCCCAGAGTGAACATTAACTTTGGGATGCAGTTACATCCAGCTGACGAGTCCCAAATAGGACGAATTGACGCGTATCCTGGACTCTACTGCCAGCTATTATCCATCTTTGTTTATAATGCCTGTGAATTAAAGCAATATCGATGCAATACGCATAGTATGCACATCTGCAAACAAGAGACTGATAAATTGCAGTCCTAAATATCAATGAGAAGGTTCAAGTAAACAATAATAAGTGAATTTGTTTGTTTTATTTCGTTCTCAAACAAAAGTTTTCCAAGTTTATATTATTTTGTAATACATATAGTTGAATCGCTAAAGAATAATCTAAGAGGGAATTCTATACTTATGTTAATTGATCGTCGAAATAATCCATAATTCTCTCTCCTGAAATGCCCTGGTACAGTCAAAGGTGGGGAGAGTAATCTCTCCTTCTCCCTTTCCAAACGCTTTCACATGGCTACACGTATACAACCACTATCAGAGAATTCTTATCCACTGTCTTCTTATGACGGAGGTGATGTTTTATATATTGCAAAACTTTAAAGTTTATTCAACAAAATAAAAAAAGTAATTAGTATCTGTATCTGAAGCGGTTTTGTGGAGATTGTAGTAATTTCATTAGTTGAGATGATGAGTCGATTGAAGCTAGATTACCATGAAAAACCTGAAAGCACTGGACGTTCGTTTCGTCCTGTTATGGGACTCCTCAGCAGTGCACATCCACGATCCCGCCTCTCAGGATTCAAACCCAGGACCTGCCAGTCTCGCGCGCCAGCGCTTAACCACTAAACCACTAAGCTGGCCAGTATCAAACGGTGTTAATATCTAACTTCAACTAATCCACGAAATCGACCAACACATTCATCATTTTTTTGATTGAGATCATGAACCGATTGATGTTAGACCACCGTTGAATACCTGGAAGCAATGGACGGCCGTTTCGTCCTATTGCGGGACTCCTCAGGAGTGCGCATCCACGATCACACTCGTGGGATTCGAACCCAGTGCCTTCGGTCTCGTTCGCGAACTCCTAACCCACTGGACCTCTGAGTTGGCATCCAATGGTGTTAGTGTCTAACATCAACCAATCTACGAGATTGCGCGACCATCTTCCATTGTACTGATGTAGATACTTGTCTCTACTCAACATGGATTTGCTCCACTGATCACGGCTTCTCACTAGAACTCCGAGAATTCCTTCACGAATCTAGTCACTAGTGAGCACATTTTGATTACTAGTATAGGGGGTGTAGAGAGACAGGTATCTACCTCAGTACAATGAAAGTTGGTCGCGCCATTTCGTGGATTGGTTGATGTTAGACACTATCACTATTGGATGCCAGTGCTTCCATGTTTCCAAAGGTGGTCTAACATCAATCGGTTCATGATCTCAATAAAAAAAAACTTAATAATCTCCACAGCCCCTATAATAGACATCCATCATTGTCATCAGTATATTTACTTATATCACCTAATCTTATTTTATATTTTAGATTATTTTCAATTGGATGAATATTTGTAACCAAGGCAACTGTAAACACCACCACCACCAACTATCCTACTCAATTCAATATTTATCTTTATTAAATGTATCGTCGATTATTTAAAAGAAAACATGATCTATCACCACGTATAATATATCCAAGTACATTAATGCAATATGATAAACATAATACTACTACTATACATTATAAATCTGCATTGAATTATATTAAAACAACTAAATATACATTATTAACATTTATACCATATAATTTATGGGAACAATTACATCGTTTTGCTAATATTTATTTTATATTTATATTAATATTAAATTTTATACCAGAAATTGATGCATTCGCTAAAGAGATAGCACCAATCCCAGTATTAATTACATTAATTATAGTTGCTATTAAAGATGCCTATGAAGATTTTAGAAGATATTTATTAGATCGTAAAGTCAATAAAAAACCATGTGAAGTTTATTCAGTGTAAGTTATATATATTGTAATTAATTTAATGATTCATTAATTTGTTTAATATATATATAATGGTGCATATGGGCTCCAGTATCTTGCGGGAACAAAAGACGTATGAACCAATTGTTGGTCACCGGCTTCCATGGGACTGCATCTCCTTACGATGCTCCACTGCCTTGTAGACCAGACATTCAGGTCGAAAGCTCGGGGTGTGGCCCCCCAAAATAACCACCTGCTTCGGTTTGGGCACCCAGGCAGTATCACAGCCCTCACACATATCGAATGAGATTTGTATGGCGCATATGTATTTGGTACCAATATTTTGTACCAATATCTGTGTTAAAATAATAATAATAATAATAATAATAATATAATGATCTATTTATATCAGAAGAAAGTTCCAGGTTTTCCATGGAGATCTAGCATCAATTGACTCATGATCTTAACAATTGATCTATTTATAGTTTAGATTAGATCGAGTTATGAATTGAATTATATTGAAAGTATTATGTACAGTATGTATATGATCCATAAAAATATCCTGTTATAGCCGAGAAGGTGGAGAGTTAACTCTTCCTCTTTAAAATGCTCTCATATGTATACAATTATTGATAAGGAAGTTCTACTCATTGGTAAAAGTAAGATATACTGAAGGCTTTGAGTCAATCAATCGAAACTAAGAGAGATTCCCAATTATTTTAATCAATGTTTCAAGTACAGTAATCGATAACGTGTATGTTACTATTAATCAAATGGAAATTGGCAATATTTGGTTTGTAAAATGTTTGAGAACAATGAAAATGTCTAATACGCAACGATAATAAATGTTGTATAGTGCTTAAATTAAATTACATGACATAATATCTCCTAAAACAGATCGTAAGTCAAGGTACTTAACACAATTTATTGCACAATCAAGTGTAGCCTCCGAAATGTCGTGGTGTGGTCGAGGGTGGGGAGAGTCCACTCTTCTTCCTCCAAACGCTCTCATCACATGGCCACACGTATACAGCCACTGACAGGAAATTCCTACTCACTGTCTTCTCGTGGTGGGGGTGTTGTTTGAGAAATTGAGAGGACAAAAAGCGAATGTCTGGTGCTTTAACCAGGTTGGTTGACACGGAGAGTCCACCTATGTGAGTTGGAAAACTCTGATTCTAAACCAATGATACACATGGACTCGAGTATCCTGAAACATCAAATGGAGTATGAACCAATCGATGGTCACCGACTACCATGGGACTGCATCTCCTAAGATTGTTCCACTGACTTGTAGATCAGATCTTTAGATTGAAAGTTTTATATGTGGAATCCGAAGAAAACCACCTAGTTCGGTCTGGGTACCCGAGTAGTATCCCAGCCCTCACACAAATCGAATGACGAAGTGTGGCATATATCAATTTGATGCTTCCTTCTACTAATATTTATGTGTTCAAATAAATAAATATAATGCGTATATGCCAATGAGAGACTGATCAATTATAGTTCTAAACATGAGTGGAAAGATTCAAGTAAACAACACCAAATCAATGTGTTTGTTTTATTTCCTTCTCAAACAAATTTTTTTGAAGTTTATTATGTTTTATAAGCCTGACTATATTTATTGTTGAATGGTTAAAGAATAATCTAAGAGGAAATTCTATACTTATGTTTATTTATTGTGGGGTTAATCCATAAGAATCTACACTCTTTAGAATTCAAACTATCTAGTCATTATAAACTTTACTCTTTCTGGGCATCATTACCAAGGTTTCACTTGATAACTTCAAATAAATTGAGCATTGGATAGATTGTTATAAATAAGTATATTTGTAGATATCCCAATGAGTAGAAATATTGGATTTTCTGACATTTCGTCACTCAGTGTAAGCCATTTCTTCTGATTACTGTTTATACTCTAACTACCTCTATCATTACGGGATTTAAATTGACAACTACATCTTTGTGCTAATGTGGTACGGCAACTCGAACTGATATACGTACGTACGAAGTTCTGCATTGTTATTGACTGACTGACTGACTTCTTCAAAGAACAAATAATCAATATTAATTCTTTGGTGCTTCCTTGTACTAAGTGATGAAACATCAGAATATCTAATTTTTTTTTTACTGATTTGAATATTACAAATATATAATTTACTCTTTCTAGTATTTCATATAGATTAAATTTTGTTAGTCAGTTTATGTACTAAAATCATTTGGATAAATAACGACAACACACTACAATGTTTAAGAGTTTTTCAAGAGAGAAAATATGTAATGAATTTTTTTGTTGTTGTCTACACCACTGATTGTACTTTCTTTTATTAATGTGATGAACTTTAATGGTTCAGTAATAGTATAACATACTGATGATTTTGATCAACTTATCAACTAATCAGAATATATACGTATACATTAAGAGTTGAGCTAATATTCTAATTCAGGATTATAAAGCGATGACTTGCCATTATCCTATTTACAAACTTGAGAAACTCGACGTTAAGATTTTGGGTGAGAGTAACGAACGGAGCACATTATGTAGCTTCACTAAACACTTGTTATTTATTTTATTATTTATTTGAACACAAATATTAGTAGAAGGAAGCATCAAATTGATATATGCCACACTTCGTCATTCGATTTGTGTGAGGGCTGGGATACTACTCGGGTACCCAGACCGAACTAGGTGGTTTTCTTCGGATTCCACATATAAAACTTTCAATCTAAAGATCTGATCTACAAGTCAGTGGAACAATCTTAGGAGATGCAGTCCCATGGTAGTCGGTGACCATCGATTGGTTCATACTCCATTTGATGTTTCAGGATACTCGAGTCCATGTGTATCATTGGTTTAGAATCAGAGTTTTCCAACTCACATAGGTGGACTCTCCGTGTCAACCAACCTGGTTAAAGCACCAGACATTCGCTTTTTGTCCTCTCAATTTCTCAAACAACACCCCCACCACGAGAAGACAGTGAGTAGGAATTTCCTGTCAGTGGCTGTATACGTGTGGCCATGTGATGAGAGCGTTTGGAGGAAGGAGAGTGGACTCTCCCCACCCTCGACCACACCACGACATTTCGGAGGCTATACTTGATTGTGCAATAAATTGTGTTAAGTACCTTGACTTACGATCTGTTTTAGGAGATATTGTGTCATCATATAACATTCATTATCGTTGCGTATTAGACATTTTCATTGTTTCCAAACATTTTAGAAATCAAATGTTGCCAATTTTCATTTGATGAATAGTAACATACACGTTATCGATTACTGTACTTGAAACATTGATTAAAATAATTGGGAATCTCTCTTAGCTTCGATTGATTGACTCAAAGCCTTCAGTGTATCTTACTTTTACCGGTGGTTCTTATCTTCTAAGAGATATTAGACTATTCAAGATTGGAGATGGATGTTGCTAATTAGTGAAACCATATATATAACATAAATTCAAATGTTATGTTTGAAATTTAAAAGTTTTGAAGAAATCATTCTGAAGACAATTTATAATTTTGTTCCGTCATCTTTAATTTTAATTAAAATCCAGTTAGAACTATAAATGTATTGGCTTTTTAAATTCTCCTATTGATATTGACGACTGCAATAGCTTTTCAAGTCGTGGAGTAAACATCAACTCTGGGATTCAGGTACATCCAGCTGACGAGTTCCGAACAGGACGAAACGCGCGTCCTGGATGCCACTGCTAGCGACCATCCATCTCTGCTGATGCAGTTGTCCTTGTTTGATCATATCGCAACAGATTTTTGGTGACAAATATCTTATCTGCAGAACGCCTTATGTTTGAGTTCCCTCCCGGCTGTCACTCATCAGCAAGGCAGATCTGTATTCTTGGGTGTGATGCACTCGGTATGTTTAAAACCCCTATAACAGCCAGAAACTTAACTAGTAGGTTATCCAATGTACAACGATTCTCCTCCACAGTAGGTTGTTGCTGACAATTCTAGGTCAACGGATCTGGAGTGTCCAATGTATATAGCTATTTGTTAATATCCCTACTTTTCTGATAATCGTAGTTCTTCAAGTTTCAGCTCAGTACAGTAGAAATGTCTTGATGTTCGTATTCAAGATTCTCATTTTGAAATTGATTGTGCTGAGTCCCATAGGTTCTTCAACTATGATGAAATGTTGCTCGAGTTTCTTTCAGAAGTTATTCTGGATATCATAAATAGGGTATAAAATTTAATTTTAATTTCATCTAAATCATTAATCTTATTCCAGAATTATTTTTTCATCATTAGCTATCGGAGTAACTGGTAGGATGAAGATATATCATGTATTTATTATTTAATGAGATATTAACTTCAGACATTAAAATACTGAACTTTATGACTGATGTTTCACAGAAAAATAGAATTGTAACTCAGGTAGATGATTTAAGTGGAGTTTCGGGCGACTCTAATTTATGGACGAGTCAATAAGAGACGTTTGAGAAATTCCAAGGTCGCAGCGCCAATTTTAGCACTTAATGCTAACGTACGATCGGTTCATAGGGGATTTTATACAAAACGTGATAATTGATCGGCTATAACAAATAAAACGGCGAGACTATACTTTGTGGACGAATCCATCAGGTATAAGATAACAGATCTCACATTTCGGCGCGAAAGCCTTTCATCCTTTTGGCTAAATGAATTTCTGGCATTATAGCTGATGTCAGTTCGTGATGAAAACTTTATATATAATTCCTAGCTAATGCAAATTATGACAATTATTGCGAACTGGATAATAAAAGCACCAGTAACACTGGCTGCAGGCGGGTACTACAAATATATACGGATGTTTGAAGAGCGTACAGACTCCTACATAGGCTTGGTTATGTGCATCATGTCGTTATCCACAAGTGGCATTTTGTGTACTCAACAACCGGAGTGCACACAAACAATATTGAAGCTATGTGGTCGAGGCTGAAGGAGTTTTTGAGACTTTATCATGGCTTCTTAGACCGACTATTCTGTAGCCATATAGAGGATTTCCTCTACTGTATTCATTACGATTTTAGAACCTCTGAACTTCTTTCTAACCTTGACAAGTTTTTGAACTACATATAAGAAGTGTATCCACTTTATTTCTTCGGTTTTGTATAATATATTTTTACTCTATACTGACTGTTTGCTGATTGGCTAATATTTCTTAAGGTCGCTTAAGATTCGTTCAAAGGTCGTCCATAAATTATATTCTCGCCAAGGTTTGTTCTCTGAGCTGGATGGTCTGATCGTGGAACTTTCATTATTCTTCTGAATAACATTAGCGCAAACTTCATTTAGAAGTGAAGCGTTGATTTCAACAGGACGAACTGTGATTCATATGCAAAGAAATTCGGACACCTTACTTCTACTTGAAGTTTGTGCTGATGATGTTGTTCAGAACAACAGTGAAAGTAAATTATGGAAATTATACTCTAAATATATCATTTCTATATCTTTCTGAAGTTGTCTTTTACATACGTCATTATTCTTTCTATCCCATTGTTAGTCTTCTCCTCTTTATTTCAATTATCTCTTGGTAGATAATCTATTTACAATTCCTACTACATACTACTTATGTCTGTTCATATCAGTAGCTCATACCATAGTATACTCATTTTACTTTTTTGTTGTTGATTCCAAAGTACTCTCTCTTAAATATGAGTTATTCTTTACAAAAAGATTACTAAGTGTTAATAAGTCCAATTTTCAACTGTCTAATGTGTTATGATGTTTGTTTTTATCCAACTTATTCATCTTAACAATACTATACTAATCTCTAGGGTTTAACAATTCTACATTATTAATATCTATTCTATTTATTTGGCATATGATATAAACCATTGAGATGGTGGCTCAGGTGGATGATTTTAATGGAATGTTTTTTCTCTGAGCTAGATAGTTTGGTCGTGGATCTTTCATCGTTCTTCTGAACGATATCATCAGCCTAAACTTCTATCTGAAGCTCCACAATTACATCATCCAGCTCAGAGAACAAAACTCCATCAAAAAAAATATAAACCATTATTAAAATAAGAAAAAAAATTTATTCCTGTAACTAAACAAAACAATGAATATTTTCTAATGAATATTTATTTAATTGATTTTTATTTCAAACAAAATTTGCCATGACAACAGTTGATTATTTGTAGTAAAGAAGTAAAATAGAAAAAAATTAGAATGTTACATAAGATACTGACTCCACTCACCACTGCCACGACCACCATCATCATCATCATCATCATCACCATAAACATCAACGTCTTTGCTTAAAAAGCTTATGACTTAAGGCAATATCGAGTCAATCTACACAGGATGCATATATGTCAATATGAGACGACTGATGATCAATTCCAGTTCTAAATAACAATAGGAAGATATAGGCAAACAATACCAAGGGAACTTAAAGTTCACCCGTATTGCACAAGCAAGTGGCTATCAGAACTCAGTAGCTAAGTCGATAACATAATAGCATTTGAAGCGTACGGTACTGAGTTCGAGTCCCAGAGTGAACATCAACTGTAAGATATAGGTACACTCAGTTGACGAGTCCTACATAGGACGAAGTGTCGCGCATCTTGGATTCTACTGATAGTCACAATTCATTATTTGACATCAATATCTGTTTCAAATTTCTATTTACAAATTTCAATATTTTAGTAATGTATATTTCTTTTATGTTTATTTATCATTCATGTATTTACTATCAATATATTATTGTATTAGTTTTTAATGAATCCATTGAACAACTATTAAATTAATCAAAGACAAGAATAGTTTATGGTTGAGATCATGAACCGATTGATGTTAGACCACCATTGAAAACCTGGAAGCACTGGACGGCCGTTTTGTTCTATTGTGGGACTCCTCAACAGTGCCTATCCACGATCTCACTCGTGAGATTCGAACCAAGGGCCTTCAGTCTTGCGCTCGAACGCTTAACCTACTGGACCACTAAGCCGGCATACAATGGTGTTAATGTCTAACCTAAACAAACAGTTTTCGAGGAATTTTTTGTCTTTGTTTTTGTTTTTAAGGACAGTAACACTTCTTACTGATACTATAAACTATACATAATAACATTACTAGTAGTCATCATAATACATTGATCAAGTTAGAATTATAGGAGTTTTAGTTAGTAACTAATATACATGACCTGGATAGTTCGTTTTGTTTTGTTTTCTTTTGTTTACTTACTTTACTATTTACACGTAAATATTATAGATTCCTGTTGGTTTTCTATTTCCTTGTCAACAAATCATTAAGCTTTTCTTTTTTTTTTATACAACTAACTATTGTCCTCATAATCAGTAATGATTATACTGAAGGTTATGATATAAGGAAGCCTTGATCATTATTGGTTACTAATGTTAAAAGCATTGTAATAATAAATCATAGATGGTAAACACCTATTTGTTTATTTATCTTTAGTTAAATAAAAACGTTTGTTTATATGTTTTATGAATCTGAAAATGTTTGATCTATCTCCATTGGAAATTAATGGTTTGTATCATATAAAATGTTTTAGTTTAAAGGTATACTGAATGAATGATTGATTTTAACTAGATTACTGTTGAAAATCGAGTGTGTGTGTGTGTGTTCCGTTATATTATAAGACTTTATAACAATGGGCACTCATAGTTATACCAAGAATAAATACAATGGTCTTCAGGCTTTATGGCTATTGTGCTACATTTAAACCATTGAATAGCTTTTCAAAAGTATTAATTTTCATTTGTTAATTCCAGCTTAATTCATTTTTATATTGATTGTTTGAATCGTTCCATTGATGTTTAGGACTGCAATTGATCAGTCTTTTATTATTGGCATATGTGCATCCTGTACGAATTGTCTCGATATTTTCTTCATTCATAAGCATTGTAAGCAAAGATAGATAGTAGCTAACAGTGGAATCCAGGACTCGTCAGTACAAGTTATTTGTGCTTTATTGATTACTGTCAAATGACTATCTCATTCGTGGTTGTGTTACACATGGGTTAACTTAATCTAGACATGTATGAAATTCCAGGGTAGTGGTACATTACTCTACGAGGCGTGAAATTTCTCGATTTATTCTCTACCATGGTTCTAGTTGCACATTCCTGTGGATTTCTGTTCTAATATAAAACAACTATCTAGTAATCCCTGGTATATAGCAGCTGGGTAGCTAGGGTTAATCCATAATACATACTTTGCTTAGCTTAAACTATCATCATAAATGAATTGATTTCTCGGTACGTTATTTCGATTGTTTGTTCTTGAGGCCTAAAGGGGTTTTTAGGTTGTCAACAGCCACTTTTTATAATACCGCTAATTGCTGATGTCATACATTTAACATTTTTATCAGTATAGGTTTTTGATTGAGATCATGAACCGATTGATGTTAGACCACCGTTGGAAACCTGGAAGCTATGGACGGTCGTTTCGTCCTATTGCGCGACTCCTCAGCAGTGCGCATCCACGATACCGCTCGTGGGATTCGGACGCATAACCTATCAGTCTCGAGCGTCAGCGCTTAACCACTAAACCACTGAGCTGACCAGTATCCAACGGTGTTAATACTTAACTTTAACGAATCCATGAAATCGAGCGACACATTCACCATTGTCTTCAATGAGCTACTATCTCACAAGTGTCCTAATCACTGCTTCTCACTAGAATTTCAGATTTTCGATGGTAGTCTAGCTTCAATTGACTCATGGTATCGACTATTGAAATATAAATATATTTGAAGATAATCGCACAATTTTGAGGATTAATTTAAGGTAGACATTAACACCGTTGGATACCGGCTCAGTGATTTAAAATTTAGGCGTTCTCATATAAGACCTAAAGTCCTAGTTTCAATTCCCTTATTCAGAGTTGTGGATACACACTGCCGACGAGTCTCATTCTAGGATAAAACAGCTATTCAGTCAGTTAGCTACAACGTAGGACCAGGCACATATATGCATCGGTCCAAGTTGTCACACCTCCATTAGCACAAGAACATGAACACCGGATTCATAGAAGCAGTTACTTCAATTTTAGTAATATATAAAAGAAACATTGTGTACAAGGATATGATACAGGAAGAAAGAAAGATATGAAGTGATTTTTATATCATAGTGTAAAGGAAGACATAGAGTGTATACACCTACACCATTGTGATCGGTTCTGAGCTATGCTATTTAGAGTCTCCAATCATTGATTACGATAGTCACGTGAACCCTAACCAAATAGTTTGCAACTACCGCTATGTCTCAGACTATAAGTTAATGACTTTAAGCATTGATGTCATATTTTGGTTTAGCCACCCTCTCACTTTCTTTCAACCATCCCTAACACTAATTAACCATTCAATACTTTTAGATTTTCAATAATAGTCAGTCAGTCAGTAACAACTTAAATCAATTTCAACAGTTAACCATGGTAACTGATTCCAACTTTCTCAAAAAAAAATAAACAAGACAAAAGAAAAAGAAAAAGAATCAAAATGACAAATCATACTATTCTAAAATAGTAATTTTATGTGTCATACAATAATGAATTGTTAGTTAAGGAATGTTTACATAAAGGAATGAATGAATGAATGAATGGTAATTCATAAACAATCTCATTCATAAATAATCAAAGTTAACTTGATACCAATTACCATTCATAAAACCCTACTCTTATAAATATATGTATTTTCTTTATTAAAAAATTCATGTATTATTCTGTTTAATTCCATTAATTGAATCTTGTTTTGTCTACATTCAAAACTTGATGCTAGACTATCAATGGGAATATCTGGAAGCATTGGATGGTTGTTTTATTCAACTGTGTGGTTTAGAGGCTAGGCGTTCGCGTACGTTATTGTATAGGTTTTTGATTTGAACCTTACAAGACGGGATCGTGGATGTGCATTGCTGAGGAGTTTCATAATAGGATGAAACGGTCAACCAGTTTTTTTTTATGGTGGTCTAACTTCAATTGACTTATGATTTCAACTGTTGAAATTATTATAATATCTACAAAAATCCATTCAGATACAAATATTTATTTATTTAAACTCATAAACATGAGTACAAGGAGGTACCGAATACATATGCGTGACATAGTTTGTTCAATTTGTGTGAGGGCTGAGATACTGTCCGGGTGCCCAAACCGAAGCAGGTGGATTTCTTAGGGACCACACCCAGAGCCTTCGTTTTAAAGATCTGATCTACAAGTCAAGAGAGCAACGTAAGGAGATACAGTCCCATGGTAGTCGGTGACCATTGATTGGTTCATACGCCATTTGGTGCTTCAGGATACTGGAGTCCATGTGCACCATTGGTTTGTAATCAGGGTTTTTCAACTCTCTTATCTAGATCCTCCATATCCACCAACCGGGTTAGAGCATTAAACATTTGCTTTTTGTCCTCTTAGTTTTGTAAACAACACCCCCACCATGAGAAGGCAGTGAGTAGGAATTTCCTGTCAGTGGCTGTATACGTGTGGCCATGTGAGAGCGTTTCGAGAGGTAGAGCTGACTCTTCCCACCCCCGATTCACCAGGGCATTCGGCGACAAGCTTTAAGTTGCAATAACACCAAGTCATAGTGTAGATTTTGACCTACTACTTAGATATATAGGTAAACGAAATTGAACAATTTAATGTTGAAGCCTACTACCGCTACACTATTTGTCTTCATCTGCATTTGTTCATGTGTGTGGGATAGAAGTGCTTGGTCTTTGCGAATTCCATTCATTCAGTTCCATCCAACCTGTCCATTGTTTTTCGTGTTTCTACTCACATGTGGAGGTCTTCATAATCCACCACCAGAAGAAAGAAAAAGAGGGAGAGTACGCAGCCTTGTCTCACTCCGGTTCTCACTTGGAATGCGTCTGTCAGCTATCTTTTATGCACCACTTTGCAGTGTAGTTTATTGTATGAATTCCGAATGATGTTGAAGATTTTCTCAGGTACACCACTGTGTTGAAGAAGGTTCCATAAAGTCATTCTATCCATACCGTCAAACGCTTTCTCACAGTCAACGATGTTGATGTGTAGTGACAAGTTCCACTTAATTAATTGTTCAACGATGATCCATAGTGTCGCGATTTGTTCTGTGCACGACCGACCCATACGGAATCTAGCTTGTTGATTTTGAAGGTAAGCGTCTACTGAGTCTTTCACCCTGTTCAGTAACACTGTTAAAAACTTTCTCTGGTATCGATACTGCTGTTATGCCTCTTTAGTTTCCCCATTTGCTCAGATCTCCTTTGTCTGGTATCTTGATGAGGTATTGTTCTTCGACATAAGGGAAGAATGTCTTGCTATTTATTTTCGTTTGGCTCTAGTGCATACCCTTTGAATATATCTACATACAAAACTACACATGCCGCAAATCATGCAATTCATATGTATATGCATACACAATGGGCATCCTCTTCACGATGCCTCGGAGTAGGGTCTTCGCGAATCCAGGTTACAATAAAATAGTAGATTAGTTTGATCTCCACCGATTACCTAAGTTAGCTAATAAGGTGGCCCTCATTACCTAGCAGCTTCACATAGAAACCCTAGGCCAGATTTCACTGCCTTATTCAATTGTACTAAGAACAACACTCAAGATGAAATCGTTGTGTTTGTTTGAAACAATTTGAAGATTTCTAGTATTCCTCAATTGCGTTGATAGGTTTGATCAAAAGTCTTATTAAAATTTACTTCCACGAATTATTTATTCTATAGACAAGAAAAACAGTACATCATTGATCAATGGCAATATCTTCGTCCAGGAGATTTTGTTCGTTTACATACTAATGATATAATTCCAGCTGATATTTTATTATTAGCTACATCAAATAGTACCGGAATTTGTCATATTGAAACATCAAATTTAGACGGTGAATCTAATTTAAAACAACGTGAAATTATTTCCAATTTGTTGAATAAAGTAAGTTAAAAATAAACCATTTAGATATAGATTTAATTTACAATTACCAATTCTATTATCTAAACTTAATGTAAGTTAGTTTTTTAAGTATGAGAGTGATCAATTGTAGTCCTAAATAACAATGGGAAGATACAAGCAAGTGGCTATCATGACTCAGTAGCTAAGTGGATAACACGATGAAGTTGGAAGCGAACGGTACTGGATTCAAGTCCCGGGATGAACATCAACTCTGGGATGCAGATACATCCAATTGATGAGTCCAAAATAGGACGAAGTGTCGCACATTCTGGATTCCACTGCTAACCACTATCCATCTTTACTTAAAAATAACTTGTGACTTAATGCTATATCGAGGCAATCCGCACAGTCTTCACATATGCCAACAAAAGACTGATCAATTGCAGTCATAAATAACAGTGGGAAGATACAGGTAAAACAGCACCAAATG